>NC_132902.1:7648811-7972008 GCF_030463535.1 Salminus brasiliensis | reverse complement strand
TATGTGATGTTAATGTATTGTAAACTACATTGTAATTGCAATGTGTAACAACATGAAGCTTTTGGTAATGAAATATCTGATCTGGATCAGATCACTCTTGCTGTCTAAATTTAGCAGTAGGCCTGGGCGTAGTATAACTGCCGGTTGAATTCAGTGTCATGGTTGATTGAATAGGGGTCAGAACTTAATACACACAGCTGTTACTCATCTCTGCGCATGTGCAAGCGTCTGTGTGACTCTGTTCTAATAAATGGAGTTGACTAATGCTGGGTGGGTTAACCAGAGAAGAATGGTTGCATGCTTGAGAGTTTGCTGTAGCACTGCTGAGAGGAGGGAATCGAAAGAATGCCGAACTCGCAGAAGGTGACGAATCTCTGTGTGTAGGGGAGAAATGGAAATCATTAGACTGCCTACACACTCCCTTCATCATTTCCTTGTTAATTGTACCTTGTCAGGTTTCTGTAACTTCTTATCAGAGGTTCCTTGTTGTCTGTAGCTGCTCATAGTTTGCCAAATGCCAGCTGTCATTCAGACATGAACAGCAAACATGGCTCAGGATGGCTTAGGTTAATGTCCTCCCAGAAGTTTTATGTCTGAGGACAACAAACTGTTGCACAGGTTTTGTTTTTGGTCTTTTTTTGTGTTGAACATTTGGCTTCCCTAATTTACCTGTAGCACACTGATAATGAATGTGTTGTTTGTGTCCTTTTTTATTTTATTTATTTTTATTAGAAACATTCTAAAATAGATTGTTTTCCTGTCTTATAGAGTCCTGTTGAGTGCCTTGAGTGCCATTTAGAAAATCTGTATCTCTCTGTAAGTGGAAGCATTGTTATGAGGGAAACCTCTGTGCTAGGTTTCACTGTGTTCACTCAGTCTGTTCACTTATAGTAGTTATAAAGTAGGGTTGCACAGCGATCTTGGAATGAAAGTGATTAGGTTTAGGTTAAGGTGAATTGCATGGGAGTATTTTCAGAACATCTAAAGAGTATTTGCCTTAAACATGACACTAGAAAGATTTTTAAATTTGATACTGAAGGCTGATATTTGGTGAGTTTATTTTCTATTGAAGAGAAGAATGTTTATGGGACGATGGGCTACTGCTCTAAAGGTTTTATTCATTTTACTGCATTTGTAATATTACTATATTATTATTATAGTTCTTTCGCTGATCTTTTTTTTGTATAAATGTTTAGACTGTGAATCAGCATTGGCAGATATTACACTGACAGATTAACTTCCAGTGTATTAATATTGTTTTGTGCTGTATAGCTACAGACATTAAGAGTCTAAGTGAAGGCTCCCACCTGGCACGGGATGACCCATACTATGAAATTGCAAAGCATCAGATAGTGGAAGTAGCAGGTGAGTCATTATTCAGTTGTGTATTAAAATACTAGAGTAAATACCAAATACTAAACAAGGATTTAGTAAACCTTTACAATCTCTGAACCCTTCTCTCATTCTCTCCGCAGGTGATGATAACTTTGGCCGAAAAGTGATCGTGTTCAGCGCCTGTCGCATGCCCCCCCACAGTCAGCTAGACCACCACAAGCTACTGATGTAAGCATGTCATTTTTCTGAACGCTCTATGGCCAGTCCTTGTCTTGAATCACCACTGACTAGCAAAGTCAGCTAGTCTTATTTTGTTCTGAGTCATAAGTGTTGCGGAAATAGAACTTCCTCTATGTCATTCACTTGTTCTTTACTTATGCTGTAGCATACTTTCTCTCAACAAGGAACAGTCAACAATTAGCCCATGTAAGCCATTTTAGAATGGCTAGTTTAGCGTTAGAAAAAAAAAAGGCGGAGGATTGTCACTTTATCATTAACCTCAGTGATTTGATGTTTACTGCTGCTTATATTGCAGGCATTTGAGTTTGCATTGATGCTTTTGAAGTGTGTTGATTATTTGAAGTCAATTTGCAGGTATCTGAAGCAGACATTAGATAAGTATGTGGAGAGTGATTACACACTCATCTACTTTCACCATGGCATGACCAGCGAGAACAAGCTCTCCCTCAGCTGGTTGCGAGATGCTTACCGCGAGTTTGAACGAAAGTAAGTCATTTCATCTCCCTGCTGGCTGAGGCTTTCTGGCCTGTTTGCATATTTGGTTTAATTTGCAAAATTGCCTGGACCATTTGTTTTGGTCTAGAGTAAAGAGAAACGCATAACAATACTTTAATGGACCACTTGTACTTCTCTGCTTTGTTTGTGTATTTTGTAAGAATGTATAGTAAAGTTAAATGGTTATTTTCCCTTTATTAGGTATAAGAAAAACATTAAGGCGTTTTACATTGTCCATCCAACGATGTTTATCAGAACCGTCCTCATCTTCTTCAAACCGCTCATCAGGTTGGCCCTAAATGCATATGGTGTCAATATATGTTTTGTGTTTTATACCATGTACTGTACTTGCATTATATGTTTATTACTATATTGCTGTAATGGGCCAATGTATTATACATGTACTTTATATTGAATTGCCATATACTGTAGTAGTAATGATGATAATAAGCACCTTTAGGGTATCCAAGGACACTGTACAAATAAAATCACATAGAAGTGTATTAATATTATGAATAAAATAAACAATACACGTATCCAGCACAAGATCAGGGTTATATTATGTTAAATTAGAAATTATTGCACAAAGAGAAATGATGAGCAAAGCTAAACTTCCATATACAATATGTATGATATTAAGTAGAAGAACAGGGTGTGGTTAAGTCAACATTTCTCAATATCACTGACAGAGGTCACTGATTTGTGTGTTTTCCCCCTCTAACAATCCGGATTCATCTCACAAAGGGCTTAATAATTGGTAAATGATATGACTCAGATGTGTTAGAATAGAGAATACACAAAGACAGCTGGTGGGAATTGGGGTTGGTAAATACTGCTGTGTATGCTATATAGATGTGAATAAATCTTAAATATACATCAGTGTTACTTATATTATAAATGAATGTGATTGAGTCCAAGTGTGTCTTACAGATCTGTGTCTGTGTCCACAGCTTTAAATTTGGCCGCAAGATACACTATGTGAACTACTTGAGCGAGCTGGAAGAGATAGTGAAGTGTGATCAGCTGGTGATTCCCAGTCGAGTCAGAGCGTAAGAGTCTCATGTGCACAACACTACCCCAACAGAGTTACAGCCTTAGACAATACATTCTAAGCAAAAGCGTTTCTATATAGTACCGGGGGGGGGGGGGGGGGGGGCTTATTTTATTTGTAATAGTATGAACCCTTTTAGTGCTATATAGAACCTTCTGCAAAAGGTTTTCCACCAATATGAAGAATGCTTTACCCAAGAAAAGAACCATTTGAACATCTTAATGGTTCTTTGAGTTGTCGTGGTTCTGTATTGAAATATTGCCTTTACTAAATTACCCTTGATGAACCCCTGTTTCACATCTATTTTACACACCAAAACAGTTCCATTTTATTCAACATGATCACAGAACACTGTTCTTCCTACATTGCACATTATGGTCAAAGCCTGGTTAACACAGACACTGTAAGCATTAGTTCATCTTGTGTATGTCTGCCTGTTTCTAGGTATGACGATAAGATCCGTCTCAATCTGAAGCCGTCTGTGGTCCCTGGTCCAATATCGCCACCTCGCAGCCCCCCTCTTCCATTCCAGCAGTTTGGCGTGCCTCTCTCAGTGTGAGTGTTTGTAAACTGTCTAAACTGCTGCCATGACAGTCTCCTATTGGCAGTTAACATTTATGATCATTTTTTACCTCTTTCCTTTTTGTTTTGATATTTGACCATAAGAACACCAGTATCTCTAAATCTTTTTATTTTGTATTTGTCTTTTTAAAATGATACCTTTTGTCTTTTTTTTAATTAATGCTGTTTACTTAAGTGTTGAACCAATAGTGTAAGTGTTTTACACAAGTTCTTTACAATTGCAAAAAAAAGCTTTACAAACTATGTGTGCCAAAGTAAACTTCTGAGGTACTGTGTTTTTGTTTAGCTTGAGAGAGAGAGGTGCAGACTCTGATGGCATTCCACTGGTGATGCGAGACACCATTAGCTTCCTGCGGGAGCAGGGTGAGCTGCATTTTCTGCCATTTATCCTTTCAGACTTATTAGTTTACAGTAAATCCAATATGTGGGTTGCAGTGAAGTGCTATATAAAAGGGCAAGTATTCATTGTCCACACCTACGCTAAGTCTAGGATTAAACAATTTTTTTTGTGGTGCAACACCTTTAACTAAGCCATTTAGTTTTCATGCCTAGGCATGATCCATGAGCATAAAAGCAGTGCTGTTACTTGGTTTAGTAATACAGTAAAACTTAGTCATAGTTAAGTATAGTCTTAAGTAAAATGCTGTTCTCCTCATGATATTTCTCTTGTTACTTCTTGTTCCCTCCTCTCTCTTCTCTCCTCCACTCAGGTCTGCAAACAGAAGGCATATTCCGGCGGTCAGCTAATGTCAGCCTTGTAAAAAACATTCAACTCAAATATAACTCAGGTAACATCATTAAGCTACCGGAAATCCGTTCTGACTGGACACAAGCATTTGGAGGAATATTTAAAATGTAAATATGAGTGTATTGATTTTAGGGTGTATATGTGCTTGTGTATGTATGTGTGTAGGAGAGGAAGTGAATTTCTTTCAGATTGAGGATGTCCATTTGGCTGCTGTAATTTTAAAGACGTTTCTCAGAGAGCTGCCAGAACCACTGCTTACCTTCAAGCTCTACAACGATGTTGTCAACTTTCAAAGTGAGAGACAAAGTCAAACACTCATTCATGATGCAGACTTATCATAGCACCCGTAATTTCAATGACTTGAATAGTAGGGATGTACCGATCCAGTTTTTTTGCCCCCAGTCGGATCTGAGTACTTTAATACTTAGTGTTGTCCGATACAGGTCTGATCTTTGTTTCAATAAATAATCAATAACACTTTAAGTAGTAATTCATGTTTAAGTAGTAATTCATGTAAGTATTATGTACTACTGTTAAATGCATTCATTACATTTTACAATTACATTATTCACATCTTACATTTTACAAATGTAAGTTGACAATTTTACATTGTCCCACAGACGTGGACACTGAGTCTCAAGTCATAACAATCCAAAATATGCTGATGTCACTTCCTGAGGAGAACTATGCATCACTGCGATTCCTCATCCAGTTCCTTGCTCAGGTGAGCAGCTGCATGTGATTGAAATCATGGCCTTTAACGTCTGGGAGCAGATGTGTACCATTACGTTTTAGAGCTGAAGTCAGTAATATACCTTAGGATAGAGTGATATTTTTGTTTTAAGAATATTAGTCTTACTCATTGTAAATCATGGTGTCACTTCTTCCTATATTGGTAGTTAAAGTGATGTGCAAGGCCTTCAGTTCAGGTTCTGGAGGCCAAACCAAAGGACCTCACTGTAGCTGCATCTCTTGCAGATAACGTAAATAAGAGCATTACTACAATGCAGAATTTAAATATGGGCATGAATAATAAATGAATGGAGTGAATTCATTAATTAAGGTATTAAGTAGTTTCTTCCTGCTTTATTTAACATTTATGGTTCTTCTCTTTTAGGTGTCAGCAGAGAACGAGGTGAATAAGATGACCAATACGAACCTAGCTGTTGTGTTCGGCCCCAATCTGCTGTGGGGACAGGATGCTGCTATGACGCTTAGCTCCATCGGACCAATCAACAACTTCACTCGCACCCTGCTCGACCTGCACAAAGAGGTCTTTGCCCAATGAGGAGCAACAGTCCCCATTTAGAGTTCTTTCCACTCTTTGTAACTCAGCCCATCCATGCTGTGGCCCTCTCCCTCTCCTTTAGTGTTGCCAAATGCATGAGTGTTGTAAATGGGTGAGGCTTCGCAGGAGGGAAACTGGCAGGTACAGGATTTGTGTAGACTTCAATTTGGTTTGTTTTGTTTTTGTTTTGTTTTTGCTTTTCTTAGCAATCTGGTTTTTTTTTTTGGAAATTCAGACAATCAGAAATATGACATTTTGTTTACCTTGTCAGATCATTTATCTGTTGTCATAAAGGTACTGGTCGGGCAGAGTTGTAGTTTCTCTGCTCTCAAACCAAAATGCATCCACCTAGCTCTTTTTTTTTTTTTTTTTTTTTTTTTTTTTTTTTTTTTTTTTATTATAAAGGTTTGGAAGATTATTTGGCTATAGTTCTTTTGGCTGGATCTGCTGTGAACGAGAAAAGCCCCCTCCTGTATGGGCCATAGTCACTGCTATGGACCAATTATAAAGCACTAATAATCAAACTTGAAACACTTATTTTAAACATATTGCCTTTAAAAGCTCTCAGTTAGTCTTTATTTTTATTACATGTATATTATTTGTATTATCTTTTCTACTGTGTTTCTGTCATACAGGTGTCATGCAGGTTTTTTTTTTTTTTTTTACAATTTGCTGTAGATAGGTGCAGTCTGATGAAGCAGCAGGCTTAAGATTTTAAGACACATAGTTGATGCATCTGCATATTATATACAATTTATTTTTCATGGAACTTTGTCATATTACTGTTATTATTTTTATTGTTATTAGACAAACAATATGGTTATCTCAGAGGTACTGAGATACTTAAAATGAGTCAGGGATTATATGAATGCTGTTGAAAAGAATTATTGGAATGGCCGCAATCATAAGCATGGTGGAGTTGATCCTAAATCTGCACTCTCACTAAGACACTTAAAGGGCAACTCCATTGATTTTTCCAAAATGTTTGCTTTATTAATTGGTTAAAATGTAAACAAATTCAGAGTGGCTTGATGTACAATGTTTTAGAGAAATGTGTAGAGTCAAATTTGTTCACAGTGGTGTGCTAGGAACCAGACAGCTAAAGCATTTATTGACTCAAAACATCGCAGAACATTACTATATGAAATGGTTGACTGATATCTGAGACACCGTTCTACAATAGTTTTAAAAATATTTGGCAAATACAATCATGGTGCTGACAGGTCAAATTTTCTCCAAAAAGATTTACCACTGTTATAACATTTTAATAAATGTTTATGGAAACTCATGGTGGTTTTGTATAGTGAATAGAATGGCTATATTTGTGCTGCATATATCTATGGTTCCTGTCACCACCACTGTTAAGAAATTTGTGTACTTTACATCAAACCAGTCTCGATGACTTTGTTTTCATTATGTAGAAATTCAACTTTAATACATCAGGACTGGCATTGATAGGGCTTCTACAGAGTGCTGACGTAGGATCTGATTCCTTTACAAAGACATTACTGATGAACAGTTCTTAAAATTTGAGCCCTGGACCCAGAGAACAAGTGTCAGTACTGCAGTCAGACATGCTGTTGCACGTTTTTTTTTTTCTGATATGGCTGTATATGCTAATGCCTATAGCTGTTTATGAAAGAAAATTTGACTCTGCTGATTGTGATGGCTTTGCAGAAGATCTGCAGAGATGAACGGAATGCAAAACCACACATTTGTGAGCTGCCGTTATCCTCTTCCGAAAATGCTCACTCTTTGTCTCTTCCCTTCAATGCACGTAAAAGGTGTGTCTGTGGATTTAGGTTTGTGTTCAGTTTTGAGCGTGAAGGTTGTATTTTACCCAAAGATTAAATTGTTGACTATTTTTCCTCCTTGGAACAGAGTTTCTTAAAGTTATATGGATGGTTTTTGTTCTTTTGTTTGTTTATTTCCTGTAGCAGCCTAATGAGTTCCATAAGAACCTAACTGGAGTGCCTGGGACTCAGTATAGATTAAGGATCCTTTCATTGCCTTCCGTTTTATCTGTACGTCTTTACTCACAGTCTGAAGAAACATATCATAGCAGATCTAAAGCTGAAGTAGTCTTTACATTTTTGAGGACAATACAGCACCATTTCTGCAGCTAGTGTCATGGGGCTTTGACGGACACTCCTATTTTGCTGTAGTTGCATTATAGGAGGAAATTAAAATAGCTCACTCTTTGCACAGTGGGATTGTTTTCCCCCCATTGAGGTTTAAAGTCTAGGACTCCAGCGCCTACAGCAGGGACAATGAGGATTTAGCTCTACCCAAGTGAAGTATGGTATGCCTCCGTATTCAAATGTAACTGTTAACTGTGTATGTGCGTCAACCTCAAATTCATGTCAATATGGTCATGTATTGACATGTGGACCAGTGGCTTAAATTGTTTAGTGAACCTACCCCAAACTCCACGTGTTTTGTGTGCCTTACTAAGGTCAAGTGGCCGTTAGATTAGATTAGGTTATAATGGATTATAGCTGTTTAAACCTCCCTCCTCTGCTCAAATCATTGTGCCATTCTGTTGTAAATCTTGTCCCAGTGCCAACCAGTTTACCTGTGCTGTGGATATGTGTATTTCTGGTTTGCAGGTGGAAGTTCTTTGTTTTCATTTAAATTGTTCAAATGGAGTTCTTTTGCTTTGAACATCTGTACTTTTGTAAATGTGGTTATAAATGGTATGTGAGTAATAAATGGTGTATGGTGGAGTGCAGCGGTTGTGTAAATTTGATAGAAGTGTATCAGTGATGCAAATTGATATAAATGACTAACGCTGTGTAGCGACTGGTAGTAAATACAAGTACACACATTTGGTTATATATATATATATATATATATATATATATATATATACACACACATACATACACACACACATTTTGGCACCACTGGTCAGAATATATAAATAGCTAAGTGAGTAAAGGATGACGTGATTTCCAAAAGGCATAAATTAAGGTTGACAGGTTGGCTTATATTTTAAGCCAGATAACGTTCTTATTTTCATCATAAAAAAGGAAAAGGGCCTGAAGCAAAAGTCTTGGCACTCATTGGGGACTGCAAGGTCAGTACTTAGCAACACTCCCTTTGGCAATCATTCAAATCATGTTTAGGGTATTCTTGCCAAGTCTTCTCCGCAAAAGGTTTCTAGATGTGTGAGCTCTATGGACATTGTTCAGTTGTTTGAGGTCCACAGATTTTTCAATGACGTTCTGGTCAGGCGACTGTGAGGATCATGGCAAAACAATGAGTAGTTTCATGACTATCGAAAACCAAACAAGATGAACTTGAGCATGTAGAAGAAAAATAAGGCTTCTAAAACATACATCATCTGTCAAGCACAGTGGAGGTATTGTTATGGCATGGGCATGCATGGCCGCCAATGGAACTGCATAATAGGAGTTTTTGATTATGTGACTGCTTATGGAAGTAGGATGAATTCTGAAGTAAACAGCTATACTATATTACATAAAAACAAAACAAAACCAAAAGCATTTCAAGTAAGGCTGAGTCAGTCAAGAGAGTTTCAGACATTGCAATTCATTCAGTCCATTTACTTTTTGAGCCTGAGAAAATAGCAACTGTGTAAACATGACTGTAAATTCCTAATCAAATTGAATTGTTATAGTGCTTGAATTAAAGCTGCAAGTCTACACGTTAACAATTTTCTGATTGCTCCATTTAAAATTCATAAATGTAGATGGTGTACAAAGGCAAAAGTAGAAAATGTGCGTCACTGTCTAAATACTAATTTATTTACTTGTGAGATCCTGCTGCAACTTGAGAGCTAATAGCTGTCGCCTGTGGAAATGTTTTTTTTTATTGCCAAACACAGCTTTTTATAGACTGGTGGACACCCTGTTTATTATTTAAATGGTAAACTTATCAGCAATCTGCTTCATAGAGGACACACACACTTTAATTAAAAGTAACATTGACAGCTTTAATGTCTACATACATTTTCAGACAAAAGTATTGGGACACCTGCTCATTCTGATTCTTCTAAAATCAGGTACAAAAATCACACAAAAAAACATGTCTCTACTGTCAAGGGAAGGCTTAATACTATGAGAATTCAGAGGGAAGAGCGTTAGTAAGGTCAGGATGCATGATCACCACCCCACCTCACCACAAGAGTCACTTCTTTTCACTTAAAAATGAACAAAACACATGATTCAAAATAGTTGCCATAGCTGCACAATTATTTGCATAGAACAATTAATAGATGTGTATGTGTGTTTATCTTATACTATATTATAAATAGATCATATATATCTTTTAAACAAATGCTGGCTTTACAGTGAACATTATAACAAAGTGATATGTCAGAGTCTATTGCTGTAGAGGTACTGGTACTATCTGCATATTCAAGCATGCTCTGCATAAAACATAAATCTCGCATCATAAAACACTTGATACTTTTGCACATTACATAGCAAATGCCGAGTTATATGTTTTTACTTCTTTTTCTGAGGTTATGTGGCCATGTAATTGGCAGTGTTGCTTATTGAGCCACAGAACAGCTCAGTCAGTCAAGTAACGGTTTCATTTGGCAATGTGAAGGTTTCCTCTTAAAAGGAACAGCCTGAACAAGCAAAACATGAAAGGAAACCAGTAACCAGGCAACACAATAGTGTCTGCATCCATTCATTTTTGCAATTCAGATCTGACACACCCTCAGTAGAGTTCAATAAGCAAAATGAAGATTGCCATGTTTGACTGGGGAGCATTCTACTGGCTTCTCAAAAGTCAACAAGAAACTAACCCAATATGTTAGTTAGGATTTGTTGGGAGTTGTTGTGCAGAGCTTTGGTCACTATAGCTGTTTTGATAAAAACATTTCAGGATTTTTGGCAAAATCCGAGTTCAGCAGACTGTCTGCAGTCTGAACAAAACCAATTTAATCCATCTGACAACTGTACGCAGTTTCAAAACCAAATCTTTATATCTATTAGATATGTATTAGGCGGTTGCTTGAATTTCCTGAAAGACTTCCAAACAAGCCAAAGTCCTGCTTCAGACTGCCCTACTCTAGTCAGCATATGCGTGTCAGCTCTGTTGTTATGACAACCAGTGTGGATATGTAAGCAAACTACAGTTGGGCCATAAAAAAGGATTTGGTAACATGCTGTGTAGACACAGTCTAAAAATCAGTCTAAAAACTGTGCTACTGCCAAGAGCATGAGCTTACTTGAGTCTCTGTGGTGTTCCTGTACCAGTCAGAAAACACAGCTGGTCTGAGGTACATTTGTGTAGTTTGTGTCTGTGTGTGGTTTTAGCTGCGTATGCTGTATGTGCGTATTTGGCAGCATAATGCAGTAGGCAGAGGTAGCAAGTGTGTGTGTTCGAAGCGGCCAAGGCAGTGTGTGATGGTGTGTATGCAATTCTCCTGCAGGGAGGAGAGACGGGATGTTCTCATGCCCAGCTGCAGCTCAGTCTCAGGGGCTGTAGAACTCACCATTGGGTACAGAGCACTGCCAACCTGCGCACACACACACACACACATACACACTTCAAATATCAGACAAGGCTACACATTTTCAGCCACAAATTGTTGGCACAAAACGTCTACATGTATTTTCATGCCAATATAAAGAAATAAAATGATCAGTTGCTATTAAAATGTCCTCTGTTACACACTGTTCAGTAAGACAGGCTTTAATCCTGTGTGTAACACTGATTTGGTCATCATAGTCTTGCTGTTTTTTTTTCACAATAACACACAACCTTGAGTGTAATATTGCTTTAATATACTGTACACTGAAGCAACAGTATTGAAGCAATTAAGTGTCGTATATAACATAGCCAAGCTGTTATTTCACTATAAACACACAACCTCGAGTGTTCTATTGCTTTTATACAATATTTTGGAAAACCAAGTAAGAAATATATAAACTGAACTGTGAACATAACATTTAATATATTTTTATGTTCATGTTATTTCCTTCCGCTAAATTATAATCCCTGAACAAGCAGCTTGTTGCAGTTTCACACACACACAAACCCTACTCACTGCACAGCCTTCACTTCCTTCTCCAACTCCTTACACAGACCAACACATTCTCCCTCTTTTTGTCTTCTGGTTATTGTATATTATTTCGTTTTAGGTGGTTCTTGTTTTTTGTGGCTCAGGGTATTTATGTTAGTTCTTGGTAAAACGGCATTCAGCATGTGATACATGCTGATGTGGCGAAATAACAGCACGGTTAGAACATTTCTCAACCAATCAGCTTGCATGGGCGGACCTTACTGTTGTGTATATATGCATGCAACAAAAATCTCGTTTTGTGTTTTATGTAGCCTGTGTTTGATGTTGTGTATATATAATAATATAATGTATAATATTAAATACAATTACGTGTATTGTGAAAAAGGTTCAGTGAAATACTAATTCACCAAGACATTTATATAAACAAGTTTCAGATACGTTTATAAGTGCTGTTTATCCGTAATGCATTTCCACGCAAATCATTTCAGCAGTCTATCATGATAAAAGAAGAACAGTTTAGAGCTGCTTACTACATGCATTTCAAGACACGCTTACTTGCTCGGTTTCAATCATGGTCAAAGCTCATCTGGTTTTGCTGAGTAATGAATTAAGCTCTGGTTTTCGTGGGAAAACTTCAACTGATAGTATCACATGTCTCATCAATGCAAAAGACCTGGACTGTAACAAGTTACACTCTCTTCCAAGTGGTTCTGGTCTTGCATGTGCGCCCCCTCACCTGATCTAGTTCAGAGAAGGCCAGTCCGAGGTTTTCTCCATTACGGTAGAATGTCAGTGTTCCTGCAGTTCTGTCCAGTAGAACCCCAATCACTGTGTTTTTGTCATAAAAAGGTTCGGTGTACTTTCTACTCTTACCATTGTGCCAGAGAAAGCCTTTATATGACAGACCCCAACTTTCATGGTCCATACCTATGAACACACACACACTTTACAATGTACATAATGCTATTTGCTGTGCATAAATGTCTCTTATGTGCAAACTTTGACAAACAAACACTGAACATTTCTGGGTCAAACAATTACAACCGGGATAAAGGGAAAACTGATCAAACTGTTCCTTTAATGGACATATCCTTACACTTTTTTCCACAATCACAAACAAAGACGAAACAGTCTGACACAACATATACAAACACACACACAGCAAGTATTGATTGAAGTACTCACCTATTAGGTTGATAAACTGACCCCCTGTATGCAGACATGCATTTAGCGTACCCACTCCCACCATTACAGAATTGCCATACAGAGGCTCCAGGAACTCAATCTCCCAGTAGTGCTCACCATGAGTGAAACCTGAAACACATACACACTACTAACAGGATCTAGAACACGGATTCTAACAAACTGCACTATGGCAGTCCAACATCTAAATAGACTTTGTGAAAATGACAATAATTGTAACTGGGTCCTCTGCAGTTGTTACTAGATAATGATAACCGGACTGAACAGTTATTTGCACTCTGCCTATTTTGCACTATGACTATTTGCACACCTGTACAGATGTCCTTTTCTTTTCTGTAAATATATTTTTCAGCTCTTTATTACCTTTATTACCTTTAGTACTTTCTACTTTTTTTAATTTATCCCCTACCCTATTTATTGTTTAGTGTCATTTTCCTTTAGTTTAAGACTGTGTTCTGTGTTTCTTTGTTACTTGTCATGCGTGTTGCTCTCACCAAGACAAATTCCTTGTATGGGTAACATACTTGGTGAAATAAAGAGATTCTGATTCTGATTCTGATTCTGATATATTGATTTAAGATTTGTTTAGCCATTCAAAAGCCTCAGGAGCCCATTTAGATACATGCAATTAACATGAGAACTAGGCAAACTAAGTATGCCTACCCTAACAGTTTTCATATTGCCATGGTATGCAATGCTTTATTTGTCTATATTAAAACACAAACGCAAACTATGTTATTAATGAATAAATACTTTGGGAAAGGTCAACAAATGACAACAACAAAGAAATGTGTATAGATAGAGTTAGATCTTTCTTTATGCTACATGCACACTGCATATAAAACATTTAATGATAAACTTAAAAAGTGTTTCCTGCAATTCCAAATATAAAACAATGAATTCTGAGTTGATTTAACTAAAATGTGAATTTTAACTGAATGTTTTAAAACATGTAATTGTGAAGGAAATGTTTTACAGGTAGAAATAATCTCGCATGAGAACTTAATGGTCTGCAGCTGATAGCAGACCTTCTCTAAGAAGCTAATGCTCTACAAGTGGGTGATTTGTAGTCCTTTACAGCCTCACTAAACACTGATGACCTAATGTACAGCTGCTGCACACTGTTGGGAACTTTTTTGCCTAGAGTATGTGCTGTACAGAGACAACGCAATATCACTGGTGAGGGAGATTTCGTGTGATGGTTGGTGTGGCGCAACAGATAACACAACTGCCTGCCAGTGAACTACCACACCATGTGGAATACTGGGGTTCGATTCCCGGTCTGGGTGGCTATGGTGCGCTACATCAATAAGTGTCCTTGGGCCAGACTCCTAACACTACATTGGCCCACCTCTGTAATACCAGTAACCTTGTAAGTCACTCTGGATAAAAGCACCTGCTAAATACCGTAAACGTAATGTAAAAAGATTTCGTGTAAAAAAAAACTAAAAACATGTATTGTCCCTTTCGTGTGTGCATTACTTCAGCTTGTATTTAATCGCTGCTCAAATATGATGGTGGAGCAAGGGTTTCTAATCCGGGTCTTGGAGCAAGTGAGCACATTTATGTGCATTTCTCCTCCCCCACACCTGATTTAACTGTGCTAGAGCGTCTCACCTCGAGTTCCTCGGACGCCTGCAGTGCCCTGGCTCTCCAGCAGGGGGCTGATGTGGAAGTAAACAGACTGGCGGCATGAAGACAAACAGGCATCAGGCGACTTTCCTTCAGTGTCCCACTCCCAACTCTCCCAGGTGTGCTCTTTAAGGACTGGCCTCATTTACTGCACACATACACAGAGACGGAGCTTTTGAACAAAGTTTTCATTTATGATCATGTAAATCGGTAATACTAAAGTAAGCGGGCTGGTTACTCAGCCAGTTTTTACATAAACTTAAAGCACTAAATTGACACTGTACATTTAATCTCTATAAAGCAAGTATTAAATATTAGCCACGGACTCTTTTCACCCCACTTTACTAAGCAGTTCTGAAAACGGCCACAGGTTTAGGCTGCTATGTTTAAGCTGCTAACTAACTAACTAATGTAATAACCAACTAACAAAAGGTTTATGAAAAGCCCCGGTAACTTACCTCAGGAGTGTAGGTTCAGACTTGCTTTAACGCGTAAGCTATTAGGAGTTTGTCTCGCGCACTTCGCCAAGCCCCTCAGAGCTGCTGCAGATATAAACAAAACAGCCAGCAGCTCAAAACAGCGCGCTCAGCTCAGCTCAGCTCAGCTCCGTGTGTAGGCTGCTCACAAAGCGTGGTTGCCCAGACTGGGCTTTCTTCGTTTCAGCTGAAGTCACTTTAAGAAAAAAAAACGGCTCGATTTAATGGTAAATGTTGGCTTCACATATCCCCAAGTCTAAACAGAGGCGCCACAGAGCCAAGTGGCTCGACTTCGTGCAAAACACAACACACCCTCCCGTTGCTTTTCCTAATATGGGCCGCGGAGATGTGCGCAGTGGAACGTATACATGATTCACATGTCGACCCGAGTACGTGCGAGCCTCCACAACAGCTCCTACCTACAAGAAGACTCTCAGAAATGCTTAGAAACGTTTGAAACGAACCAGTTTATTGCACAACATGTACATGCCATACGGGAGATAAAGAAGGAAGGGCTGCAGCCTGGAGCGCTGAAAAACAAACGCCAGCGAGCATCACAGCAGTAAGCACACTCCTCAACTCCTAGTCTACTAGCGCCTAAAGACTGTGGTCGGACTGGGTAGGTTATTACACGTGGAGGCAGACAGAATACAGTAGCTCTGATAGCTCTATGCTTGCTCACTGCTTCTGAGATATAATTCCTTAAAGGAACAGTTCACCAAATTTGAAAACTTTCTGCAGGACTGCATTTTCCACATGTGAACAGAGTCATTCACAGTGGTTTGGCGTGAAATGCACAGATCTAGAAATATTCACCAGGTCAGATTTGTTCACAGTGGTGATGACAGGAACCAGGCGCCCATGCCTGTGAAAGCTACCTCGCATATTACATAATACTTTGCCAGTACCATTTGTTCATATTTACCCTCTTTTATAATTAGAAATATTACATAGAAAATTGTAATTTGGATATGAATTGCAGTGGCTACACTTGTGCTGTAAACATCATGGCATCTAGTCTCCATCACCACCACTGTAAAGACATCAGGGTCTGTATGTTTCTCTACAATTCCACACCAAACCACTCTAAAAGGAGTTGTTTACATCCCTGTGGTTGAATTATGCCACAGTTGCCTTTTAATGTCAACAGTCAGCAGGATGTTACATGGTCAGTGTTATCATGAACATAGCATAGGTACGTGTACTACTTTGGTGCTGAGAGCACAGCACGCTTTGTGCACAACGGTCAGTTGTCAGTTTGGTGCGCGTGTCCATGCAGTCCCCTGCACTCAAAGTCCAGGAGGGCCTGTGGCTCCTCTGCTTTTTGTGGGCAGGGTTCTGTTTTTGACAGAGTGACACTTCCCAACATTTAGTGTATTTTTAAACAACTGTAAAACCTACTTGTTATCTTGAATCTTCTGCTGTACCTTAAGAACTGCAAATTAAAATGGTATGTATTGTTGCATTTACAAAAGCAGGTAGGAAAAGTGCTCATAATTCACAATATTACAATGTGCACTTGTGCCATTCACGGGCAGAGTGACCTGGACAAGTGTTTTTTGTTGCATTACGTTTTGGCCCTTCTTTTCATCCATGAGTGTGGTACGTAGTGAGGATTAGCGAGGGGAACTGTCAACTCAGAACTGATCAGGCATACTTTCAAGGGACCAGCTTTAGGTAAAGCTGTAGAAAATAAAATTAAAAAGTACATTACATACATTCATTACAATGATTTGGGGCTGCCAACGCCACTCTGCTCTTAACCCTACTTTCAAACCTAATGGAATTCTTTTCTATACATTTTTAGCATATAGAGTTACAAGTGTGCAAGTCTGATTTTAACAGGGTTTGCTATTTACAACCTAACATATTATATGTGGTATAACTTTAGAAGACCAGTGCTAAACCAACAACCTGATGAAGAAAGGGGCTGAGTGAAACTCTGTACAAAGAAACTTTCACTGACAAAAAAGAAAAAAAAAAGAAAAGCAACAACAATCAGTAATCTGCATGTGAAACGGATTCCAAGGACCTACAGCGACACCCTTGTATTCTGTGTGGATCGCAAGTCATTGATGAATGTCTGGAGCTTCCAGCTGTGATGCAGAAGAACAAAGCTTTAAAAATTACAGTGTGTCTTCAGAGTAGAAGAAAGAGGGCAGAGGAGCAGAGAAGCTGGAGAAATCACCCATGGGATGTTTTGGCAGGTCAGCTGAGGACAGAAAAAAAAGTCAAGTGTTTCTGAAGAGCAGTCTGACTTCGGTCTACTGTAGCGTGTCCACAAACGCGTCAAACTCGTCGATGTCCTTCTCATAGATGGCCAGTTTTTCTGGCAGAGAGTCCTACAATACAAATAGATTATTGTAATTCTTTCGTACAGTTCAGTATGAGTTCCTGTATTTGTTCCCTCAAAAGCATTGTTAGTTCAGCTGAATTTAAATGTAGCATACACTATACATGCTATGCTTGTAAGCATTGTGACTGCAAATATACATGCATTACTGTATCTCTATAAAAGATCAGATTATGACAATGGTGTATGTAGTGCAACCGTCTTTCTCACCAGGTCCTCAGCCATAGACTGTGCGCTGACATCGATGGACAGGCTGGCAAGCTGGGGAGGATTCTGGAACTCTCTGTAAAAAGTCCCTAGGTCCATCGGCAACAGGTCATCCTTAGAAAATGCTGGCTTCTGCAAATTAAATGCATATATGGTCATAAAATATGCAATTGACAATTACCATACACTTGTATGTATAACTATATTTAAATTGTGTTGGACTTTTGAGTGCTTCTAGTTTTACATCTTTAAAATCTGGTTAACGTTAGTATGAAGACTATTTTTGCCAGATTGCCTCCCCTTTTTTTTTTATAAAAATTAAGACTGTCCTAATCTTGGCTAAAACTTCTGTATTTTTCGTCGATGGGAACGAAGGCAAACTAGCAAGACAAATTTACATGTAAAACTAAACAAAACTGGTTCTCTATGTTTGCATCATTGCGTAACAATAACTTGCACTGTTAACTGTTGCACTCAATTAGGGGAATATTATGCCTTTACCAGTTTTTAGACAGCTCTGATCAGTGAATTCATTTGTTTTTGAGCTGCATTATGTGTCTTGTTTTTCATCCAATCTTTGCTGGATATTTCCCATATCACTCAGGTTTAGTATCTTACAAACATCTGTTGTATGTGCTGTTTACAAGGCAAACGAAATGTCCCGAATGGTCATTTGTTTTCTGCAGTGGGGTACATACAAAGTCCACCATAACAAAGTCATCCTGTGCTTGGCCCCCGCTTTGGCTGGAGCTCTGAGAGTGAAGGCTGCCCTGCAGCGGGGAAGAAGGGGTCGGCGATGCCGGCGGGTGCACCTGGACACAGATTGCATAACAGACAAACACTTTTAAGATGATACTACACATGCAATTGCATATTTCCCTGATTTTCTGCACTTTAAAGTTGAGTAGCTCTAAATTCCAGGCTACAGTATGTTTGATGTGTTGCAAGTCTACAAGTCTATTTTATCTAACATATCAAATAAATGCAGAGGCATAATAAGGCAGGGTTTTCTGCCCCTTTATAGGATCTGCATACAACAAAGCACACTCAGTCTCTCTCTACATCAACCAGATCCAGAGGTCACTGTAGAATATGTGAAGGCCGGGGTCACTGAGGTTACATATTGAACACTGACCTCTTCTTTTGATCCCCCCTGCCTTTCATAACAGTGAGGAATAATAATAACTATTTGCTGATAACAAGGTTGCGTTTTTGTGTCTGTGTTTGTTCAGGTCAATTCCATACCATGGGGTCATTCTCCTCTAGGTCGTACGCCCTGGGAGCAAACGCAGCAAATGGCAGATCCAGACTGGCTGTGGTCACCTGGACAAACACAAATTGAAGAAACTTTATGATCTCTTCTTTCTGACTCATTTAGATATTTTATATGTGTTTTTTGTAGTCACCTGTGTTGTGGGTTTGTTGACGAAGGCTCCCACTTTTCTGGTAAACGTAGTCTCAAGAGCATCTGAAGGCAATGCACCTTTCATCTCAGTACTCCTCGATAACACATCTGCATCACCACTACACGCACACACGGTGAAAACACCCATTGAAGGATGGCATATGGCATATGGCAGAATGTAAAAGAAAAGAGTCCCGGAAACTGCCCTCACCTGCTGCAGCTAGAGGGTGGGGCCTGGTGGGGCATGTCTGCAGCAGGGCAGGAAGGGACACGCCCATGGTCAGCCTGAGTACCGTGACTGGGCTGCAGAAGCACCTGTGGGACTCCGCCCTCTTTCCCTGGCACAGCCACCTGATAAGAAACCGTACTTAGAACTACACAGCTTAGAAAAGATAAATCTATAAAAATTAATTATGTAAATTATTCCAGTTAAAATGATAAGGTATATGAAATGGTAGTTTTTTTTGTCATATAAATTCATTTCCATGTGACAACTGTAGCACACTGGTGGTTAACTAGTGAAAGAAGATGAAACCTAATGTGGAGTGGTTGGTATACTAGGTTAGTTATAACCATGATCAGGCATATATATTTTTATTTTTCGAACTTCTACCTAAAATGAAGTTATAAGTGAAGTAAATTGCTCAAAAAAGGATTGATTCAAGTGACATGTTACTTAAACTGAAGCTTAGAGGGCTTTTTACGTGGCAAGCTCAATCCTAAGGAATAGCTCTGGTTCCAGCAGTTTTTGTGAGGGGATTGATAAAGGAGAGCCTCACTGTTTAGGTGGTGGGTGACTGCTTTAGATGTTTATTTTTCATTTTTCTGTTCTTCAAAGTTCCTATTTTTGTGTTTAAATGTGCTGGTATTGCAGTCACCATGGTTACCACATGATGTGCTAAATGTTGACCTTTTATAATGGAAAAAACCCTTTCGTCAGCCATATAAACATGTATTAGCTGATCATCAGAATTAACTAAATTGTTTTGCTATAACCAAACTAATTCTAAGTTTAACTGTGCATCTATGAATTTCAAGTCTGAAGCATTTAGACATCTGAGTGTGTATGTATGTGAGAGAGAGTGCATTTGGTTAAACACTTTACTTTGGTGCATCTTACCAGTGTAATTTAGGGGTGTGTGTGTGTGTCTGTGTGCTAGTGTAATACCTGGTGAGGGTGGGCAGCAGTAGCGCAGGATGTAGGATGACACACATCTACTGCACCCAGTGGTGGAGTCTGATATGACAGACGAGAAGTACAAAGCTATAACAGAGATAGAGGGAGAGATACAGATCAGTGCTGTTATTGTTCACAATTATATGGCCATTATTTATTTCTTGTTTATACAAAAGTCTTATGTGACATTTGTAATGTGATTTGTTTATGAAACTGCAAAATAAAAATACACAGTCTGATAACAGTTTAATAAATACATAGTGAAGCAGACATGTCAAGAATGAAAACAGTGTGCAACTTACAAAATATGACTCATTGTGCTGCAAGTAGAGCAATAATGCGCATTAGTGCACCCTTTCAGACAGTAGCAGAATACATTAGAGGAAAGTAGTGGAAAAATGAGGAAAACACTAGCATAGGAGTGAAGAGTAGACAGGAACATTGCAGGAACAGGTAAGGCTGGACAAATATTAGTGTTTGGTGGAAGAAACAGCATGAGAACAGAAGGAGATTTAGCTTATTTGCATTAATTTTATAATCAAAGTACACCCTCTATGGTTTTCCTATCAGGATATAAAAATGATAAATAAAAAGATAAACAGAACCTCAGATAAACAAAAACACCACAGATTCACCATGTTATTATTGATTTAACAAATGAACCCTAAATGCATATGCCATGTGTAAAAAAACTGTACAACCCACAAAATACTTTAGTATACAGAAGTGTCTTGTTTTGGCTGCTCCACAAGCCTAAATCATCATCATCCCTCCAGCACAGTGCTTGACAAAGATGCTGTTTGTTTTTTTTGTAATTTTGTAAAATTTAGTATTTTTGTAAAATTCCACTTTGGTCCAAAGAATATTATTTCAGACGTTTTGTGTTTTTTTTTTAGATGCAACTTTGGGAAAAGAACAGATCTGCTGGCAACTCCTCCCAGCAAGCCATACTTCTTCAGTATTTTTCCAATTGTACCATCATGAACATTTAACATGCAAACTGAGGTCTGTAGAATCAGATATGTAGATCTTTGTTTTTTGCAATTACTCTGAGCACGGTCTGACCTTGGGGGGAATTTGCTGGGACATTCACTTCTAAGAAAACAACTGTATTGAAAGGTTTTCCACTTGTGAATGATCTTTCTCAATGTAGAATGGAATAATGGGCTTCACATTGTTTGAAAATTGCCTTATGGCCCTTCTCAGACTGGCGGGCAGCAACACTTTCTTCTCTAAGCTGATTGCTAAATGCTGAATGCTCCAGACCAGCAAACTGCTAGAAATTATACCTTTATAGAAGTGGCCACATTTGCAGATGTGCAATTAATTTAGGGCATTTGATTAGCAGCACCTGGCTGCTACGTACTCTCCAAAGTACTATGGAAGCAGTAAGGGTATACTTAATGTTTTAGACACTGCTTCTGCATTTTGGTCTAGTGCTTGTTAAATAAATAATGACATGGTGGAATCTGCTGTGTTGTTCAGTTGAGGTTGTATAAAGACTTTCTAAAGACCAGATGTTAATTTTATCCGGATATGTAAAACCATAAAATTCAACAAGGGTGTACCTTGATTTTCCTACATACAGTATACGTTGGTATAACCCTCTGGAGTCTATGAACACGTCGGTGCATCAAACATGATGTTTCTCAATGTATCTATTGATATCTTTGCGATAGCATAGTGCATAGATACTCATCTCTGCCTCTCTCTAAGTCTAACTGGTGGATTTGAGAGTCATCGTGCAATTGTGTTTATATACCATCTTAATTATGCATCATACAACTTTTCCAAAGCTAAGACTCATGTAGATACATTTCAAGCATCAAAACAATTCACATGAGTAAAATGAATGTTTTTACAGGAAATAACAATTAACAACACAATTTTTAAGTTTTGGGCCAGAGCTTCTCTTTACATGGTACTCTAGGCCACATATGGTGGACATGTTGATATAAATGGGTATTATCCTGTATACAAGTGCCTTTAAAGACCACTTTAAGAAGTTATGCAAAAATAGAGAAAGTGGCCTAAGATTCCAGAGGGTTAAATAAGCATGTTACAGATAGCTTTTATAGTACAGCTGAAATTTGTAATCACATTTAACCCTCCCAGAGACCATAATAATTATGCTGTCTGGGACTCCCAGGCAAGGATGACTGGCATCACCAGTGATCGAACTTCCAGATGACAAAGCCAATGCTTAGACAGCAGCACCACGCAGGAGCAGATTGTTGAGAGGAGGTTTTTAAAAAAAAAAAAAAGGGGCACAGCATGGGAAAGACACACACACACACGCGTGCGCGCGCGCGCAGGGTCTGCGAACATACAAAACAATATTCTTTTCCCTCACAACTGACATTTCCAAGCTCTGCTCACAAACATGTTCTATTATGGAAATTACAAAATATAATAGTGATAAATCCCAGATCTTTTTAAAGAATTTGGAGAATATAATATGCTAACATTACACACACACAATTAAAAAACATTTATGCTAGGAGCATCATATTTCACAAACAAAATAAAAGTAATTCGAAAATAAATACTTAAAAGAATTACATACAAACCAGTAAACAAAGTAAACCAAGTAAACAAACATTTAGCAGGAGCAGAGTAACTTTTTTAAAACTCTGAAGATATTTTTGGATTTCTAATTTAAACTTTTGCTGTGTTCACAGGTGGTCAAAGTGCCAAATAGGTTTTACTCTTACTACCTCAATGGTCTTTTTCTCTTATCACTGTTTTTCCACATTAATCCTTTATTTTCTCCACTTCATCCAACTAAAAGAACCCAGTGCTGAAATTAGAAAATTCTCAATAAAAGGATGGAAGGAAAACCCCTAAAATACAGTCATGGGGTCAATGGCCTGCTGAGTTGCTGGCATCAAAAGGACAACTTATTTAATCTACAAACAAAAACTGTTAAACACAAAAAGAACATGTTTGTAGGCCGAGTATGGATATGTCAACTTGCCATCAAACCTCCAAGATTCTGCCAAGCCACTCACACACACACACACACACACACACTCACACGACTCACTTGCTGTGAGAAGCCCAGCCCCATTATGGGGACCTTCAGAGTAGCCATCAGACCAGGCTTAGGAGTCTTACTATGTGCTTGACTTACAGTACACACACACTACTCACAGACACACACAAAAAAGAAGAGAGAAAGAGAGAGAAAAAGAACAAGGGAGCAACAAGAAAAATGAAAAACACTACCACAGAAACATGATGAGAAGAAACTCAATCTGGTAGCTTAATAACATGAAGAAACTTATCAGTCCCTCACAATATGGGCTTTGCTATATATTGAGACACTATATATTTAGACACTACTTTACTATATAAACACAGCGCTCATCAATGTATCTATAAATTCGTCCAATTTCTGAAATTCTGGAAGGGGGGGGGGGGGGGGGGGGCGCAGCAGCCATTTTACAAACTGGCTCTGCTGACTATTGTTGACTGTCAGCTACACAAAGCAACATAAGGAAATACTGATTTAGCTACCAAGATGCCAGATTGAATAAAAGAACAGAAGAAAATAAAGGAAATCAATTTAAGAAATGTTAAGTAAGAAGAAATATACAGTGGCATTTGAAGCAAAAGCAACAGTAAAGCTAAAGGTGAATTCCAGTGAAGGCAACAGAACCACTAAAGCATGGGATGTACAAAGAAGCAGGGGTTGAGACATAATTGGGATAGTGCAGTGTGGAATTTTAGCTCTCAGATTAAGCTCAGATCAAGCCTCTTTCTTGCTTCACCTGAGTATGTAAGATGATCAGATCTGCCTATGATGGATAGGTGTATGAGAAAATACCCAGTCACACTAGTGTTTGTCTGTGAATGTTTGCAAGACAAATTCTTACGTTTAATGGAATTCAACATTAGTGAACTTTGATTTATTAATCAAATTAGTGCTGCTCCTGCTGCTACTTTAATGTCAGAAGAGGCAGTCCAGCTCTGAAGATGCAAAAATGGAGGGGATAATGTGGGGCTAATATGTCAACAGTGTCTGAGCATGGCTGTTTCTTCCCTACTGGCCAACCATGACAGCTACACTTTAATACACAAACTCAGTGTGTGTTCTTTACTCAGTATTTAATTAACTGGCATATCCTTATTTTATACATTGGGGTGTGCAGCCCTGTGGTTTTGCCAGTATAAAAACATGACATGAATGAGAAATCACAGAAACATTTCCTGCATGCATGTGTTGCAGCATGGCTGGCAAAGCAAAGCATCTGTTTTTACAGTCTACAGTTGTTTTTCAGGGCAGGTACAAATGACTGATTTCTTTTGAATTACTGTTTAAGTGGTGCATCTGTGAACAACGCAATGCCTGACCATTACCAGTAAGAGGAGCTGTGTTATTAAGGCTCTGTAAAAGCCTTAATAATCTTGCCCAAACTACATATTACCATTGCAGTTAGGTTTTACAGGGCACTGAAAAAAATAAAGCTAAAGAACACAATCTGTGAAAGTGCTTGTGCTGAGTGAGGAGCTTTTATTGGTGTGAAGAAAACGCGTGCGCTAAATGGAAGTGTCTTTACGCATAACAGCAGCAGGGTTAGGGTAGGAGGCTACCTGAGAAGGTGGAGAAGTGGAAAACGATGTGGTGCAGACTTCCTGGGAGTCCTCCACTCCAGCATAAGCCCCTCCCTCTTCCTCACCTGGAGCTCTGAAAAAAGAGAACGAAGAGAGACATGAACTACACAAAACTCCAGGACATACCAAATTCAGAGTTATATTATTGTTACGCAAAAAAAAAAAAAAAAAATCCACCTGTAGTTGCATGGGTGCATGAGGGCTGTGTTGCTGAGGGGACGCTCCACAAAGTGGTCAATGATAATGCCCATGATGGGGCCTGTTCTTTCAAACTGTCTGTGAGACAAAACACTTTTTTTAACTACAAATCATGAACTACAAACATTTGACAAGTGGGTGAAATGAACACCTTATGACAAATATCATAATAACTTGTAATAACTTATAATAACAAAATAACATGACAACTAAAACAAGAGTTTTCTTAGAAAATTAACTATATATTTTTTAACAAATAAGTTTAAAGGAGGGTCCCAAAAAGCTGTCTACAGTTTACGCCATTGTCATAAAAAATAATGTTTATCTGGTGATCCAAATCAATTTGTTCTTTTCCAGATGACCATGAAAATATGATATGCTGTATTAGCCAACCCTCATATCTGTGCACAGCATGGCAGGGTGTACCTGGAGGACATCAGTGCCAGATTGGTGCGATATGCACAAGAGAGGGTGAGGGTTCCGATTGGAGTACCCACAATACCCACACGTACTGTCTGGAAGCCTGGGCAGAAGCGTAGTGCAGAGAGAGGGAGAGAGAGGGAGGGAGAGGGAGAGGGAGAGAGAGAGAGAGAGAGAGAGGGGAAGAAAACCCAGGC
The DNA here is from genome assembly GCF_030463535.1 of Salminus brasiliensis. Taxonomy (NCBI): domain Eukaryota; kingdom Metazoa; phylum Chordata; class Actinopteri; order Characiformes; family Bryconidae; genus Salminus; species Salminus brasiliensis. Next base: position 7,946,380 of record NC_132902.1, on the reverse strand, counting down.
ACACCAAAGAGACACAATAGTTATTTGCATTGCTGAACTGGCTATCTCAGTAATTATCATAACCAGGCTACATGCTTTGCAATGGTGCAACAGTCTCACCTTCCCCAAGTCCTGATAGCTGCACATCTCCAAAATATATCCTGCCAATAAAACAGGAAATTAACGACCACACAATCATAACTATGAAAATAGAACAGAATATGGAATATAATTATTGCCCCAATTATTACATCCCATCTAGACATTTTTAGTCTAGACGTTTGTTAGAGATACTGTACAATGCAACTCAAACTCAAGATAAAGTGGATGCCCCATGTATCCATAGTAGGCTGCATGATAAAGGATCCCCCTCCCTTTTTCTAATGTGAAGACTGGTAATATGAACATACACACAAAAATATATATATATCATACTTGATGCTGATGCAATGTTGATGCATTTTAGTACCTGTACAGAATGACATAATCATGGCCTTGCTGGCGTGAGAGTTTGTAGGCAGGAGTAACTCTTGTGATGGCCAGAAGAGACTTGAGCAGCAGGGACAGGCGAGTATAAACCGTGTAGGAAACTTTAATATCCTTTTCACACCTAAAACAAGATCAATGGGTTTAGGTATTATTCACAGTACCAATTCTATAAAATAGAAGAGCCACATCAAACAACTTACTTTTCATTCATCTCCAGACACCAAGTTTCCAATTCCATTGAATCACCCTGCAAAATGAACATTACATGCCGGTAAGTGAGTCATGTGTTTCTCTTCAGGTTGGTCTGCTGGACAGTCACTTAAACTGCTTATTATTATAGGATTTAACTTGTGTGCTCCCTTAGTGACCTCCAAAAAAAGCTTGTTTGAATTCATATGGTCACTGTATACTTTTTGTCAGATTGTGGGTTACCGACATACTGTCTTAAACTTGTAGAACAATCAACACAAAGACTTACAAACTGCTTTCAAGAGAAAAGCAAGAAAAAAAACATATCACAGCCACAGCAACATCACCAATGTAGAATTTAAAAAGGCAAAGTCCAGGTCAGCTAAGGACAAAAAACACAGTGAAGGGTCCTTTTTGGTCTTACATATTTCAAATTTCATAATAAAAGTCCTGAGGCCAGGCAACTCTGTGCCAGCAAAATGTATGTATTAATAATTAATTTTAGAGACAAATAAATAACAATTCTGTTTATTTATATCTGTGTTATAGTTTGTTTTACAAAGCAATGTTTCTCAATCCTGATGCTTTAATACTCTCCCTCAGTGAGGTATATGGTTTATTAATTCAACCATGATATTGGCAGTTACACAAAGTTTATGTATCAGTAGTTTATGAGTCAGATTGGTGCGTCCCTAATACAAACGCTCCTGTAAATGTTGTGGAATTTAAAAGTAACATAAACCTTTCCATAGTGCTAAGGTTTATTAAGTTTGTTTCCAAAAAATGAAAAAGATGTCCAGGTCACAGCAGCTGGCTTGGGCAACAAAAAAAAAACTAAATTTATATATATAAAAAAAAAACACTTAAGACTAAATTAAAGTTAGTCACCATAACAAAGCAGTTGTTATATCATATACAACTATACATTTTACCAAATCAAGAACAAACAAAATTGAGACTACTGTTGCATTTTCCTCTGTCAAGAGTCTTCCTGTCCACTGTAAAAAAAAAAAAAAAAAAAAACTAAACCAAAAAAAACAAGACAAAACAAATGATAATTCTGTTCTTTATGTTAAACAAGGCATCTTGACGGAGGACTCAAAATCAAAATCAAACTCATAGAGGCTTTTTTAATTGAGCAATTAGATGCATGGCGGTCATTATAATATAATAATGCTCACTCAAAATGTTTCATGGTTGAAGCAAATATGTTTTCCTTTCAGAGTGCAATCATAATGACCCCTGAACAATTAAGAAAAAAAATATAATTCAATCTTACAATGGGTTATCAGGTACAGCTCTCTGGAAAGTCGTTTTTCAGGTAATAAACTACTGAATGACAATGTTTTAAAGACAAATAGAGTATCTATTAAAGGCTAATGGGAACACTGCATTTTCTGGAAGTGGAAGTGTCAGTGGAAGAGGCTGATAGAATGACAGGACAAATGCTTTTCGTTTACATCCATTTTCAAGTAAATGAGCAAGTGGATGCAGGTGGCCAACTTGCTCCACTGGCACCTAGTAACTTAAAAATGCTGTTGTAGCTTAAAACTCAAATACTCAAACTCAATACCTCTGATGTTTTAAGGGAGATCTCCACACACATAGAACGTCCAATGCTGGGCAGCTGCCCAGCCAGAGCCTTTTTGGCTTCATGCGTCACCTCTGGGATGTCTTTAATTGCCAGGGTAAACTGAAAAAGAAACACATACACCATTACCAAGACAGAGGTTTACCCATAATGCCCATAATATTGTTAGCAAGTGTCCCTTTATAAGGAGATTAAATAAGCCTTACCCAGTCTGAGCCGGTGGGGGATGATGAGGAGCGAGTGCAGATCTTCTCACCCAGCCGAGCCTGGACGATCACCTGCACTGTCTAATCCCACACACAAAAAAACCCCATCGAAATCATAGCTTTAAAGAACAATGTCATCCCAGCATTAAAACATTGCAAAATGTTACCTTTAAGGCAAAAAATTTAATGAATTTGTCCAAGTCTTTCCGGTCCTGTGGGCTCAAATCGCTGTCCATTGTGACGTAAGCCTGCGAGACACAAACAGACATGGACATCACGTTACCAATCAGGTTTCTCACTTTCATTGTAAAGATGTGGATTTTAAAGACTTTCCTACATTATAATTATCATTTAAGATTATTTTCCACTCTCTTACTGTTGTACTTCCGCATGGGAAAAATACTAGCTAAATAAACTGTGGCCCTGGTGATCCATCATCGTGCACAGTTTAGATCCAAACCTAAATTAACACATCTAATCCAGGTAATTTAGGCACTGGTATGTAGCTGAATATGAGAGTCAGGTGTGTTGGTTCTGAACTCTCTAGAACTAGGAGTGGGTACCCCAGTGACTGCAGCAGACCAGACAACATAACGTGACGTTATATATGTTTGCCCATAAAACAGCTGACAATATTGACATGTTGAACATACTCTGTTCAATTTCCTAATGCTTTGTGCTTTTCGAGAATACAGACTGTTGCCACGTCCTCCAGTCCAAGAAATAACAAGTGCATTCGCTACAGAGCTAGCACTACGTTAGCTACATAGCTAGCTAGCTAGCTAACCAGCTTATATCATATTAATACGTTGAACTAATATTTAAAATAAACAACGAACAGCTTTTCTGATCCCAGTGTATCAACAGGACCGAATAAGCTCGCTGTCTTTTTTCCGTTTCGCTGCGCAAAACATATGTTAACAAAAGGCAAACAGCAACACAGCGGCTAACGCTAACGGCAACACATCGACAAGCACGCACATACTTACAGCTCATCCCACACTCTACACTTAGGGCTCACACTATCGAGATAGTTGTATCAAGAAATAGAGCTTATAAAGGCGTCAAAATGTTAAAAAGCAGTCTAATAGACCACTGGTGTCAAAGACGAGTTAAATCATCACAACGCCAAACGTCGACAAGTGCCCCATTTTTGTTTATTTTGTTCGGCAAGCTAGGTCAGTGAATGACGTGTTACTCCAGCAGAAAACACACAGCGGCAGATTCGTCATGTTTAATTATTTTGGGACTGTCGTGTAAAATAAAACGGCAAAGACAATTCTAAAATGCAAACGTGTATATTACTTTCTTACTTTTATATGTATTTAAGTACAGGCAATGGTAATTTATAGAGTATTCGTATTAGTAGCAGTGTAGCGAAAGTAAGTCTGAAGGAGTAGCTAATTGTAGGAGGCGTTTCTGAAACGCAGTCTATCTGCAGATATATAAATCATGTTCAAGGCGACGGTGGTACGCAAATGTAGTGTAGATCAGCAAATCCCTGCAGCTCAGCATAAACGTCGACTGCTGGTGGATTCATAGATTTCAATGGCGGTGTAAACAAACGCTGGTCCAACTCTGGTAAAGAATGAATGCCTTGATTTAAAATGATTTGTTTAATGTGTGGTTTAACATTAAATACACACCTATATGCGTATTTTATACGTAGCTGCATATATCTTCATTTGATAATGCAGAGGCTGTGAAAGGTAACGCCGTTATCTTGTAAAGCTGCACGGGTGATGTTACAGGCTAACGTTAGGGTGCTCGCTGCCCTGCATTTGAAAACAGCGGTGCATTGTAATGGAGCGCGCTGACACAACTGCAGCTGCTAGACACATTAACTAGCTTAATTTACACAGCAATGTTAATATCTACTGAAATGTAAAAGAAAAATACATGAGACACGTTGTAGTATCACAATGTTATTTTATTTTATTACAATTTCTGAAATATTCACTCTGTTCACGAGACGATGTAGATAGCTAAGGGTTAGACTTGGAAAATGCAAATGCTTCATTCAGCTCACAGCATATACTTTAATGACACTGAGGACATGAACAGTTTGACTTCGTTAGAATGAGCTATACCACAGGACGAAATACACATTTTCTTCAAATGTGATGCAGATTGATTTCCATTGCAATGTAAACAGAAAAAAAACACAATTAATGTGACAATTTCAGGCCCGATTTGGGCCACTTGTGTCTCGTGAGTCAACTATACATGTGGTTGCTGTCATGCAAAAACCTTGTTTCCCCATTTTTGCTTTTAGACAATAGTTTAATCTGTGAAAAACAAGAAACGAAAACATTGGTTTCATTGCTGGTTGAGGAGGAATTCAGGAGCAGTCTGATAACCCCAGACAACACACTTTACACTTGACTTCTTGAACTCTTGAGCTAGTGAACTTGCTCTTGTGACCATTATTTTTGTCCACAGAAGGTAAACTAACTTTCACGCTTTTGATCACAGGTCCAGTCCACTGCCTTCCTGCTTCATTTTATTAAGAATGGCAATTCCCATCGCAATACTGGACTGTGACCTGCTGCTCCATGGTCGCGGACACAAAACTCTGGATCGCTTTGACATTGAAACAGTGTCCGATGAGTTTCTGTTGACAACATTTGGTTTTCCACGCGAGTTTATCTACTACTTGGTGGATCTGCTAAAGGAGAGTTTGTTGAGACGCACACAGAGGTCACGAGCAATCAGCCCTGATGTTCAGATCCTTGCAGCTCTTGGATTCTACACATCAGGCTCTTTCCAGAGCAAGATGGGTGATGCTATTGGCATCAGCCAGGCCTCCATGAGTCGCTGTGTTTCAAACGTCACTAAAGCTCTGATTGAGAAGGCGTCTGAGTTTATTGGCTTCAACCGAGATGAAGCAGCCAAACAGCAGTCTAAGGAAGAGTTCTACAGAGTGGCCGGTATTCCCAATGTTGTAGGGGTTGTGGATTGTGCGCACATAGCCATTAAGGCACCTAATTCGGAGGATTCGTCATATGTCAATAAGAAAGGCTTCCACTCCATTAACTGCCAGCTGGTGTGTGATGCCAGAGGGCTTCTACTGAGTGCTGAGACACACTGGCCTGGCAGTCTAACGGACCGTGCCGTATTTAACCAGTCCAGTGTGTGCAAGCTATTTGAAGAACAGGTGAACCACGAGGGCTGGCTGTTGGGTGAGATGATTTGTTACTATTGCGTGCTGTCTCTTGTTGTCATGGCTTTGCCTGTGCTTTCTAAAGGAATGTGTCATTTCTCCTTAATTGCCTCATTAAACTGTCACAGTTTGGTGACTCCTGATATTTGCTTGTGAAGTGGTCCTCAGCGACCTGTTGTCTGAGTGAGACTTTTTTTTGTTGTTGTTGACCAAGCTCTGTTTTGCAGGAGACAATCGCTACCCTCTGAGAAAGTGGTTGATGACCCCTGTTCAAAGCCCAGAGACTCCAGCAGACTACCGCTATAATCTGGCCCACACAGCAACGCATGAGATTGTGGACCGTACGTTCCGGGCTATCCAGACACGCTTCCGATGCCTGGACGGAGCCAAAGGCTACCTGCAGTATGCCCCTGAGAAATGTTCTCGCATAATTCAAGCCTGCTGCGTGCTCCATAATGTCTCACTTCAGTCCGGACTGGATGCTTGGACATTTGAGAGGACTGACACCACAGACCAGTCTGAGGAGGGCAATGACCCGGCAGAAAAAGTGGACCTGGAGGCACTGAGAGTCAGACAGGAACTGATCCACAATCACTTTAGCTAGATTGGATGCTGCCTATAAGATTGATCAGTGTAAATGGGCTCAATTGTGCCTCAGAATGTACCATACATGCCACAGTTCGCAGTGTTTACGTGCATGCTTTTTTTTGTTTGTTTTTTTAAGAAAATGTAATTATCCATGATTTATGATTTATGTTATCCTTTAACATATTTAATGCTCGACACAATGTTCATGTCAGTTGAATTAAAATATGTTGAATAAATCATGACAAATACTTAATTTATTATAAAATAGACCAAATTAGAATGTTTGTAAACACAGATTTGCAGTCCTTTGGGTGGATATCTCACATTCGGACAGCTTATTTTATGTAGCGGTAAAATGAAACATACAATACACTTGTATTGTTTTTTGTTTTTCTGCCAGACACAGTATAGGGTGTAAGTAATTTCAGGAATACAGGTACACCCTCTCTGAGGAGTAAAACACACAGTACAAACCAGCATGTCTGTGTATTCCAGTGGGTTAGGTCTTGTTGTATTTCTACTGTAATGTCATAAGTTCTCTAGTACAGAATGGATTAGGTTTACAGGTTTACTCTTTCAAGTTGTCTGACTCCCAAACACAGCAAAGCTGGTGAAGTGCTGAACACTAGTGAAAGGTGAACGCACCAGATTCACCAGTATCATCAACAGTGACATGTGTATCATCTATTTAATTAAAATGTGAATATTTACGGGAACATACAAATTTTTATTTTATTTATTTTTTTATTTTTATTTTTTTTGATGGCTATTGATGACAGGGTTGTGGGTTTGATACCCGGGCTCTGCAAGCTGGCACTGTAGGGCCTTTGAGCAAGGCACTTCACCCTCTCTGCTCCTTGGTCGCTGGAATTGGCTGCCCACCGCTCTGGGTGTGTGTGTGCTCACTACCACAGATGGGTCAAATATGGAGGACACATTACATGTGCACCTTTATGTTTGGGATGAGTTGGGCATGAGAGGTAGTGGTGATCATCCAACATCCTGACCTGGTCCTGAATGCAATCCTCACAGCAATTCTCCATAATCTAGTAAAAAAAAGCCTTCACTGAACAGCAGAGACAGATTCTTCAACAAAAGCAGGATAATCTCTTCTTTAATACCCTTGATTTCAGAAGAAACAATGAGCAGGTGTCCCAAAACCTTTGTCAATATAATACAAGGTACAAGCTCTGATGGTGGAGCTAGGAGAGAAAATATGACTGAGGTAAAAGGAGGAGACAGGGTGATGGTGGGGTGAGAAAACCTTGAACATGAAAGGTAGAGATGTGAATGTAGGATGTTAGATTGGGAAGCGGAAGGACTTCAGGTATCTTCCCAAAATGTTCCCAAACTTGTGTAAAACTCTAAATATGACCTTTTTTATGTCAGTTTCTGTTTCAGTAACTCCACTGACAGTATCAGGATAAGGATTAATAGCAAGATTTAAAACACAGCACAGTCAATAATTCTAATGCATTTACTGTTTATCATATAAAAATAATAATTTAGCATCTATGAAACCACTGCAGTGACATGCTGTTTTGTCCTGCACAACATGACGAAAAATCTGCTCTCCCACTGAAACAAACATTAAACAAGACGTGTTTATGAGGACAACAAAGAATTGCAGTGGTGTTAAGAACTCAATTTGTGGGACCACCAGTTGCCACTGCAGTGACCCATTGGAGGCCAGCTTGCAGTCGGAATTTGGTGCACTCTTTCATTTGTCCAGACTAAAGACATGCAGACTTGGCTGATTTTTATTTTTCTGGCTTTGAATTGTGAATTTTTTTTTCTTGCATTCAAATTCCTAAACGCTTCAGAGTATCATTGCATGAAAATGCCAGGTTGCACTCCCTCCATTCCCTGTTCTTGCACCAAAGCAAGAAAGAGCAGAGGAAGCTCAGTGACTCCAGTCATTAATAAAGGCTTAAAATATTTACGAGACTCAGGGCCTCGTACCCAGCTATCGATCGCCTAAACGCGCCTCAGTGGAGAGAGAACTGGATATATATTTATGATGAATAGGGCTTTGTTAATTTTAGCTGTGGTTAATGAATGCTGGCGGTGCTGTAGGAGTAGGCAGAATGTTTTTGCTCAGCGCTCTCGGCTGTCAAAGGCGATAAATCAGCTGGGCTCTTTAATGAGACCGGCAGTGAGACTCCTACAACAGACAGAAATGACTCCTTTTTCTCGGACCGGGTGATAAATGATGAGGAGAGGGAGAGAGTGAGGGAGGGCAGAGCAGGCTGGCTGACTACACTGAACAAGACGTCCTATCCTGCAGCCGCTGTCGCGCTGCCCAAGCTTTGATTTCGTTTCCCACCGCATCCCGACCAGCCCCGCCTTCCTGTGCTATGATTGGCTGGAAGTTTGTACTCACAAGCAGTGGAGCATGAACCTGGACCATTCATCTCCAGCTATGTCAGTAAGAACTAGCCAATCGTAGGGCAGGTAGGCGGAGTTTGTTTTCCCACCTGTATTTCGACTAATCTTTCTGCACTGGGATTGGCTGGGACCTCACACTCCACGGCTCGTGGCTCCTAAACTATCAACCAATCCCAGCGCAGGAGGCAAACAGCGGCAGACCGTATAGGATGGTGAAAGCGTCACACGGCTCGTAAAATTCTCCCGGAGAGAAACAGCGCTATGTGGAGTGAAGTCCAGTGTGTTCATCACTCACCGTCTAGGAGACTCGCTGGCGTTCAGCTGCGGATGTGAGTGCAAACATTTTCTTACGGAATTCTCTAATTGTTCTTTTATCTGATCCCCCCCCCCCACATACAGAGTGAAGATGACAGACTGTGGGGCGTCTCGGAGAATGGCGAGGGCAAAGCTGGTAGTGCTTGGACGGGATAACTGTGGGAAGACTGGTAAAAACAGCCTGGAACAAAGCTTTATGTATGGTCTCATATACTGTGCTATTAATTCATGTCATACTGAGACGTGTCTCTTTCTCTACCATGTCCCCATTTTCATCCCCCCTCTCTATTTTCCCCAACCCTCTCACACTACATCTCTCTCTCTCTCTCTCTCTCTCTCTCTCTCTCTCTCTCTCTCTCTCTCTCTCTCTCTTTTCTCTAACCTTCTCACACACCCATCCTCTCTTTTTCTCACTTTTACACACACATTATCACTTACCCTTAACCCCTACCTTATCTCTTTCTCTCCCCCTTTCTCTATTTTCTCAAACCCTCTCACACCCTATCTCTCTGTCTCTCTCTCTCCCTTACATACACATGCACTCCCTCCCCATATCTCTCCCCCCTCGGTTTTCGCACACCCTCTCTCTCTCTTCTTTCTTTCACCTTTCTCTATTTTCTCTAACCTTCTCACACACCCATCCACTCTCTTTCTCACTTTTACACACACATTATCACTTAACCCTAACCCTTACCTTATCTCTTTCTCTTCCCCTTTCTCTATTTTCACCAACCTCCTCGCCCCCTCTCTCTCTTTCTCTCTCTTGCACACACATTATCTCCCTCCTCCTCTCTTTCTTTCCCCCCTTTCTTTATTTTCTCACACCCTCTCACAACCTATCTCTTTCTTTTTTCTGCCCTGTATCTCTTTCTCCCTACCCCCCTCCTTCTCCACCTTGTGTTTAAAATCCAGCTCTGTGTGTTAGATTCATCACCAAGCGTTTCATTGGAGAGTATGACCATAAAAAGGGTAACACTGACACACACAGATATAAACATGCATATATAGCCACCTGTTAGACCCACCTGCCCCTATAAGGCTGACAGTCTGCTTTTGTTTCCTCTCTCAGAGGTTACCTACAGGTGCCGCAAAACAGTGGACAAAGAAGCGATTGACCTGGAGATTTTAGACACAGTTAATAAGGTACGGCATGCTCTTGTTTAAAGTCTGAGCCAGGCCCAGTTCTCAAAGAGCACAGGCTTTCCAGTAACATTATTACACTGTAATATGAATATGATTACACTAAATAGGGAAGAAAAGGGTAAACAATGGCGGGTTCATAAAGCACAAGCATTAGTACTTAACTCTTATTACCATATTTTTATACCGAACAGTATTGTACAGTTATAGTTAATCTACTGTTAAAACACCCCATTAGGTACAAATGAATGTAGACATCTCTCTGCCGTATATTGTGCATAATTCTATTAATAAAGTGTTTTGGTTGTAGTAAAACAGGGTGATGTTATTGAAGTTGAAAAGATTACAGCACTGTTCCATATTTAGTTATCAGGTCATAAAGAAGGCTGTATTTAATAGTCACTAATAAGCTCCTACCTTGTCATTTCCTAATAAGGGGTTTTCACCCTTTTATTCTGATCAGGAAGGCTTTCTATTACATCGAGCCTTATCCCGTGTGAGGGTTTATGTCTTTTAAATCCATAACTCCTGCAGCCTGGGACTCTTTCTCTATTGCCTACGTTCTCTATTGTTCTGAACTGTCACACACTAGACAGTAAGCAGAGCTGTCGTAACCATTCCATTCCTTTCAGGCCTGTGTTTCTCGCATCGCAGGCCACTCTCCTGGTAGCTTTAATGCAACCCTGGTGTACATGCTGTGGATCTGGCTGCAAGATCACATTTAAAATAATGCTTCAGACAAAATGGTTAAGCATTATCCCCAGTTTCTTTGGCACTATATGGCATACTACTACATCTACAAACAATGGTACAGACAAAAGTACAGACAAATCTTACAAAGCTTACTGATCTCTGCTACTGCTGTTGTGCTTCATGCATAAAAGAACACTGCTATGTTATTTTTCTTTTCAATCTAAATGGATTTATAAAAATATATCTGAATTTGATATTTGTCTAAACCACTCGACAGCCTGAACCTAACCCTGGTTACATTAAAGCGGCGGTGTAATTACAGTGTGGGGATACACAACCCCTATTGTGTAAGCCTGGCCTAGATCAGCCTCATCTTCATTATTGGATATGAAAGTGTCCAGCAGCCTCTGGTCTGTACCTCATCTCACTCACTCTCTCAAAGTGACCTCTCTTGAAGCAATAAGTCATGTGATGATGTGCATTACAGTGATTATACCACTTGGGTGGTGCCAGGTTTTTTTTTGTTTTTTTTTTGCTGTGGTGCTAAAGATTTTTTGTTGGTGCTATACCTACGGCTGTTGCCATGACTTTTTCATTTATCAATTTTGAGTAGTTCCAGACATAACATTGAAAGGTAATGGACACAAGTTTCTTTCAGTATGTCAAAGCTCATGTACCAGCTACACCATGAAATCAGTGCTGAGAACAAAATCAATTTTCAGTTGTCTAACGCACATCAATACTCACTAAGCACTGCAACTATTCCTGCAGATATTTCTGGAGCTATTTTCTGCTGTGAATCACCCATTCTACCACATCCCAAGGTGCTTTATTGGATTCAGATCCATTTACATTTACATTTAAGGCATTTAGCAGACGCACTTATCCAGAGCGACTTACAAAAGTGCTTTGCTATTTACCCAAGAAAAACCTCAGCTAGTTTGAGTAGACTAATAAAAGATACCTCTAAGTTTAGACATTACTAAGCACAAGTCAGTAAGGAGACCACTTTGCTATTCGCCCAAGTATTCTCAGAAGAGGTGGGTCTTCAGTCTGCGAGCGATTCTGCCGTTCGGACACCCAGGGGAAGCTCGTTCCACCACTTTGGTGCCAGGACAGAAAAAAGCCTGGACGCTTGTCTTCTGTGGATTTTGAGGGATGGCGGGTTGAGCCGAGTCGTACTTGAAGCTCAAAGGGCTCTTGGTGCAGATTGGCTTTTGACTGTCCTTTGTAGGCCAGCAGGGTTTTGAATCTGATGCGGGCAGCTACAGGTACAGATCCAGTGACTTGGAAGGCCACTGAAAAACACAGAGCTCATTGTCATGTTTATGAAACCAGTTTAAGAAACATTTGCTTTGACATTATCATGCTGGAAGTAGCCATTATAAAATGGATAAATTGCAGTCATAAAGGGATGAACATGGTCAGCAACAATACTCAAAATGACATGCATGCAATCATTTATTGGTATTAACCTCTTAAACTCCTCAGAATCACCGGTGGTTAATGGCTTTTTTTCTTTGCCGTTGTACACCAGAAACATGCAAGCATTGCTTTGCATGTAGTTACAATCCTTAGGGTGTAACAAAAGTTTAAAAAAAACCTTCCAAACACCATTACACTACCTCCACTAGCCTGGACTGTTGACACAAGACAGGTTGGGTCCGTGGATTCATGCTCTTAAAGCAAAATTCTGGCACCAACCATCTGTGTGCCTCAGCAGAAACCAAGATTCATCAGACCAGGCTATGCGTTTCTAGTCTTCTACTGTCCACTTTTGGTTAGCCTATGTCCACTGCAGCCTCAGCTTTCTGTTATTGGCTGACTGATGTGAAACCCAACATGGGCTTCTGCTATTGTAGCCCATCCGCTAGAAGGGATGTAAAAAGAGCCACAAAAAAAACAGCTGTTCCACTGTTCACAACATAATTTACAAATGCAACAACTGCATGAATGTGGTCCGCTGGGAGCAGTGCTGGTTGTAGAAGTTTGAAGGCAGCAAGAAGGAAGGACCAGCGATACCGCTCCTTCACACACTTGGGGTGAAGTAGCCTGTCACTGAAGGACCTCGCCCAGTGCTGCCAGAGTCTCATGCATGGGGTGGGAGCTGTTCTCCAGCATGGATGCCAGCTTGGCTGTCATCCTTCTGTCTCCCACCTCCTGCACTGGGTCTAGGAGGCTTCCCAGGACAGAGCCGGCCCTCTTTACAAGTGTGTTCTGTCTCTTCTAGTCTGCTGTCGAGAAGCTACTGCCCCAGCAGATGCCACCACTGTATCAAAGAAAGTCCTCAGGAGTGCTCCCTGCACCCCAAAGGACCTCAATCTCCTCAGTAGGTAGAGTCTGCTCTGTTGTTTAGGTAAACACCCAGGTACTCATAAGAGTCCACTCTCTCTATGGCCATACCATGGATGTTCACTGATGGAGGGGCGGTGTCTACACATGCGGAAATCCACCACCAGTTCTTTGGTCCTCCTCGAGTTTATCTGGAGGTTCTGCAGACACCAGTCCATAAAGTCCTAAATCAGTTCCCCATACCTGCGGTCCTCCTTATAAGTTAGTGTACAGAGTGAAGAGGAACATGTCATCACAGGATCTACAGGTAGCTTCTATTTGCTGAAGAAATACAGCATCAGAACAGACCACACACTTGGATTTTTGAATGGGAGGTGTGCAAGGAGGAAACCCTTGCTGTTAAAAGAAAACATCCAGACTAAATGTTTTTCAGAGGACACATAGTCCAAGACCAGGACATCGTAAAGCAGACCCAGCATTTGAGTACAAGAACCCATATCAACAGTGAAGCATGAAGTTGGAAATGTCAGGGTATGGAGCTGCTTTTCTGCCACTAGGAATTCTTTATTGTATCAGAGGGTGCTTGAGGAAGGCCGTCTGTCTACAAACTAGCAGTAACGTCACACAGCTGAGAGAATTCTGAATTCTGAGTGGGACAAACTCTCTCCCAGTTGTTGTCAGAGACTGGTAGATCATTATATGAAACATCAGAAGTATTTTAACTTTTTCCTCACAAGACAATTGCATTTCTATTAATTACATTTCTTAAGTTTTATTTGTTTCATTATATTATTATATTTTATATTTATATATACAATATAATATTTATATATATTATTATATTATATTATTTGTTTCAATATATTATTATATATAATATTTAATATAATATATAATATTTATATATATTATTATATTATATTATTTGTTTCAATATATTATTATCTCCATCTCTTAATAGTGTTCAAATGTCCATATGTTGAAATATAAAAAAAAAGAACAAAAATTTAATAGTGTTCCAACTTTTCACGGCTGTACATTAAACTTCTGGGCATGTGGGTATTTCAGAAAGTGTTTTTTTTTTTGTGGGTGCTTCCATCACCTTGTGCCTGTCATTGCTAAAAGGAGTTATTGGGCATGATAGGAAATGTGAATTTAGTACCTTGGTTAATAGATTATTTTTTTGTATTTTCTTTAGTTGAATATTTAATTTAATGTCATTAATACATTCTCGAGGAAGAACATCTCAGTAAACAGACTTCAGTCTTCTGCTAATCAGTGTAGTCCATTAACAGTAGGTTATGGTTACCAAAAAGCATAAGAATTTGGAGCACCAAAGCAGAATGTCTCAGCCAATCAGATGTTTGAGAAAAAGAAATTAATTGATATGAAACCGTTTGTTTTGTGTGTGTTCATGTGTGTGTGCAAATGTATAGGAGTGCATGGGGCCTGCAGCTACCTCTCTGGAGAGTTCCATCAAATGGGGTGATGGGTTTCTGATCATGTACTCAGTGACAGACCGCAGCAGTTTTGAGGCTGTTTCACGCCTGAAGAGGCTCATTGACCACGTCAAGCAGACACTCGGTAAGACTGAACTTAAAGGACCTTTTTCTGAGGTGCAGAAGTCCATGGAAATCGACCAGGGTAATTGATGTTATGATACAACTAAAGAAGGGATAAATGAAAGTGAGTTTCTTTATAAATGTGGCTCATTTTCTGTTTCCAAAGGTAAATAAATGTATACTTGGCTGGAGCTCACAAACATGAGTAAAGGAGGAGTTTAATGTGTGTGTAACACCTCATGCCTTACATGGATTAATTCCATGGTGTGGTGTAATGTTTCAACTGTGGGCCACTGTGAGTCTGTGTGTGCTTGTTTGTATGTGTTTTCCATTACCGAGGCCTTTTATGATGCCATAATACACCTCCTACCTGCTGTCACTTTTTATTATGGTCTGCTCTGCTTTAGGAGTACATAGAGCACTAAACAGCTGCGTGTGTGTATGTGTGTGTATTTCCATTACCCAGGAATCCCCACAGTGATTGTAGCAAATAAGAGTGACATGGAGAATGGGCGTGTTGTTAGGACAGAAGAGGGACAGGCTTTGGCCAGGGATCTGAGGTCAGTAAACTATGTTTGAACTGTGAGAAAGAGAGAGAGTTGTGTGTGTAGTTTTGTGTGCCTTAGGTGTTATAATATATATATATATATACAGTTGACCTGTCATTAAAGAAACAAATAAATTGAGCTGTAAAGAAATGCTTACCTTTTGTTTTTCATTTAAAATATTCACAACAATCTGACTTTTATGCAAAGTCTAATGATTGCAAAATTAAGTGAAATCTACCTAAGTAGTTTCCCTTTCACCTGAGAGGTTAAAAGCACATACTAATGTACTGTTAATAAATATGTCTGTGTGGATATTACAGGTGTAGTTTATTAGTATGTCTGTGTGGAAGTTACAGGTGTAGTTTATTAGTATGTCTGTGTGGATATTACAGGTGTAGTTTATTAGTATGTCTGTGTGGATATTATAGGTGTAGTTTATTGGTATGTCTGTGTGGAAGTTACAGGTGTAGTTTATTAGTATGCGTGTGTGTGTGTGTAAGCTACAGGTGTAGTTTATTGGTATGTGTGCGTAGAAGGTACTGGTATAGTTTATTAGTATGTCTGTGGAAGGTACAAGTTTGTATGAAAACTACAGGTGTAGTTTATTGCTGTCTGTGTGGATGCTACAGGTGTAGTTTATTGGGACGTCTGTGTGGAAGCTACATAACATGCTGCTTATGTTGATGCTACAGGTGTAGTTTTTTCGAGCTCTCTGTGGCAGAGTGCTCCTCAGCAGTGGAGGCAGCATTTGGGCAGCTGATACGAGAGGTGCGTCTTGAGTTTCAGCGCCATCTGCTGGCCATGGATAAGCGTTCACGTGTGCTGCAGATGCGCCATGTGCTGAAGAACAAACTGACACGCAGCAAGACCATGCAGTGGTGACCAGACACCAAGCGCTGTTCATATCCCCGAGGATCAGCGTGTTGATCCGTTTTCTGCTCACACTTGTGAGTTGGATCAAGGACAAACTTACAGCCAAGGAAATCCAGACACTAGAAAATTGGTGTTTTAATTTCTAATGAAGTGCTACTTTTTTTCCCCTTTTTTTTTACATCTTACTATTTATGGATGCATAAGTGAACTCTGCTGCTCTCCTCGAGTGGCAGTGATTCTATTTCTAAAGTGACATTTCTCCCACTCAAAGTGCTGTAATGCTGTGGGAAGGACTGCATTTATAGAACCCCGGAGACGTCATGAGTGTAAAGGAAAGTTGCTTTTTAAGGCATTTTAAGGGAAGTGTTTTCAAAAACTTTGTGTGTACAATAGTTATTGCAAAGAAAATGTTTTTTTTTTTTTTTTTTTTTTAAATCTTGTAATAAATCTATTTTTATGTTCTTTTAATATGATCCAATCAGTCTATGAGTCATGCTTCACTATGACATTTAAATGTCAGGGATAACAAGCAAAACAAATCGGATTAAAGCTGGTTTGTAGGAATTTAGAGCGACAATTTGATAAACGCAATATAAAGAATTTGATATTTAGAGGGAGAGTTCCAGATACTCTGTCTTGCATTAGGGATGCACCAATATGAGAATTGTGGGCCAATAAACAATATTTTTCCTGTGCATTTCTGCCAATGCTGACACATGAGCACTGAAATAAACTGTAGAAAATGGAACTAGATATCTAGAAGTTTGTATTACAAATAAATATAATATTTCTGCAATTTTCTGTATATTTATGAGTGCAGTACAATAAATCAAATGTGTTTTTAGTGCAGTTGCCTAGAGCCTGTGCACTTTCTGCTCTTCTAGAGATCAATAAATACAGCTTCAAATACTGCTGTGAAGTATCTGTCAAACCTAAAACACCCATGTATATTTAATTGTTTGTAAACAAGTGATCTTGTGACATCGTTGTGCATGCCCCTTGTGTGCTTGTTTAGTGTAGGTTCAGTGGACATGGAAAGGCCAGCATGATGTCGTTTCATGCCGCTCGAAATATCTAGAAACTACAGAAGCCTACAGACCGAGATGAAGCAGTCTGGTGGGAAACAAACAAATACAGCAGTGCTTGACTTTATAGTTTTAATTAGCAAAATGGTAAAAATTAATAAATACAAATTGATCAAATGCTCCTAAAACATCAACCCCCTTCAACATGAAGTAAGACACGTACCTGTGCATATAAATAACTTACGAGAGAAGAAACGTGGAGTCTATGAGGGAAGCAAACAAACCAACATCAGGCAGCACCGAACAACAAAGACCAACAAATAACAGGTAATGTACAAAGTGTTTAAGTAAATAAACCAACGCAGTCACATCATCTTTAAAACCATTATGAAAAAATACTTGACACTTTTTCTTTTCTTTTCTTTTTTGTTTTTTAACAAGAGAACTATGTAAATCGCATATTAAACACTTTATAAATTGCTTGGCACATCGGGTGTACCACTGCTAATTTGTTTTATGTCTCTGCAACACTCAACATCTGATTAACTTCCAGTGTCCTTATGGATAAAGGCCTTTTGATTGGGCTGTGTGTGAACGAGGTAAAAAGGAAGGAGGATGGCTGAGAGTTGTGCTAAATGAAAAAAAAAAGAAACAAAACAAAAAACAAACAAACAAAAAAAAAAAGCCAACAGAGAACCTGACTGCTCGGGAATATCTGAGGAGCGTGACGAGGGCCAAGCTGATCGGAAAGCATTTTCAAATTTTAAAAGTTCAAATGTATATTTATATATATTTTTTAACACTTGAAGGACCGTTGAAAGGACACAAACACTTCTCCTCTAGTGTAAATAACTCAGATGCAGACGTTCCACACTTTTGCACACTACAGATTTAAAAACATCCAGACACAAATGTTCAGACCCATAAGCAATACCTGCAACTTGACCCAAACAACGGGGCTGAACATGACATTTGCAAATACCAGATTTAATGGGCAAACTCTCAAACCCCCCCCTCCCACCCCAAACACACTTCTATTACATCAGATATTTCAACATCAACATAGCAAAGAGACATTAAGAACCATTCTTCTGTAGATTTCTGAAAAATACACATGAACGTTCACAACTGAGATAGACCATATGTCTCGGCTGTAGGGAGATTTAGGAGTCATTTTCACATATTAGTAGGGTTTATTCTTTCCCCCCCTTTTCAGTTTCATCGGGCTTATAGCTGACCACCAGCTTCTGTCCAGTAGTTTCTACTGAGCATAAAAGGGACCCCGAAAATGGTGCACTAACATACATCATTACAAGCTAACGCTAGTATGCTTCTTTCATCTCAAATGAGATTAACTGGCTCAGATCTACAACAATCAACTTAGCTGGGTTGCTTCAAGATAGATTCATTTTCAATGAATCCATGTGAGCCATGAGATGAAGACAGCAACACTACAAATAAACAAACAAAAACAAGAAATTATCGCAAACCAAAGTGCAACAACATATTAGCAATTCCAAATGATCGGTCTTGTAAACAAAACTCAAATACCCCAGACAAATTAGGCACTGGCCACTAAAAACACACGTGTGACGTACACAAACTAAGCATCTGATGATTGTGCAACTGAAAAGAGGTCATGTTTCCTGCAGAGAACCGTCATGTGCAAACACACACACACACATACACACACACATATATATATCATGTTGCCAAATTACACAGATGCCCCTCAGTGCAGAGAGATCACACACAATATCTTAAGGCAACCGCTTCAGAAGGACTACTGCAGGAGTAGTGCTTCATGCACACATACATACACACGCACGCACAATGCTGACACTTCAAAATCAGTATTATTTCTATGTAATCTACAGACCTGCATCACAATTATATATATATATTAACATTTGCATCACCGCATGATCTGTTGTGCTTCCTTATCAACATTAGGATTCTAATTTCACCCCAAACACTAATATTTGATTCATCTGCGCAAAGTCCTGTATTATGGATGCACCGATATGGAATAACAATATGGGTAACAATAACCGATAACATCTTGTTGGAGCTGATAAATAACAATCTAAACATTTAGCTTTTTTTGCATCTTTAAATCTGAATAAAATGGTCACATCCTTAAAGAACACATGCCGAATCTGTAAACTTTTACATTTAGCATTCCTATCTAAAGCAACTCATAATAGCATGTGATTGTGACTTTAGGAGTCTTGCCCAGGGACTATTGGTATATGCTATGGTTTTGAGGCCTGGACAGGAAACAGAACCATTAATCTTTTGTATGTATCGCTGTTTTATTATCCACAATGCTATTTATTTCTGTTACGTTTTCCAGCCACTCCTGAATGTGGTTAAAAGCTCTCCAGAAATCTGAAAAACAACATCACAATCGTGTGAAATCATATGTGGGAATCATGTGTGTATGACCGTAGTTCATTTACTTTTCTGAAATTTGCTAGAATTTGCTTAAAGTTAAAGATACATCCACCGCTAGTGATACTGGGTGTGAGTAAAAATGTTATGTCAAGTTATCTGTTGTGGTCATCAACTGTAATTCTCATATCAGGTCGATACTTATCAAATGTTCCCCATTTAGCGGCCTTTGATATATTGTGCATCCCTAATTTAGAACATACAGACCCTCAAAGATATGGTTCAAACGCAGCATAGCTTTGATCATTCATCTTTTTCATGATATGCGAACATGAAAATGGAGGGGTTTTGGGTCAGATTCTGTTTCTCTGTTCCTTACTATAGTGTTGGGTTCATGACTAAAGCTTACAGTCCTGTGCTTTTGCTCCAAGTGATTTTAACAGTGCTGCCATTTGGAAGGCCAACACTTCAGCTAGTCAAACAATATGAAAGACAAAGCCCTTTAAAATGCTACATTAGCATCACTTAACAAATGGAATACTTCTGTATTAAACGAGCACAAACAAATAATATAGAGGGCAGCTGATCATGTTTTGTCTTTTGGTTCAGTTTCCTTGAGGATAACAAAAGCCTAATTAACTGACTGATTTACTATAGCCTATTTAAAACAAGCCTTAGGTGAGTGATATGGGCACATTACATTTGTAAAGACTGTGTTTGAGATTACAACACACTGGCTATCTCTGTCTAAACACTCAAAACACATCATTTGATCACAAGTTAAGGCCGTGTCAGAATTTACATGAAGGGTCCTCAATACTGATGCTACACAAATACAACTCTACTAGTTCATATAGCTATTTAAAATCACCATAAAGTAAAAATACATGTCCCTGTGGCAAACATTTGGCAAAACAGAACTAAGTAATTTGCTCAAAAAGACAGCAATTAAAAAAAACCCAAATATTTACAGAATCGCTGCACACTGTGTGACACCATAAATAGGACAAATACATCTAATAGGTGTGTATCTTTTTAAACACCTGGAAGACCTGCTTAAAAATGATGCTTCACATTTCCTCTCAGCTGTTCTTATCTGCTTTGGAGCCCAGAGAAAACAAAAGCCCTATGCCTCTATCCGACTGATTCTATCATTTACAGTCTTAATACTCCATTTTATACAGCAACAGGACCTGACGGAGACCAGAAGCAATACTCGTGCCCTAAGAGCTGGCAAAGGCCTTGGCTCAGTTGTTCCCCTAATCTTTCAGACCAAGAGGCGCAATGGCAACTACAGCAGGCACGCGTTGGTGTGATATCCTAAACTCTTATAACTCTTAATTTATTCATTTTCTATATTATTAATCTTTGTGTTAAACTTTGTTTTCAGGTGCTGGTACTTCAGAACTTTTATTCCTGCTTATCTGAAATGGCACTGCGGATTCTTACAGACTTGACGACACAAGAAAGGAAACACTGAATGGCAACTTTGGACACCCAGTGCGGGTGTTGGGTGATCTGGGGGTTTACGGGGCATACAGGGTGGAAGGGTAAAGGGTGGGATGTCTACTATTCTACACCCTGTATTACCTCTGCCATGGGCATTACTGCAGACAGTGGGGTCTCTGCATTTCCTCTGAGATCTGTGATGCTATTTTTATTTATATCACCAATGCTGTTTTTATTCACGTCGCTGTCTGCACTTTTGTTTATGCTTTCCTCGTTGCTGTCTTCTGGCTCCAAAGGCCCATTCAACCTGGCATTCTGGTTGTGGGTATTGCTGAGAACTGAAGAGTTGTTTGTGCCAGAAGCACACCAGCTTGTGGAAGTGTTCTTCATGTCTGTGGGGAGATTGGTATTTCCAGGGCTTGAAATGCTGCTGTTAATATTTGTGGCATTGCTGTTGTTTAGGCTGCTTTTTAGGGTTGAGGTATCGCTGAGATCTGTTGAGGCGCTGCTGACCACCACAAGAATACTGTCTGTCATGTTGCTCTTTATATTTGGATGTTGGTCTACCTCACAGGTTAGGGTGACCTCAGGCTGCTGGACTGAAGCAGGGCCTGGGTCTCCGTTGGCCAAGACAGTGGAAGAGAGTTCTGGCTGGGTTAGAGAAGGCAGCTGGATGCCCCTGATCAGACGCACCAGACCCTTCACCTTGTCTATTGAAGCTTCCATTTCTCTCTGCCGGGACAGAACGCCACTTCTGCTTTCCATGCATATCTGAGGGGAAAAGTAGTAAAGAACTTTATAGTCATACATAAACAGATCAATTCATACAGTCTCTTCTACAACTGTTGGAATAAGCAAAGACGATTCTTTCATTTCTGGTACACATTCAATACATTTGGGTCTGATATAAAAAGATCAAGCCAGTATGAGATTGAGATTGAATATGGCACATTTAGTTTTTATCAGAGCCATATTACAAGTATTTGGCATAGTCAATACAATTATTTGAAATTTCCTGAAAAAGAAAGACACCTTAGTACATCAAACAGGTTGGAAAAACAACAGCACTAAATGACAAATATTGTGAGAGCTAAAAAAGAAAACCCCAAAGCAACCAGTCATCAACATTAAGAATCATAAGGCCAGATTCTGGAAGTGGAATATGGACTGAGTAGACCAACTTATACCAGAACAGCCTTCATTTTCAATGGGCAGATATGCAGCTGAAACAGGTAGCCTAGTGCATCCCAAAAAGTTTTGGCATTTGTTTTCCTTACATTACTTTTACTAGTGCCTACACTTCTAGAAATGAATGTGAATACTTTTGACACCTTTGTTTATTATGCAGCAAGACAATGATCCAGAACACACTGCCAGCAAAACAAAGGAAACAAAAAGAAAAAGCATAACGGAAGTAGTATCAATGGATTGCAAGCTTGATGCAGTTATACCAAGCAAGAGCTACGCCATTAAATATTTAGTGTCTTTAATCTGTGTCAATTTTTTGTTTCTAGAAGCATATAGAAATTCTGATGTTTTGTTTCATATCCATCTTCTGGATTCATCCCCATCGTCTCAAATCCTGATCTCTTCAGAGTATTCTTATATATTATTTATGAATATAAGTCCTAGGGAAGATGTGTAAAATATTAAACATGTTTGAATGATACAACACATTATATTGATATTAATGAATAAGTAAGATGAAAAAATAAGATAGAAATAAGATAAAACACAGTTTAAAATCTGCTTATCTAATAAGCATTCTTGATCGACATCCCTGTAAGATTCCCAGCATGCTACACCATTCATGCTGAACTAAACCCTACAGCACAAGCGAAGTTGAGAGAAATGGGTAAACTGGGCACTTCTACACCACAGATAATTAAGGACACCAGAATCCCTGTCTGTTACAAAGGACTACAAACAGACAAAGGGGCAAATGAAGAGAAAACAGACTGGCTGGGTGACAGATGTGGTAGCTCATGACATAACTAATCAAAAAAAGTTTTTTTTTCTGACTAAACAGAGGAAGACTTAAATGTGGGTGCAAAAATGACACCAAGTGAAACAACGGAGTTGTGTTGCCCATTATCAGTGCCTGATCTCCCCAAAGCCTTTGAAGAACAGCGGCACAAGTTTACAGTAAAGCAGCAATAGAGGGCCAACTGTAGAGATTGATGCTCAGTTGTACATACATTTTTGGCCATGTTGTTACAAAGACATCAATGCACATATAAATTGAAGAGTGTCAAACAGATCTGATGATAGTATTATGAGTTGCTGGAAAAATGGTCTCACCGTTATGGAGTCGCTGAGTTGTTTGACTCTGAGCTGTAGCTCCTCTCTTTCCTGCTGGAGTTCAGAGCTCCACTTCTCCAGCTTCTGCTTCTCCTGCTCTCTCTCTGCGGCACAAGAGAGGGAAAGCAG
This sequence comes from Salminus brasiliensis, assembly GCF_030463535.1. NCBI lineage: Eukaryota > Metazoa > Chordata > Actinopteri > Characiformes > Bryconidae > Salminus > Salminus brasiliensis. The sequence goes on along the minus strand of NC_132902.1, from coordinate 7,923,066 downwards.
GTGAGGATTAAAGCAATAGTCTTTAATTAAGGTCATGTAAGGCCAGCAGTTTGGGGATTGGATCTACTTGCTCTAAACATCTGATTCTCATCAGTGAATTGCCAGGATTAGTAGGTGCGTTAGAGCAGGGAAATCAGCAAACTGTGCTGGTGCTGGACAGTGGTCCTCCAGAACCAGAACTGATTGATCTATTATAACTGATCAAAACCCCTCACCTGCTTTGTAAGAAATGTAGGAATGCACTATAGCAAGTGTTCCAGGCCATTCTATCGCCTCATCCTTCTTCAAAATCTGGGAATGAAACACAACCGTTGACATTCCAAACACCACAGCCTTTGATCACAAAGCCATTTAAAATAACATTGAATGCAAAGAACAGAACGAATGAAATGAAACACAGTAAACTGTAATGTGAGGAGGTAGATGATATTAAATGAAGCATGTTAAACTTCCAAAGCACAGAAACAACCTTTTTCAGAGGGTGCTGTACTCAGATGAAGTTTAGCATGGCCAGCTGATATACCATTGAGCCTTAGCAAGCTCAGATCACCAAGGACACCACAATCCCTGTCTGCTACAAAGAATTTTGGGGGGCAAAACCTATAGTTTTAAAGGGCAGCATGGGGCAGAATGTGTTAGCTCGGGGGAGAAGCTGTAGGCTTGAGGGCAAAAGCTGGAGATTCTTGGGGAATTTACCTGGCTTTGGCATGAGGGGCAGATCCACATGCCCCTGGGGACAGTGCGGAGGGGCGGCTCCAAGCAGTCCAGGTGATAGACGCGTGAGCAGGTGTCACACATGAGTAACTGCCCACTGCGCCTACACACCACACAGAAATCATCATGGATGTCTCCCTGCCACACAGAATCCACCAATCACAACACTGTCTGCTATATGCTGGCCCAATCACAAAATAATTGGTGGGACTCAAAAAAATCTCAAATGGAGCAGCGGTTCCATTCAAATAATTCTTCAACCAATGCTGGAAAAAAAAACCCAGGCCCTAATATTAAAAGAGTACTCCAGCATTTTTAGTTAATTACCACGGACAAAAAATGAATACAATAACTGAATCACGATGCACTGCTAATGGAAAGCAAGGACTTTTAATGGAAGAAGCCAAAATGGAAACTCAAGTAGGTGACTAGCATTCAAGTCTCACTTGAGTCATATGTTGTTAACCTGCAACTCAAGAGTCGTGTTTATACAACTCTTTATGACTCAACGTGATATTTCTTATGTTTTATGCGACTGAATTTGCATGTCACTTTTAGTACCGTTATGCACAGTGGTGTGGAAATGTAAGGTTCGACTTTGAGTGGGTCACAATATAGTAGCCTCTTGCATCTTTTCTTCTTTTTTTATTGGCCTAATAAATGTATTATTGTATAAATGAGACATCTGCAATAAATGCTAAGAAATTCACTAGTGCCAGTCGGTTACACATTGTCTGCAGGCAGACTTTTTTTTTTTAGGAGTTTTCATTATGGAGGGGAAAAATGCAGTGTTTAAAGGAAAAAAAGCAAAACAACTTGCATATCATGCAGTTTGAATAGCAAGTATGCAAGCTATCTGGCATATAGATCCCACTGCTTTAAAAGCTACTAAAATTTCAGATGGGAGAACTATTACTCTAGTAAGCTAACATAGCAAACTACAGACAGCTTGAAAACCCACCGTTTTTCTATTATGAAAGGCTTGTCATTTGAAGACATTTACAAGAGGATTACTTTTATACAATGTATTGCTAATAACGAACATAAGCAAACTACAACATTTACACTTTTCTCCTAAGCTATGGAAGGCAGATTTGTGGTCTGTACAGTTTACAACACCTTTATGACACATACCTTCCAAATGGAGGACTGACAGAAACATGCTGGAGTATTCTTTTAAATGCTACAAATAAAGACCTGTATGGCTGTACATGGCTGTTTACAAATCTCTGATTGGGAAAGGCAGAGACTATACAACAGGATTAACCGATGTGACATTGTGTTTATGTTTAACAGTTTTTTGTTGTTTTCTGGTGTAGCATGATTTAGCCACAACTGAGCGTACTGTATCAACCCCAGTCATCTGAGGAGTGTAGATCCTAAAAAGAACAGGGATTCCGTGTGTATGCTGGATCTGTGGACAGGGATATGGGAGTAATAAGTTGGAGCAGCAGTCTCCCATGGCTACTTACATCCCTCTCTGAGTTTGGACTGACACGGGGACTGGATGGGGGTGGATGTGATGAGAGGGTTTGTGGGAGAGCAGGGGAGTGAGGGCCACCCATGCTGGGCTGCTGTGGGCCCACAGACGCTGGGTGGCGGCTGGTGGGGGTCAAGGGGCTGAGGCCCTGCTCCACCGCGCTGCTGTGTTTAGGTGGGCGACCTGGGTGAGATGAGACAGACGGCAAAAGGAAAAAAAAAAAAAAAAAAAAAAAGTAAAAAGAAAAGACAAAAGACAGAACATTGATATGACATACCTCTGATAAGCTGTCCTCATTGGCTAGCGTAGCAAGAGGGGTGGGAATGAAAGAGCAGTGTTAGACAACAGAGATAGCAAAGCATGCAGGGATACAACCAAAAATTTAATCAGCCACCTGCATCTGCCAGTTCTCATAATATCTTATGTGACATTAACTTCTTTTAGTTTTAGTGTTAGCAATCCAACTCAACTAGGTGAAAGAGTTAGCCTTGACTTTCTGATGACTGTGGAATATTAAGGAAGGTGAATGTTTTAATTAGAAATCAATGTTTTTAGTCAGGGGAGTAAAACAAATATATATATATATATATATATATATATATATATATATATATATATATACATACCAGAAGCATAACAGTAATGGAAAATATTTCCATGAAAAAAGCCATCAGACATAATTAGATATGACCAAAATAAATACATTGCATTGTAGCAGAATGTTTAGGTGATGCTGGGATACCTTGTGAAATATTTTACAAGTTACTGAATTTACTTATAAATGTTAAGGCACTGATAAAGAAATCAACCCACAATTCCTTCATTGGTGCATCCCTAGAAAAAAAACAGCAGAGACTGAACTTGACTGAATGTGCGGTTCGGTGTCAAACATTACAGTATTGAGCCCAAGAACCCAGAGTGGTCCAGCGGAATAAGACGCTGTCACTATGACCAGAGGATTGGTAGTTTGAATCCAGGTCACGCTGCTAGCCATCGTCAGCTGGGGCCCTGAGAGCGCAGAATTGGCCTTGCATTCTCCAACATTCCAGTGCAACGCTAGATGGTTGCTAGCAGACGCATCATCGCCAGGTACACAACGCTTTCCTCAGATCGTGCTGGATGCCCAGGGACATTGTATAGGTGACAGTTCAGAAAAAGAGGTGCTGGCTATGCACATTTTCTAGTCAAATGTGGCTTGTACCCTTATTATTTCATGACAAATCAAGGCGATATATGGTCTGGAAGTGATTCCAAATGTTGAATTTACATTTGGTAGCTGTATTAATGGAAAATCTAAAAAAGCCTGCACAGTTCTAAAACAAGATTCTTTGGACAGGTGAAACAACCAGGTGTTCTAGCTTCTTAACGCTGACTGGGTGTCCGTGCTGCCTGCCATCCAGACCAACTCCCCTGCGGTCACTGAGCTGCCTCTGACCATAGGGGAGTTGTGCCATTTAACCTTTTGCAGAACCAAAGAAATTCCCCTGAACGATTTATACTAAATTCCTTACATGTTTATATAAACATAGCAATCATAGATCTAATCCTCATTGCCCCTAATCACTTTTTATTTTTGTTTATTAATGTATATGCATATTAGTTATTTCTTCACTCCATGCTATTGTTGATTTGCTTTGCTATCTGTTGGGTTGTGATTGGAGATAGAGATATCAGGATGATAAGTGTATAGAACCATTAGTTCTGCTCAGATTAAGTTGGATAACACCACAACACATACCATGAAAACAACCCAAGAGCATCTTAGGGCAAAGAAATTCTTAAATGTCAGTCGCTTGACCTTAACCCACTTACTGGAGGCAAAACTAAAAGACAAGCCCCACAGACTAGCATAGCAAAACTGTACACAGCCTGGCAAAGCATCTCTTTTGTTGATGCCCATAGGTTTCAGATTTAAGGCAGGTATGAAATACAAGAGATTTGCATCCAAGTATTAAAATAACCCTTCTGTTAATAATATATGTTCTTTTGCCCAATTAGTTTTAGCATTGTGATTCCTCAACTGTCCATTTTTGTGTTAAACCATTTGAATTAAAGCTAAGATGCTAACTTTTAAATCACACCAGGATTGCTTCATTTCAATTGAGAATGTACAGAGGCAAAAATTGTGTCACTGTTCAAACTGTCATGGACCTGATGACCCAAACAAGAATGGTTAAAACAGAAGACAAAACACATTCATTCATTTCTGCAGCCCAAGTCAAATTGTCTTTTACTGTAAACAAGTAGAAAATGAATTGATCTCCAAAAGTTATGCAGTTAAAGATGAAGCATTCTAAGCATAAGCAGTGCATTGTTTTGGTCCTGAATTAGCTTGTTAGGACTACAGCTTGTTTAGGAAATGAAAGGCAAGGTGATAATCTTTATAAATATTTAGACTTCTCAAACCTTGTCCTGCCAATCAGCAGCCACAGGCTCATCTAAGCTGCTTTTTAGCACAACAACTGTTGCCCACGTAACAAGACAACAGCAAATTATTGTGGGCAGCGAAAAGGGCATTTCTGATAAAGTTTTCTCTCTAAAAAAACCCAAAAACTTTCTAAAAGAACTACTTGAAAGGTTAATTAAAACCCTCTTTGACTGCAAATGACCTTCAGAGAGATTTATCAGAGAGTGGTGATGTACTGTTCGAATGTGCAGTGACACCTGCACAAATATGATCTATGAAAGATAATAAATATAAAATAATCGAAAGAAAACATTTTAACCACAAAATTCAGCAACAGAAGTTTTTAAAAGAACATCTAAATAAGGCTGATGAATTTTGGAACAAAAAGAAGCTCACAGATAACCTTTCTGTGTGGGATGTCTTTTGATTAGAGTATTCTGGCCTAAGGCATATTTAAATTTAATCTGGTTTGTTCATGCACACACATGTCTAGTGTTACTGTCATAATGTTGACTTGAATGCGATTTTGTTCCTTTTAAAACAATCTAGGCATGTGAAAATGCATATGCATATTTGATAGTTTGAAGCACAGAATAACCTAGTGCTAATTTGGTCTGCCAGAAATATCCCTTGGTTTGCAGGCTATAAAGTGGAGTTTTGAGAGCAACGAAACAGAGCATTTGTATGTAAGTGAGAGACATGCCATTTCTGCACTAATGTACCCTCAGTCAGATTCCAGCACTCAAGAGAGTCATTACCTCTCTGACTCCCCATTTAACACACTGGAGTCAGTCTGCTTAGTATCTCCTGCAGTACGGAGGCATTAAACAGCAAAGCGCCTGTAAGCCTATTACGTAATTCAATGAGACAGATTGTGTGTATGTGTGTGCGCTTATGAGGACAAAGAGAGACAGATTAACAAATGCAGTCCTGCAGGGTGGAGGCATCAGCAATCACAGAGTTAAGAGTTAAGCAGCAAGGAAAGCTTAGTCAGTTTAGAGTTTAGAGGCAAAAGCTCATCATAGCGTCAGAACAGTCGTAGTATTTTGCTGCTAGTATTTTGCCAGAATGGGTTCTAATCACTGTTTCTACAACAACAAGCAAAGCCATTTTACTAGTATCACAATGCTGTGCATGTAGTGCATCTTTATTCAACATAACATCTATTTGTTCATGCAAACACACACTTTGAGACGCATAAAAGCAGAAGTACACGCAAATATACTCACCTCTTTTTCTGCAGCCCTGGTTTGCAGAATTCAGGTATGCCACTGTGCTTTTCTTACACTGTAACATACATCCAGGCAATGGTTTTAAATGAATTGTCCACATGATATGTGCATATATGTGCATAGGGTTTACATAGCAGTAACTGTATTGGAACTGTGTGTCTATTTGGGCATGCATGCATTACCTCTGGCTCAAAAACTGCTCCACTGTACACAGGGTTTGCTGTTGTTCGTCTCTTTCTCTCTTGACGTTTGCTCTGAATCTCTGTGCACATGAAAGCAACATATAACATATAATAGATTGTTTGTTTAAAAAAAACAAAAAACAAAACATTGAAGTTACTACTTACATACAAATTTTCATTCTGAATTATCAGATTCAAGATTTTTGTTTACTTGATCAGATTTCTACAAACAAATAATCTAAAAAAAAAGTCGGGATTTAATAGTATGTGTATTAGTAGCGAACCATCATGGTACTAACATTATAATTTGGTGCATGTAGTTGTACAGAGAGTTATACAGTACATGGTAGGCTATGGACCCGGTGGGCAAAGATTCATAAACTCATGAACGCAGAATAAAACTTAAGCTCAAGCTGATTGGTGTCTGTATGGCGAGTGCAAATGACACTTTAACTTTGTCATTATACTAATACAGGGTTATACAATACAAAAAAAAAACACTGTTAGGCTAAGTCTCTGGTGCAGTAATAGATAATGCACATGGGACAGTAGTGCAAGGACAATAGACAAAACACAAGACAATGTGCACAGACAATAAGTACAATAGACAATAAAATATTGAACAATGATTTAAATCAGCTGTGTGAGCTGTCTTCACGTTCTACTTAATAGAGGAGTATGGTGAGCCAGTTTTGTTTGACAGATTTTCAAGGTTTACACACTACAGGCTGTACCAACAACTATGTGACACTAAGCGGAACCAGCTGCACTTAGACTAGAGTTAGCAATAGAGAGCAATTATATTAAATGGGAAAAAGGCCTAGCCGGATGCATGTGGAGAATTTTCTTGCTTCCCCCTTCTAGCAAATAGATCAAAAGCCCCTTTCCTTAAAACAAGACTGTATGCACGGCTTTTGATCAAATTAAAATGAGGATATGAGGGTAAATATATCCACATATAAATGTGGAAGGCCTATAGATTGATCAGCAAAAACTAAACGTATTCAATTGCCAAAACACTTCACTTGAAACACTATTAAAAAACCATATTTGTTGAATACACCAAAAAATATAGAGAGCTCACCCTCCAGATAGTCATGTGTCACAAGACCTAGCGACACCATGAAGGCCAGTTTCTGTAGAGGCCAGAAAAGAACACCATACATCACACTGTGAATTCAAGCACCCTGAACTGGAATATGAAACTTGCAAAAGATTTTGTTAGGGTTTATAATATTAATACTAGTAATACATTGCAAATGCAACTAGGGCTACAGCAAATTATCACTGTGACTGTTGACTATCCTTTTACAATGAGTGATTACATTCTGTTTAGACAATCATAAATTGATTAAGCCAATGATGTGATAATAGAAAACTTCACAATGAATCTTATCAGTCAGCTGACTTGACAATGTAATTTTGCTTAGTACAGGAAATCATTATGGACTGATTAATTGGTTATGGTAATAATCATTAGTTACGGCCCTTACAGAAAATAATCTAACTCACCAGTGGGTTTTCTTGGCGTTTTGGTGTAGGTGTGCGTGAGGTTGCAGGGGAAGATGTGTTTGTTTGACTGTGGGTGGCTGAGACTGAGGAGGTAGGGGCAGGTGACTGCAGTGTAGCTGGACAAGGTGTTGGGCTTTTAGATGATGTCTTTGGCTCTACCCCGTCCACTGCTACAAGTGTCTGGGAAAAAAAACAAAACACATCAGCAAATCTAACCAAACAGCAATATCAGTATAACCAACAGCACTATTGAACCTATTTATGCACCACCACTATCTGAGTGTCAGATTACATAACATTGTGCCTGCATCTTTTAGCTCCAACGCTAATTAAATTATGTTACGTCTGAAGGCAAGGAATTGTGTTTCCCATTAAACAGCCAAATGTCGCTGTATGCTGAATTTTTCTCACTGTAATTTTGAGCATGCTGTACATCTTACTCAGTAGAGTTTGTTCTCTGTGATGCACTTACCAGGGCGTCAGGGCAGGGTTTGCTGCTCCGAGCTCCATTATGTATATCTGTGCTGGTAGCGTTAGAGCTGGATAGGTTCGAGGAGGCAGCTTGGGACTGGCTGGGCTGGGAGGAGATGAGGATGCTAGGAAGCTGTGTAGTATTGTGAAGTGTGCTGCTTGTATTGAACTGGCTTATGTTGGTGTTAAGTGTCATGGTGATGCTGGGACAAGACTGGATGATGTTAGGGCTAGGCTGGACATTGCTTAGGCAGGGTTGGTTGATTGTGGTCTGAGTGATGGTTGGGACAGGCTGGGCACTGTTGGAGCAGGGCTGAGTGATGGCAGGACTTGGCTGGGGGCTGAAGATATGCAACTGATGTACTGGTCCGGAGGAGGGCAGCAAAGCAGAGCTCAGTTTAGCAGCCAGGAGCACAGGCTGCTGTAAGGACTGAGGGGAGGCCAGGATTGGTTGCAAGGCCGCTGAAGTTACAGAGGCAGGAGGTTTGGGCATTACCTGCTTACAACATGGAATGAAGAAAAGGACAGACAGACAAACAAAAGAAAAAGATTAAGAAAGAAAAAAAAAACCAAAAAAAAAAAAAAACACAGACTGGTACATCTACTATTAGGCACCACATTTAGGGCTTGAGGTGCTACATTTAGCACATAGAAAACAATTTTGTCCATGCAGAAAATATATGAGCACTATGAATATAAATTGTGCTGCAAATAAAAAATAAATAATAATAAAACAATTATACACAACACTAACTTGGCAGGAATATGACAGAGGAATATCTGATCTCAAGAGCACTTGCATAATACAAATAATTTGAAGATGCACTGAATGTATGTCTGCCCTTTTCAAAAATAAGCATCATATACCACATCCACCAGTCAGTTTGAGCACTTTTGCTGAAAACTAGGTTCTTTCTGTAATCAGCAAAAGAAAAATAGCAAAATAAGCAACAAGAAGTGTGAGCTGCCTCTACATACATTCTTCAAAACAGCCTCACATTTTTCAGTAGAAGTTCCATATCTAGCCTTTTAACTGGTTTACATTCTCCTGACTGGAATGACTTTTTCATTGGATTTTGCGGGGTTATTATTTTCAGTTAAATATGGAGTTTTAAACTGAAAGTTACTACATACTACAGACATTTCTACATTTTAAAGCCCAAGTAATTTAAACAAAAAACTGGTTTCAAGCATTATTACTCAAACATTTGAGTGGTAGTCGTGTGGTCTGGCATAACCCAGGTATTCTAAGTGAGTAGCTCAGTAAGGGTGCTGGCATCTGGCACACCAAGTGCCACAGGATCAGGGCCACTTATGGCCAGGAGACAAAGCTTTCCCATAAGCTTCTCTGGGTAAACAGCCAACATTTGTGGATGAATTGGATACATAGTCCCTTAATGAGACAGGCCTCAACATCACTGAACACTGATCTTTGTTTACTTATTACTTACAATATTATTACAGTGCACTCATTTGGCCATTAATGTATAAGCATGTATTACTAACTATGTTTCTGAGGCAATGAACGAACTATACATGCTTTAGCTGTTCAGGACCTACTGTCATTCTGAATCATAGAGCCTCCTACTTAGCAATCCACTACTGATGAGTACATGTTTGTAGGAGATAAAGAAGTGTATTTGTTCTTGCACTGAAAACAAATGAAAAAGTAAAGCAAACCATAAGCCACGCAGAGGTGAAATTTCTGACTGACTGAACCCTGTCCCACACCGCTTCCTATTGCCTAGCACATGCTGAACTCTGGTGAACTTTAGGGGACAAAGCATTGTTTAGATGTGTTGCCATGCCCTGGTGTTTACTGTACGGCAATAAGTAGTTTTCATAGAAAATCAACAGCAAGTGGTGCGTTTTGTTTATATTAAAAATGAACAGGTCCCTCAATGTGCAACTAAGAAATGGAGTATAAAAAAATAATCTTGATCCATTAACAATGATTTCCAGTTTAAATGTGTTATTAATAAATATTAGGACGATGTTTGTTGTTTAAACCAATTTCTGACTTCTGTATAAATTATGTATAAAAGGGAACACATTGCATAAAGGGTACAAGAGGACTATATAAGCTCAATCCATTTCTGTTCTTAATTTCATTATTATTTTTATTTAGATATTAAAACATCTATCCATAGAACCTGAAAAAACATTTAAGATACATGATATTCATATTCATGTATTCATGCATATATGTTCAAGATAATATATTATTATATAATATTTGTTTCTGCATTGTTGGCAGCCATTATAGAAGTAGGGGTCCCCTCCTATAAACCTAGCTTATATGCAATATGAAACAACTCTTGTCTCAGAAACCTAATTAGCCACCAAAGCACACCTTGTAACTTGCAATATACAAAGACAACCCAAAGCTCCACTGAAGCATGAAGTACGCAAGCATTTGAAGACACCTGTTTAAATTACTTATTTGTTTATACAGAAATTAGAGAAGTACAAATCCTCTACAGGAAACAAACTGCACATCTGGAGCACATTTTTATATTACTGGAAATAACAATGAAATGTAATTCTAAACTAAACAAATATACAATAACTGTGCATTAAAATGAGAAAAGTATGTTAACAATCTGTACTTTTTTCTGATTTATATAATTACTGTATGTGTGTACAAAACATGTAATTTGACCAGGGGCGTCCAAACCTTGAATATATACAAAATTCAAAAACACAATTTAGTCACTTCTGAGACTATTACAAAGCCATCACTGAGACACTCATGCAAACCATTCTGCATCTAAACTAATGTGTTCCACCAATACACAGGTGTCATGACACTCCCAGACCTGTAGGAAAAAGGTGCATTAAAGGATCAAGGTTGCATTTTAAGTTTGTGTTAAATTCAGAGAAACAGACAATGCAGGACATAAGGGATTAAAGATTAGGTTTGAGGGTCTGCACTAAAGGAAACAGAGGCAGCCGGGAATAAAGACACCCAGGGTGGGTATAGGTCAATGGCCTATAGCAAAGTCACTGCACTATGGACCTTTTTCACATGCATGGAAATCTGGGTTATTAGAAATACAAGGGGTAGACTTCCAGTCTAATTCAAATGGCTATTTACTATTCCTTAGCTACCCCTGTCTCAAGCTGAAAAGTCAATATTGAGTACTTTCGGTGATGCTTTAACGTCAGCTTTTTACACTGTGCAGCAGTAAGGAAATTAGAATCATCTTCCTAATCATCTTAACAAAGGACCAAACTAAGGTCAGTAAAGATGATGCACCTTTCTTTACTAACATGAAAAGGGTCCATGCAGAAACAGCAAAGCTTCAAGTCCAGCAGTTCTGAGCAAGAAAGCCACAAACATTCACAGTCACAGCAGCGACAGACTCTCTCTACACGCCAGTCAGGGAGGGCGGGGTCTGAGAGGTTTCCACGGGAACAAACCTGCGGTAGAGAGGCTGGTCGAGCTGTCTGTCTGTTGGGCGGGACAAACTGAGGAACTTTGATTGGCTGAGTGGCGGCCTGAACCTGTGACAAGACTGGCCATTTACTCAAAGTGATAAAAAGAGAGAGAACTGAGAGAACAATGAACACCTCTAGACATCCCTCGGTTTAAACATGTGTCATGGGATGGCACCCGGTAAATGAGACAACTAGATCATGTGCAAATTTCTAAACTTCTGTTCAATATTCTAGCGACACCTTCCGGTATCCATGAAGTCTAAATAACATTCTATGTTTCAAATATGCGTCTATAAAACACAGAACAGAAAAACAAATATTTACAGATTCACCATTACATTTTAAAGTGACGAGATTCAAATGTTGTGCACCCTGAACTGTTGTTGGCTTACAGGAGACAAAATGTAACGTTCACTTACAACAATGGTGCTTTTGGGAACTATCCGCACAGGCTCTGTTCCCTGATTTGATGGCTTGCTGGACATTTGGAGGCTGATTGGCGAACTCTGAGGGTCTGAGTTTGGAAGGCTGGGAAGGGGCGTGTTGGTGAGGGTTGTAACCATGGCGATGGTTGGGGTTGGCATCATGGCAATGGGTGTGGTGGGCGTGGCAGCCCTCAGCACCAGAGGTAGTGTCTTAGTGGCAATGACTGGAGTCACACTCACTGAATTCTAGAGAGTGATGGAGAGATAAAGTAAGAGACATGCTAAATGTGTGGCATGATTCTCAAGCACTGATGCAATAAAAAACTTTTTCCAATGAATAATAATGTAAATAATGGCAAATACTATTGCAATACCAGTAACATTAAAATGCTATATGAATGTAATATGTAATATTCTGTTACACAGTACACATTGCTTAAAATGTAGTTATGTGCCAACTTGGCAATCATTGCTATTAAAACATTCAGGTCAGGTCACATCAGCTATCTCAGATGTGATCACGTCACCCTATCATGCAGGCCTACTAACTGACTAATAAAGACTCTAGTCTCCAAATTCCCATACAGCAAAGGTGAACATTTTAAGTTTAAGTACAACAGAACACAACTACATAACATCAGAAAACCTGTCTGTCAGTGATATCATCAAAGTATATCAGTGTAGCCATGTAGTAGCCGTAACACTCATGATCAGAAGTAAAACAAGCAGCTACAAATGAAAGAAAAGTCTAAAGCATGACCCTATTTAAAAGGGAGAGAAGAGATGTTACCTGTGGAGCACTGAGATGAGGTGGAGGAAGGCTCTGGCTCTGACTGGAGACCAGCGTGGTAGTCTTCCCTTCAGCCTGCAGGGGGAGCTGTGTTTGCGTCTGGAGCCTGATCTCTGCTGACTCCTGCTTCACTAGCAAATCTCTCCTCAATTGCTCCACCACCTTTTTCTGAGGGAAGAATGCAACCTCAGCAAACCCATGAATGCACAATGAGCACAGTTCTAAAGAGGTCAGGGAGCAGCACTGCCCCCACAGGACTGGAGAAGTTCCAGATTGGCACAGGAGCAGTGGTCTTACAGCATACCCTCACCATCACAAGCCCCTTAACCACTTTAACTCCTCGGGACCACCGGTAACTCACAGCTTCCCCCACTGTCATAACTTCCCAAAGCATAAGGGTGACAAAAGGTGTATTATGAATGTCAAATGTTTGTGTGTTTCCCACATGAACTAACAAAACACACACAATGGTATCCATATAAACTGAAAGAGTTTTATAATACAGGGTGTGCAGACCATGAAGGTCTGTGGAAGCTTCTAATATAATCTACAGTGCTAACACCCTACCAATAGATTTTAAAGTCACTGCCCTTTCTCTGCTTCAGCCAATGGCAGGGAGTTTACTAGTGAGCGAAGGACACTGTGGGGGAAAAGAGGGGGCAATTAATCTTCTTGTGTGTGCTGAAGGGGGCAATAATCCTCCCCAGAGACTTAAAGTAGTAAGAAAAAAACAGCACATCCTTAAAGCTTTGACATAGCAAGAGATAAGAACTTAGAACTCAGTCTCGCCTTAGATTATGAAAATCATGAAAAAGCTGAAAGCTCTCCTAAGTGGTAGTCATTTGCAGGCAATAATAGGCAACTAAACAGGCATGGATGATGAGAACTGATGTGGATTATGAAGCAGAATTTGCTCACATTTATTGTTACTGTGGGTTTAACAAATTTCTTGATTGAAAATGAAGAGAGACTGAACGTGCATAACAAAAGAAACAAGTTACAAGATGCTTATTTTCTAAGCAACTGCTCTGAAAAAGTGAATTTCATTAGTGATTATTGTATAATCATTTGTCTTTTCGTATTGCTATTGTTGTGGTATTGGTTTGCTAACTATTGTTGGCCAGAGGAGGATGTGTTCCCCTTTTTTCCTCCTTTTTCTGACACTGTTGCACTTTCCTTGCTCACTAGGGCTTGTGCACATACGCATATATATGCACATCCCCTGCATATATGTTACTTATGCAAAACGTACATTGACAGGTACACATCTCAATCCAGTAAATCAAATACATTTAACAAAATTAAATCTAAAAGGAAGTCACTTTTTCCTGACCGGTGTGCAATGAAAACTGACAAACATAGGAGAAAGAAAACCACTGCTTTGTACAGGGTCACACACACAAACATACATACATATACATACATTAAAAAGGACCTGAATAAGCTTCAAAGTATTTCATTATGTTAAGACAGGTCTAGGAAGAAAACTTAAATTAAAAAACAGAAAACTCTGTCTAGTTCTATTATTATTGTTACTATTACTGTTATTTCTTGATAGAGGTGTTAAAATTAACACAAAGGTTTGGTGTGCAGGGTATCAAGTATGCAATTGTGAAAAGGTGTAAAAATCTGCCCTCTCCATATAATGCAACCAAACCTAAAAGTTAATTAGAGTCAGTGCTCAGTAATCAGTGCTTAAATGGACAGTGAGATATGTTTTGGGCAAGCCCTGTCTATCATAAATCTTCTTTGTGTGTTTAAAGCAGCAATTATTTTTTGCTATTGGGATCCCTCTACAGATTGTAATTTAATTATACATCCCTACAGTGAAGGCAGAACCAGCACTGAAAGTGAAAAGAGCATGCTGACTGATGTAGCAGAGCAAGATTACAGGATTTTACACAAACTTGTTCTTACATAGTGCTGTAGGCAGTGTGCTGCTTCTTTAAGGTATACATGCTACATAATGTTGCTTTAAATCACAATGGTAAACAAATATGAAAAAGGACAGGTACATTGCCACTGATATTGGGCCATCCTTTACCATCTTACTGCATGATGCATAACACACACACACACACACACACACACACACACACACACACACACACACACAGAAGTGAACTTCAGAGACCCATAATAACACAGGGTTTAATCATGTTTTGCTAGCTATTGCTATTTCCCAGTTCAAACACAACATTTTCTTTATATTATTAGTCTTATGCTCACTGCCCCCAAAATGAAACTGATTTTACTGTATATATGGGAAAATCTTGTGTTTGGAAGCTCAGTAGATGTAGTCTCTCGCCTTTGACTCTTCGGCTAATCCTCATGACCCACTGCTGAACTCGGTCACTGAGACAATGTTGGTCCTGCAGGCATTAGTGTAATCTACCGTATCAAATTAAACCTGATTGTGTATGCGTGTGCGTGGCTGTGAGAATGATTTATTATGGCAAAACGTAAAAAAAAAAAATGTACTATCGACTTTGTGGGTAGCTGTCTGTAATTCTGAAACGTTGCGGATCAAATTCCTAAAAACAGACTTCCATACACACAAGCACAAATGAATCTTAATCTCCAAAACAAAGCCAGCTTCTAATCACTTTCAGTCGAAAGCAGAATTCCAGCAGCGTATGTCTGCCAAATTTATCAGTAATGTGCACACAAATGCACACACGCGCACACACACAGCTCTCCCAAGTGATATATTACTGTGAAGATTACTGTAGCAGTCTATAACAGATGGTATAGGGGGGGTCCTGTCCTTGCACAAGCACGTGTTGTTCCATACCTGGGAAAATGTCAGAGCGATGAGATCTTATATGAGGTGCTTCAGGTTTAGGTCACTACTGCTGTTCAGGATTACCTTTCATACATAAAATAAAAATGTCTCACATGCATTTTCCTCACACAGACTCGTTTTACGCATATACACTATATGCTTTCCCATCCACTACTTTCAATTTCAATAGTATTAATATCCTTAATAGCCAGTCCTGTTCAACATCACAAGTTTCAAACACACAATTCTAAAAGTACTGATATAGAATAATTTACGTCAAGTATGGACTTATTAAATTATAAATATGGAATATTAAATTAATATATAGAATGAATCACATTCAACTGTATATCAAAGTTCACAATAGGTAAATCTGCACTTATTATATCCATTATCCACTGATTAGGGAAGAGAATGAAGAGATGGGAGAGAACTCTGGACTGGAACTTTGGGCTGGTGTTCAGGCAGCTTCGGCTTGTGGTGGGAAGCCAGTTCCCTCTCTACGAGTTAGGAATGAGAGATGATAGAGGTATGAAGCGGTTTGAGGGTTGCAAGGTGAACAAGGTAGAGATGGTATTTATAGGATATTAGATTGGAAGGAGAGGCTCCAGGCATGTTCCTCCACCCAAATTTCTATTTAACATAACATCACTTGATTACACTCCAACCTTTTACCAGTAGTGTTTACATAATGTTCTCATATTCACTAGTTTTAACCTCAGTGTATGAGACTAGAGTTTAAACTCGCATCTGTGAGAGCATATGGCATGTGTTCTACTGAGCTAATTTGTCTAACCCCTCACAGACTGCTTTGTAACTGTCTGATGCATTTTACGCTCAACATCAGCACTTAAAATCAGGCCCTAGTTTTAATTAATAGTATGTTATACACCCCAGAATCTATAGCTTTGGTCTTTCACATGGCTGATATCAAACACAGTTGTGTAACAGGAGTGTTAGAGTGTTAATGTAGAGTGCTGACTGCTCAATTCTGTACACATGGCATAACGAACATCCACCTCATTCACTAAATGTAAGCAGAATGAATTTGCATGCAAATAATTTGTGAAGCACTTAGCAACCTCTAAGCCTATACATAATGTATCCTTTAGCTGTAATTCCACTGTATTCTGACTGACCGTACTCTGTTCAGCGTCTTCCCTCCTGAAACCAAACCATTTCCCATGCACATTCTTTTTTGGAATTAAATGGTGATGGTAACAAGCAGGTGCGATATTACGAATATGGTCATATATACAGTATAAAACTCTAACCTGTTTGTGCTTGGCTTCTTACATCCTAAAACAGACGTATGCTGACAGATCAGGAATTTCTCAGCCCTCACTGAGCTGCATCATCCTAGAAGTTAGCATAATCAATCTAATGCCTGGCTATATCAAGTTTCCATACAGCGAGCAATATACAGAACAAAAATAAAACCTTGAATAAAACGTTAATTTCCACTCAGAAAAAAGTTTTTTCCCTTTTTCTTTTTAGTAGACCTGTTGAAGTCTTTCTGCTGAGTTTACTGCATCCAGGGCTTCCTTGTATGGCAATAATTTGAACTTCATGGGTAACTTTATGGTAATCATATGCTAATTGTAAAGGAATGTGCACATGCGTCCAGTTTGTGAACCACTGGTATTTTTTTAACATACACACGTTTTATCAATGAACGTGGAGTTTACACTACTTTCAGGAATCTGGTGGAAAGTACTCTTTCCAGATCCATTTTAATCCATGTTTGCTCATGTCTTTACAAACATTTCATAAATGAGACCCTAAGAGAGCATCAGAGCCAGCTTTCGTACCTTGAGAGAACCAATCAGACATGTTTTATGACAGTTCCATGTCAGTTTTTGAGCTTTGCTCACTTTTCAGCCAGTAGTGAAACTCAAAAGCCATTGTAACATGTTGTTTTGGTTCATCAACCAGTGCGTTTCATCATTTCCTATGTTACAAAATCTTCCTGTTTCACTCAGAATAGTTGAGGCAGCCATACTGTGAAACTGTGCAAGTAAACCACCCACTATGGCCTCTAATTCATCACCACATAATATACCAATAATGTGAGAGACAAAGCTAGCAAATTTGTTTGCATTTCTATGAGCACATTTCCAGTATGTATTGGATTACATTGCACTAAATTAGTGTATAATTCAAGTATTTTCAGTTTCTAAATTCCTATTAAAATCATATTGTTCTTATTGTTCTTACTAATCTTTTAAAGAACCCACTTTAAAAGGATGTAGTTAGTAAAATAGCCTCATCAGAGCCAGTTGTAACACCTCTACCTTAACAATGCATCCTTCAAGACAAACATTCACAATTTGTGAACACACTGAGGGAATCTGGCCTCTGCCTTTGACCCATCCATGCAGTGAATATATCGATTTTCTAAACAATGTGAGATAACGTAATGCTGATGGAATGCAAAAAGTAGAACTCAGAAGTACAGAAGCAGTGTTGCGCACATAGCAGAGAAACAAAACTGATTACAGAGAAATCCTCTGCAACTACAGCCGGGTGCTTTTCGTTGCTGCCAAAGGATCACCGAGCAAGCAAGGTCAAAGCTCCTGCCCAATTCAGGAAGGCTGAAGTGAATTACAAACTCCACCACAACTTTTACTGATGAGGATTTGCGTCCGTATTTAGTTATTGTTTATCACAGATAAGTGGCAACTGGCATCTCATGTACTCCAGACAAGAGCACTGAATGAGAGCCACACGCGTACAGATATGGGTAGGCTGTTAGAGAATGTATCAGAGGAACATTTAGTTTTAGTTACTGATAACACTCCAACGTTGCTGTTGCTGCTGAACTGGGTAAATTCCTACATGAGAAAAGCTATTCCCACACACTTAACTGGACTCAAGGCTACTAGGCATGGTAAGACATACTGGCTGCACCCAGTGCAAAACTTTTCCAGTCGACTTGCCACATCGCTTCCATTTGTTTTATTAATAAATTATATTGCAAGTAAATTCATTATGGATCAGTACAGATATTTTGCTTTAAAAGTACCAAGTACGTTTACCGAGTCACACAGTGAGGGAAAAGAAATCCTACACAGGAGGTTGCATCAATAATCTTTTTGTAATCTAACTGCAATCCTCGGAATTGTAACTGATTTAAATTCAGAGGTGCCTATAGGTTTCTCACCCCTACGATGGACCTTACTGCTACCTGCCTGTTCCAGTTTTGTTAGCTAGCAGTTTCATCTACAATATAATGTGGGTAATGGCTTATTTTCATGGTAGATAAAATAATTGGCTCCAAAAGATAAAAAAATGTATGTAAAAAATGTTTGTTATGTTTATTGGCCTGGATTGTACATTTAGTAAGAATACTGCACTTTGTCTAGTATTGTTTATTCCTAGAAGCTCTTGCAATGCTGTGCACATGTCAAAAAAATTGACCCAAAGCTTATTTTTCAGTTTGCCACTGTAAAAGACTACACTGATTAATATAGGAGTACACTGCTTGCAGCACAGTGCGGTGCGTCAATCGGTGCTTTTACCACATCTGGTGTGAAAGGAACTGGCATGAAGGAAAAGGGATAAAAAGATGTCTTGGACCATAAAATTAATAACACAAAAAAAAAAAAACCAAAAAAAAAAAAAAACCTACATGTGCCCTTTAAAGTTTGAACAATAAAATGTTCCTCAGAAATATGTTTGTGTTTATCCAGAGTAATGTCAACAGCCTCACCCTCTCAGATTTATTTGTATAGCTTTACACAATGGGTGTGGAAAACTTATGTTTGTATGCGTGTGCATGCATGTTCATATTTATCTTACTTTCAAATTCTTCAAGAACGTACACAAGAACTTCATGGTAAAGGCAATCAATCTGGTGCTCTGCGTTGATGGCACTATTTTTCCCCTTTTTTGTCAATTATGTCTTGCTTTTTCCTTTTCCATTTCATAGCAAGCATGCACAAACATGAACACACACACACACAGAGAGAGAGAGAGAGAGAGAGAGAGAGAGAGAGAGAGAGAGAGAGAGAGAGAGAGAGAGAGAGAGAGAGAGAGAGAGATTATCCACCAAGGTGTGAGGATTTCTCTGGTTGAAGTCAGCCTCTCTGTGCTGGTATTTAACTCTGAGCCTCCATTAAAATTCTACTCACATTGCCTGCTGCCTCACACACACATGCACCCCCCACTTCTCTCCCTCTCTCTCAGCACTAGTGCAGGGCATTCATGAACAGTACGGAAGTGCTGATCTGGCTGCTACAGCCTGATACAGAAAGCTTTCTCATTCTTTTCAATTAACCAGTCCTTTTAAACACACACACACACACACACACACACACACACACACACACAGTACAGAAGGCAGAGGAGAGGAGGGGTGTGTGTGTGTGTGTGTGTGTGTGTCTTGCCACAAAACTCCTGCAGTTAGGAACACAACTCGATTTTGAGATTCACACATTTTGTTTTCTCTCAAAGGACAGTGAGACGCACACATAGATTTCGCTTGCCCTGAAAAGAGGGAACTGTACCCAGGCCAGTGTGTTTCAGAAAACCGTACAAAGCTGGCTCTCTAGGAGGTGAGAGGTGTGTGTGTGTGTGTGTGGGGTTGTTGCTCTGCTTCCAAAGCCTGCACAAAAGGAACAGATGCTGAACACTGCTCAGCCCAATACCTTAAACACAGCTGAAGCGCTCAAAGAGCTGATGTTTCATTCTGTTTCCTCTAAATCAAGCAACCAAAACTCCAGTCTATGCAGATCCAATGAGTAAAAAGTGAGGTTTAGTGCCAAGTCCTGCGTCTTAAATTCAGCTTTTCTCTAATGCTAGAGGAAAACACAAGTACTTTTCTGCATTTTTTAAACATATTAGTGTAAAAACACAACGCATCACAGCGTATTTTATTACATCAAAGTATATATCAATATCACAATCATATTGTAGAAAAGCTTGGTATTGAATAACATCACACTGTACTGTATGAAAGCATATATAATTGCACTGTATTATATCCCAGCATTGAGTATTGTATTTAGGGCTGAGCAACATATTGCAAATATCAATAGATTTTAGACAAGATATAAAATAATTATATTCATAACATCGCACCTGCAACACAGGTCACCGTCTGTGTGCAATTTGATTCCAAAATAAAACATGCATGGATGTAAATGGTTTGGTTGCCGGAGGGATGACACTCAACAGAGTACAGTATTGTGCAAATCATGCTGCAGAAACTAACTAACCCCAACAGCAGTGTGGAACTATTTTTACAGTGGATATGAAACATGAAAATATGAAATTCAATATGAAAACATGATCTGTGGTTGTTGTGCTTAGACCGCTTATAGAATTGTGCTTTCATTTCATTGCATTTGTTCAGACAACACTGCGCTACCCTACAGCTCCCTGTGCCCATTTTAACAAACTATACTAGACACTGATAGGCTATAGTAGATACTGACCTTATTTCAGTGAAAGAGCTTTATTTGAAGTGTGGTGATATTACCAGTTAGCAAGCAAAACAAGACTGAAGATGGCTTCTAATTCTAACTTTCATTCCACCTTAAATAGTGCAGCAGTTGTATCGTGTACATTTCAACAGCAGAGCATAACTGTTGCATCGTTTGGAACAGAAGGTTTGGTACAAGGACAAATTCAGCTTCAGCAGAGATACACCTCCCACCTTGTCTTTAATCTTGAATTACGCCTGGTTAGACACAAAACTATCGTTATAAAGGCTCCCTTCTACCAGGAGATCACACACTCAGAGCACCCGGACCTTCTCCCTGGCTCTTGCTCTCCTTCTTGCTTTTGCTATACTCTGATCTTTCCTTTTATACAGGTAGTATCCAGATGTTATTCATATATGGTAATTGCCTCTTAGTGTGAAATTTATTCATTATCCAACTAAATCATGTAACTTAAAGATGATTGTGCACCACTGTTTTGAATTGTTTATTTAATCCTGATAACTTATTAATTAATTGAATCTGATTCCATGAAGATAATATCTCCATGCATTTAACCTTTGTTGGTCCCAGTAACCAGGCCAGGCTTCTGGAGTAGGGGAGAGAAAAAAAAAGAAGAAAAAACCCTACAAAGAAATAAAGGTCACTCGTCCACCTGCTGTCCTTAACTGCTATCTCTTAATTATCCACCCTAGTCTGTTCCACTTCGAAACAGCTCCAGAATCATGAGGATTATTGGGTTGATCTTAATAGAGACTGCAGTAAGAAACTGAAGACATCCTTACAATAATCACATTTTTGCGCTATAGGAATACTAAATAGTTAAAGAGAGAAATACTACAGACAAAATGTTACAAAATTACAAAATCCAGAACAATCCAGATTACCTGGCCACACACAGCTACAGATACATTAACACCCTTTATTTGGATAAGTCTTGTGGTTTTTTTTTTTTTTTGCTCATGCTCATTCTCATTCTCACAACCAGTCAGAACTGAGGTGTGTGTCATTTGCTACACCTGTTGCTAAGAAACAGTTTCTGTCTTTCTCTCTCTCTCTCTCTCACACACACACAAACACACACACACACACACACACACACACACACACACACACACACACACAAAGTCAATAAAAGGATTTTTGCTTTTATGTACTTCATGTGCACGCATGGGTCTCTAGAAAATGAAAGCAAACCTTTTAGGGGAAAAAAGGAAGATAAATAAAAAGCAAACATAAACAAAAAGCGATGGAAAAATGAAGGAAAATTATGATGTATAATGTAAGAAGACACATTATAAAGAATGTGGCTTAGAACATGCAGCAGGTCAGTATAAATCTTAACATGGAGTGGGAAAAGTTACTAGATTTACTACTAGATGTTATACAACCCAATGCTAATCATACGATTTCAAATTCCAATAAATGTATACACTACAACTACAATCTTTTTAACTCACAGTGAAGATAAATAACTGAATTATTTATGCTTGGGAGGGAAAGGAGACTACATAACCTGTTTTAATCAATTAAACATAATTTGTTGATTACATTTTGGAAGCCCTGCAGGAAACACGTTTAGAATTGACCCTCTCTTTTTATTATTTTTTTCACCAAGGTAGATCAGTAAACAGTACACTTACGTGCTGATGACGGATCTATATTGATGTATTTTCTACTTTATTTTGTGATATTATAACACAAAATAATATATATTAATACTTGCAGGGAATGATTGTACAAAACAGTGCTTTTTTAGTACATTTTAACAATACTGCAGTAGTACTGAAAATGGTAACAGACTTTGGAGACAAAAATAGTCTGTTCTCTACAACCTGCTAAAGCCAACAAATTACATAAACAAAATACATAAAAGGCTGAAAAGTAAACATCTGCCCCCGCAGTTACAACTTACAATGCAGATCATAAATCATTAGTACTGTAAGAATTTATGTTCCCAATACTAAAGCCAATGAGTAAAACCACTGAAAATAGTAAATGGTGGTCAAAGTCTGTCTGTACACATAGCAAAACTATTACAAGCCCACAGAAAGATAGCTAGTGGGTGCTGTGGTCTCGAATTCAATAAAGAGTGGAGAAAAGCATAAATTAGAGGAGGACAAAGCTGCAGGCCCGGCAGAGTCACAACCTCAATTACCTCTCCCTCTCTGAACGAGAGGCTAGCAGTCCTTAGCACCAATAATTGTTGACGTTTTAAAGAGCTCTCAGCATGAGTGAACAGAGGGACAGAGGGAGGGAGACTGGGAGAGAGAGAGAGGGCGACAGAAAGTGCACGTGAGAGAGAGAGAAAGAAAGAGAGAGCATGAGTGAGCGAGACCAGGGAAGAATGAGAGCGATCAATAAGTGGCAGGTGGAGAGTCTTTTCTCGAGGAGATTTCACACTGTGTGACTATACGGCTTGTCAGACACACTGTAAAGTGTCTGCTCTCTCTCGCTGGCTTCACTAGCTTTCTTTTCACTCTCTGCTACTCAAAATGGTCTGCAGCTCTATAAACTGCTGTAGACACCAGGCTTGTTTATGGTTTGTGTCATATTTATCAACCTTCTCAAAGTAAGTGATTTTAGATCGGCCAGATTATCCTATATCAGAACTGTCATTCTGAAGCCATTTACAAGAACAAGGCAATAACAAATAATAATATTTTAGCTTTCACAATCCAAAAGGTTGCTTTAGGATGTAATTCATAATACTACATTAAAGAAGGAGCAGAATAAGGACAGAAGTATTATTTTAAAAGGTATAGATATGAGTAAGTAGGTACAGTCCTGGATTTTATGGAGCACATTTACAGTTTAGAAGCTATAGCACTGAAGGATCCATCACCCATGGAGGAGGAGGTAGTGTAGGAGACTGTAGATAAGCTGTCTGAGGATCTGAGGGTACAAGGGAGCAATAAATGTGGAGAAGGTCTTCAAGACTTGCAAAGGACAGACCATGAAGGTGGGAAGGGCTTTGTAGAGAATGTATTATGTATAACAAAAATGTTACATTTGGAGCCCTCTCTGGCGAAAGGTGTAATTGCAAGAAACTTGCAAAAAAAGTGAGATTTTGTGTTAGTTGTGCTGCCAATGACCCCCCCCCCCCCACACACACACACACACACACACATTCACTTATAAATAACTGTGTTCCACTATTATCACAACATTGTTATTTGTAACAGCAGTGTGAAGTTTCCCCACAGATGCATTTAATAAGCTTTCTGATATCAAAACAACTGTTTCAACACTGGTAATGTGCTACATCACAGCTCTACAATTGCTGTGTAGTAACATGTTATTGCATTTACTAGAAACAGAATGATGGATTTAATTTACAGGCATTAAAGCATTTAAAGCAAGTGAGCAATTCAACTCTGGTGATTTTGCACTTTCAACAGTGTTACTAGATGAGGACCATATTACTGGATAGTAATGTAGTAATCAAAGAAAACCCCTTTACACTGTTGGCCAGAATACAGTTGCCATGTAAGAAGGTCAGCCTGTAATGTTACAGATATAACGTTTCATGCGTTATGTAATAAGGGTCACATCACAACGTTATTAGAATGATGTTCACACAACACATACTACCTTTATGGAAATGTTTGAATACATCGATACAACTGATACATAAACACACAGATATCGTACTGATACACAAAACTTAATCAATGAGACAAAATGTTTTACAAACTAAAGAACTGGAGCATTTATCTATCCTTTTCTGATTATTTATATTACATTATTATATTACACTGATCATTAAAAAAAACATTCAAATGACGAACTTGCATTAATTTTTGAAATATGCCTACCAAATGTATTGATTGTAAGAATAACCTAATAAACATTATATACATTCTTCTAATATTCTGTAATTGTAATGTAATACGCAAATAAGCATAATTATAAAAGTTCTAGGAATGTCCAGAAAACCTGACTAAATGCTCCAAGAAACAAGTCATAACATTCAGAAAACGCTCTACTAATCAGAAATTGTCAGCTGGGGATGTTTTGGTCTCTTACCTGTCGTTCACTCAGTGCTGTGATCTTGGCCTGGAGGTCATGCAGCTGCAGTTTCAACTCAGCATTCTACACACAAGACAAACACACAGAGACTGAATCACTAAAATGCTATTGGAGGACCTGTATGAATCTCTGTGTAGTTCTTAAAATATTTACATTCAGCCTAAAGCAGATGTATTGAAACTTTTCCCAGAACTTAAGGCACTTAACACATTCAGTGAGTGTGCTCAGAGACAACATGTTTTAGACACAGTAAATGGGTCATCTTTTTTAGGAGGAAAACCCACGTGTTGTTCATGTGTAATGTGTGCTCTGTGTAGGACAACAGAGCAAATTTACAAATATAGTTCTGGAATTATATTACAACCGTATGTTATAAATGATTCAAAAACACATGACATATTTAAATCAGAATGTGAGAATATGTGCTGAAAAAAAAAAAAAAAAAAAAAAAATCCAGATCATAAATAAAATTAAAAGCCTTAATGATTGAAATGGTCTTTGTGGTGAAATGGTGGTGTTGTGGTTCATACCTGTGGATCTTGCTTCATCTGAGCAACCAGCTTCTGCAGAGAGTAAAAGAGAGAGAGCAAGCGAAAGCGTTAGAGACAGAGACACTAAATATGCGTTTGAGATTAAGAGACCGGAAACATTAAAACAGGCAGACCTGCAAAGAGTAAGTTAGCCAAGCAGAGTGCATTACTGGCTGTTCACACACTGACATCTAGAGAAAGATGTGGGTACTGCAGTTAGCAGGACATATCCCTCTTGCATCTCTGATCAAAGTAAAATCATTTATAATAACCCTTTCCTTTTTTCTTTATTAAGGGGTAGTTTTTGCACTTACTGACTGGTTACCTGATTACCAGAGTGGAAGCGGAGCCCTGAAAAATCTCAACCCAGAAGAACATTTACCAAAAGCTTTGTTGTTTTCAGTAACAACAACAACAACAAAACCTGTGGTCATGTGGTCACAAGGTTGATGTACTTAGTATGAGAGCCACTGCTATTTTACATTCAAATCGGAGTCCATCACAATATTCAGAATATCGCTAACTTTATCAGAATACTAACAAACAATCTTAAAAAGTGGAAAATCTACAATAAAAACTTGTGAACTACCATTGCTTTGGGGAAAATATTACTGTAACATTTCTGGGGCAAAACATATGAAGATATATGCCTGGTGTTTTTCTGCCACTGGTTAAGCGAGACAAAAATATAAACACAGTATAATAATGTGTACCAGTTAATAAGAAGACTGGTTGCCATTTGACTTCAGCACAGCTTCAACTGTATCCAGAGTAAATCTTCTGAACAGTCTCTAGTCTCTAGAAACTGGGCCATTCCACAAAAAACAGACCCACCATCATACTGAACAGTCAAGAACAGGCATTTTGGGTGGAAGGCCTCTTTTGGCTTTCTCTAAACTTAATCTTATCCAGATGAGAAAAGAATAAAACATGACTCATAGTGTGTTGCGTTTTCTTTCACTGCTCAGAGTTCCCCAACTGGTACTCTAAGCCTGTGTTTTTCATACAGACTTCAGTTACAAGCAACCTCTAAATGAAACTGAGCATAAATAGGCTTTATGAAGCTACAGTTGTTATTGAGATGGTATTAAAGTCTGTTTTCTTCTGCAGTTCAAGTGTCTCGACTTGCTTGTACGCTATGCCCTGCAATGCTACGAAACATATGGTGCGGCAAGCTTGTCCTCTTCTGAAGTCTGCAAGGTATTTGTTGTTGCTTTACGAAGTTTCTCTGGTAACTCAGAACGCAATAATAATAATAGTAATAACAAACGCATTAATACACATTAATGTCTAAACCGAATGACAAGAATACTGTGACCATCATTTAAAACTTGTTCTACATGCTGTTTATATGACCCCCCCCATAATGTAACGTGCCAGGAGCTTTGGAGCTGGAAGCAAAAGAATGACATTTTCACAATACTTCCTTAAAAGTAGCACTTAAATGCCACAACATTACCTGACAAAGCAGATAAATCTAATTGTGTGTGAACATTGTTACCTGATGGATCTGAATCTCCACTTTGAGAGCCTCCTGCAGACTCTGCAGCTCCATCATCAAGGCCTTCTGCCCAAATCCCACACCTCCCTCAGCCTGGGGAGCAGACAGAGGGAAGCAGAGACATGTTGAGGAGGGAGGGAGGTTGGGGGGGGAGGAGAAAGAGAGAAAGAAAGAGAAAATGTGAGCCATTGCTTATTGATTCTTCTGACTAATCAAAGTCAATAACAGTCCTTCACAAGGGATTCATGTTAATGTTAAATGCATATTGGGTGTAAGTGTGCATGTATGTGTGTTCAGAAGTGAATGAGGATACATCTGTGTACTGATTCACTCAAAACAGCTCACATCAAATCCTGCCTGAACCAGTGACCCAACTCAACAGCTCTCTTTCTCTGTAATACACACACGGGTGCATGCACATACATACATGCACAGAATTTCACCGTCTCAGCCTTTTTTCCCCTCTAGTTACCTAGTATGTGAATGAGACTGAACATGGATGTTGTAGCACCCTATGACCTCAGCAACTTTCACTCCTGACCTCAGAGGCATCAGTTATATATAACGAACAAGTCACGTTACAAAAAGTCTGCTGAACTTATGGACGTATTTTGTAGAAACACTGATTATTAATGTATCTTTAGGCTTTGTCTTAGTATATTTTTAAATACTGCAACTGGCATATACTAAATTGTTAAATACTACAAATTATTTTAAATATTTCTCTCATTTTGTAATTCTTGCATATATTTCTTAATTTAATAAAGCCATCACTATGTTGACTTTGTATTTTGTCTGTATTTTAAATGTTTTGTATTGATTATAAATATGATTCAAAATCACTTAATTAAGCATACTGCTTAGAATTTTACACTTAATATCAGTATCAAAATCAGGATTTTGGTATTGTGACAGTCCTAGACGTAACAATATTTAGCTCGTCATCTTTTTAAACTATAACTTACAGAGAGAAAGCAGACAGGACGGATCACATCTGTTTTCTGATCAAAGTAGACAGCAGTTTGTTCCATACCTTCACAACGTCTGCTGTCTTGAACACCATCCAACTGGCAGTGTGTGGGGGGGCCTGGAACTGGGAGAGACAAAAAGCGGATGGAAGTCAGTTAACCCTTGCTATTATCAAGTCTGCTTATTTGCTATAACATGTTGGTTTGCTGTAATCACTAACACAAATATATTATTAGATTACTTAATGAATATCTAATAAGCTTTAAAAAACACATTTTAATCAGCTCTCATCATATGAATTCCGCATTAATGCTAGTTAATGCTTAGGTTAGGTTTTTAAAGCATTTTACTCGTTTTTTTTTTATACCACAATGGCATTTTGTGTTCAAGACCTTCATAAGACCATCATAATTCTTAAACAACTTCTGGGTTTATTTGCTCATATATAAAATCTTTAAAGCAATGTGTGTCTGTGGTTAGGGGTGAGCAATAAGACATATATTAAATTAGACATAATATTTTTTGTATCATGATACATTTTCTTATTGTCACCCACAATATACTTTTTAAGGCATATCAGAGATATTAATTACAAACAGAGTAATTAGTCTGGTTTAAGTGGATGAAGTGCAGTACATTCTGAATCTCGTGATAACATTTTTTGACCTCATCACCCACCCCTAATAATAGTTAAATGTACCTTTAAATGCGATATAGACGCATTTCCCCCATTTATCTATTACTACCCATTTTGCCCATGCAACAAAATGAATCTGTTTTGTTGTGTACTTGTGAAACTACAAATATATTCTACTCTATACACTCCCACCAATGAAACTATTGCTGAAACACCTTGTTTTACCAGCAGACGTACTGCATGCATTTCTTTAGTTTTAAACAAGCACTGAGCATTTCATTTAAAACCACATGTAGTAAGTTAACACACATTATAAAAACTTCACAAAATCATAACACGTTCACAACACTATAAAATAGTTATTTCACATTAATAGTTGAGAACAAATACATCAGTTTGGAGTGTGTATGACATACATATATACATATCCATACATGATATACATATCTAACATTAAACTAATTAACTGCAGCACTTTAAAGTATGTGGGAGCCACTACCCAACAAAATGCATCAGTCCAGAATATCCAGGATGGAAAACATTAGATTCTTAGATGCATCTCGATGTGCACATGAACAAATCTAAATGTTAGCTGATAATGTAAATGTTGACAGAACAGAAAAGGCGGAACTCGGACGTGCGGAAGCACCCGGACAGTCAGTGTTGTGCATATAACAGAAACAAGATGGATGAGCGAGAAATCCTCTGCATTAAAAGGTAGCATATGGAAGAACCATCGAGAAAGCAATGTCAAACCTCCTACCCAATTCAGAAAGGGCTAAATGAATTTGAAACTATTACAACTTTTATAGCAGATGATGTGTGTCCATATTCAGTCGTTGAGAAACAAAGCTTTTTTTTGCGCTATGTTGCACATGTCTGAGGACATTTTACTGAGACTGCGATCATCACACTCTACAACAAGACAAAACAATGTCTTGGAATTATTGAAAAAAAAACGGATAAGATTGCTGAAAAGTGATGCACGGACATCCATCACCACAGAATCTGATGCCCCTCTTGATGCGTCTCGTGTGCTCCAAACAAGAGCACTAAATGAGAACCACAGAGGTGCAGATATGGCTAGGCTGTTAGAGA
The DNA here is from genome assembly GCF_030463535.1 of Salminus brasiliensis. Classification (NCBI taxonomy): domain Eukaryota; kingdom Metazoa; phylum Chordata; class Actinopteri; order Characiformes; family Bryconidae; genus Salminus; species Salminus brasiliensis. The sequence continues at coordinate 7,893,416 of NC_132902.1, read as the reverse complement.
ATGTAGCAGAGCAACAGCAGATAATTAAAAAGATTTTGTTTTAGTTACTGATAACACTCCAACATGGATGCTGCTGCTGAACTGGGTTAATTCCTACATGTGAAATGCTATTCCCTCATGCTAAACAGGACTCTTAGCAAGTGTTTAGGTTGCCCACTGTTGAGGCTATTAAGAAGAGTAATGCAAGAAACATCCTCCACACAAGAATTCAAACACAAATGCCAATGTGTTTGACAGTATACATTAATTGTGGATAATTACAATTACTTTAAAAGTACCAAGTAGAGTCACACAGTGAGAAAAAAGAATTCCTGTACAGAACAAAAACCAGATGCATCAAAATAATCGTATTTGAATCTAATCGTAGTACCTAGAGATTTTCAGCCCATTCTTTTATATAAACTGTTTTTAATTTTATCTCAGTATTAATTAGCAGCATGTTTTGCCCAAATCATGCAGCTGTATTAAATACAGAATGGCAATGATTGGATCAAATCTATCTTGGCTGATAGCATTAAGGTATCAAATCAAATCAGGGGTAACACACTGGATCAGAACATCCCTAGTCAAGACTGCTGTAACTTAAAACTGTTTTCTGGTCTTAATATTTCACAGTTAAGCAAAATCACTGCTGATCAATTGCAAAGGGAAACTTCATTGGTCCCAATACTCATTCTATGCAAACATGAAGAGAGGAGTTGGCACAGCAGGCAGTGAAGCCGTGATTGTTTGTGCTTCTGGCTAAGGAAGAAAAAGAAGAAAAAAAATAAAAGAGCTTGGAGCAGCATAAATCCCACTTTCCAATAAGCCAGTCTGCAGCTCAACCTTTAGGTTAGGATTTGGCCAGCATTGGGATGTGATATATGCTTCAGTGCCAATCATAGCTTATTTTGCTAAGTAGGTTATAAGCTTGTTAAGACAAAGTATTAACAACAGAGTACTGAAAAGAGTAATTGGTGGTATAAAATTTACCACTACTTCAGCTGGGGTTGTATTAGCTACTTATGTATAAAGGCTATACAGGCTAATTCCACTGTTTTATGCATAAACAGAAATAGAGCATAAATATACATGCTCAAATATTAGACATTGACATAATATATAATAATCAGAGTAATCTATAATAGTATAGTAATACATAATATAGTAAACAAACTTGTTTTGTTGAAATGTATAATCAGATGTGCTGGAGTTTCATTACTGCATCAGTGTCTGAACAATCAAGATGTGCATCCAAACTACAATCCAAAACAAAATGTAAAAACAGGGTACTTTGCTCCAATATATTTAGAAACTATTTCCGCACCTTCAAAATCAGGGGATATATTTCAGGTATGCATAACTTTCCAATGGACTGGCATGTGCTTCACATGAAATCAAAGACCATTATTCATATGGTATTAATATGAATAGCTATAAAAGTCAGCATTAAACAGCATTAAACAGCATGTGGAGTATGCTACTGGACTATACACGGATTAGTCACATACATGGCAACAATCAGCAGTGGTCTGGTGTCATTTCAGTGGGCTTTATGCCTAGGTTCGGTAATTAGATATGGCTTCAAATAAGGGTGTGCGATATGATATTACAATACATGATAATCATTGCAATATTTTCATACACAGAGAAAATGCATCATAGGCCAATTTTAAAAACTGCAATCCAAATACTATCCCATACTTAGTAGAGTGATTTTAAATCACAATTTCCTAAAATGACAAATCATGCTCTTTGTAATGAAATGTGCTGTTGATCAATGGTCTTCAAGCACTGACGATATCCACAATATAATGACAAAAAGCATATTATGCATCATCCGATACAACAAAATATTGTCCTACTGTAATCCCTTTGACTTTAGAGGCATTGCGCATTTTTAATCTTTTCTTGAGCCACAGTGGCAAAGATGTATAAGCCTCACTAAAAAAAAAAAAAAAAAAAAAACATTGATCATGTACATTCCTGCCTGTGCTGATACAAAAACAAATGTAGAAATGATCCTTACACCTGCCTGGATGTACATTAACTTATTTCTGTTGTGTTGCAAATGCAGTAAATGAATAAAATGTCACTATTTGACCAGAGGATTCTATTTAAAGGATGTTCTATTCTAATGGTTCAAAATGGTTCTTCAGATACAAGAAAAAAACTCTTGTAGACTCAAAGAACCTTATTTTAGTACTACATGACACTCGTTTCTGTAAAGTGTAGACTAGCATTGCCTAAATAATATGGTCTTGTAAAGAATATTAAACATGTTACCAAATACTGGCTTAAATGTTGGTCTCAAAACTCTGATATGCTAATATGGTTCTGACATGACTGTGTATCCCTATCTAAAACATCAGTTTACAATATTGGTTCAAAATGTGTTAAAATTTTAAGAAGCCATGACAAACTACTTCCAATTCTACCTGAAATAACACAAGTCTGCTTTTAAAAAAGAAATATGAACAGTGTCATTGTCGCTCTTGTTTATGGTATTATGGTTTTCACCCTTCCTGCAAATGTCTGAGGTCACTTATACTACAGTGTTACACATGTAACTGGTCCTGGCTTATAATCTTCCTGTTATTTAGGTGTTTGGAGATTCTGTTCTAGCAGTATCAAAATTTGTCCTGACAAATTCAACAATTCCTGATTGTGGCTTTACTGAGGGAAGCTATCTGACGGGCTCAGTAAGAGAATCTTGGTATCACTGTGTAAAGCGTGTTTGTTTGGGTAAGTGTTGTGTTTCCTGGCTTCTTAAGCAAGCTTCTGTATCATCAGTTTAAATAGCACTCCAACAAACTTCTAACACCTGATTAGGCCCTGTGAGAGACCCGATCACGACAGTAAGAGAGATGGAGAAAGAGCTGGCCCACTATTGCTTGACTGCTGTCTGAGCTAATAAAAACAGACCCAGAAAACTCTGTAATAACTTTCAGCATTTTTTTTTTTGCACAAACAAATGGGATTGCTTGTGGCTTGTACACATTTATAGGAGGAAGCAGAAACCTGTACACACATCAATACTATCCTGGTTTATTTGTATTATGAATGAGTAATGAATGAGCCCACTTCTACAGTCTTCTCTATTCCGTTATCACAGCTACCAGAGTACAAGTATTACCCTGAGCAGGGACAAGTACCCAACAATAACCTGTTGGGAATTAAAAGGCCTGGAACGAAAAACAGCATTTACGTCGAGAACTGCTTCACACAGCAATCTTAACCAGACCAAGAAGGGTTAAGCGCTAAAGAAATGAGAAATAACACTTGAACGAACATCACTAAACATCACTAGCAACCCTCATCAACAAAGCGGAGAAAACCAAACAGCAGCGTCTGTCTTGCACACCCGTTTTCCCGCAAACCCCGCCTCTGCTGAGCTATGATTGGCCGGCAGTACATACTCATAAGCGGTTCGCCGTATGGAGCGTGAACTATTAGCCAATCGCAGAGCGGATGACAGAAGGCTTCTAGCCAATTCCAATCCGGCAAGGCGGGGCTTGACTGAATACGAGTGGGAAGTAAAATATTAATAAATAAATAAATAACGCGTGCCAGCGCATTGCAAACCGGAAATACAGCTCCCACCTCCGATCACTTTACGCTAAGCTCCAACAATCCGACATCTCACTCAGGCCTTCCAACACTTTCACTCATCTAAAGTCGTCTCCAGCTGATTTCTCAGAGCTTTAAAGCACCCGCATGATCGAGTTATTATCTTGGCGGCGAAGTTGTCCCGCGATAAATGAGTGAAACTTACGGTTCTTCGACCGCATCTTCGACGGCCTGTTACACCATCAATGTGGCTCGATTCGTCAAATAAAGAAATTTAGTCACGACGCGGGGTGTTTTCTGCTAACCTCGGCGAAAGAGTTGAATACTGGAATAGACGGCGAATTGAAACGTTATTCGCAGTAGCATCCTCGACGCGAGGCAGGCTACGGGGGGTCGCACACCGGCTAATAAAAATGTTTAAAAAAAAAATAAAAACCACTTTGCGATGTTTGTGGCTCGTGTGTTTCTCTCTTTGGGTCGTTTTCTGTGGTAAATGAGCTCTTATGTTGGTAGAGACCGAGCATCAAGTTCGAGTCCCTTTCCCCCCTCACCTCTCTCCAATGAGCTCTCGCCCCAACTCCTGGAATAAGCAGAAATGAACAAAAAAGAGAGAGCCGCTTCGCTTTCGCTCTCCGTCGAGTAACAGTTTCCAGCGAGAGACCTTTCCATCTTAAAGACTTCCTCAGAAACAAGCGAGTAGAGTTCAACGGCGCTGAGCATAAAAGTTGCTGTTATATTACAGAAATGCCGAGGTGCACTTACCCTCGTACTCACTTCCAGCAGCAGTCAAACCTCGTTCTCCTCTCACACGAATTATTTAAATAAATATTTACTATCAGCCTGGATATTTCACAACCGAATCGTGCCCGGCGTCTGACTTTATTCCGTTCGCCTCTTCGGAGTCTCCATAGCGTTTCCTAACGCATTTCCTAAGCGGAGAGTTGATTTTGATTTTTCGTTATTACAAAAAAAATGTATAAAAAAGAAAAAAAACTGAGCTACAAAACAAGAACTCTTCTTCAATCTCATTCAGCCCGGCCTGCGCACACCGCGTATCAATGCGCGTACGAAGCGAGAGAGAATGGGACAGTGAAAGTGTGACGTGTAAAGTACAAAATACGCCAAAACCGGACTCGGACTTTTTCTTCAGCTCGAAAATCGGGTTTATATCGCTGCGAGGTCTGGTGAAAGCAGTCGCGCCGCCATGAAAAGACGAGTTTGAAGGTGGGCACTAGTTTACGCGACGGTGCGGCGAATTTATTTCACTTTGCCTAAGGAACGGGGGGTGGTGCGGCCTCCCATTGCCTAGGGAAAAGGACCCGGATGGAAACTGAAGTTAGTGGGAGCAGCGAGGCACCTGCGCGCACGGCATGTCGGGTAATCACGGTCCTGCAACTTTTCTTATTTGGGTTTGTGCAGTTAATGGTGCTTTTTTTTTAAAGATCAGACGTCGGTACAGGGAAGAGCAGCTTTACAGGGAAACCTCGCTAAGAGCTGAAGAAGAAACAAGGACAGGGGGGCTGGTGAGGTCACTGTTAACCATTTCAAAATGGGGAGTGATGAGGTGAAGTGGTGATCATGCCCCACATTGTCTTTTTAAGTAAACTGAGGCCTAATTATTTTACCAGCTTGCTCAGCAGAACCAGGCTTTGTTCAAGTATGTTTATACATAAAGGAATGTGTCTTCAGTTAGGCAGTAGCTCATAGCTGATAATATAATTCCTGTATGTTCATGAATAAAAAAAAAAAATAAATAAAAAGATAGCTAATGTTTATAGTGCAGACTACAGCAGCCCGACAGGAGGTAGCTAGCAGTACTAAAAAAAATCAAATAGGATAACATACAGTAGGATAAAATAAAATTAAGCATGGGGCTCTTTTCTCAATCATATATCATCGCTGTCACCTTTACTTTTAAACCTTTGCTTTTAAACCTTTATAAATCAGATCAGTTTGGGTGGATATTTGTTTAAAAAAGTGAATATCAACACCTGATGATACAATTGATAAAAACAGGCATGAATTGTCTTTGTGGGGGCCTGCTGAAGTCTAACAATAATACATAAACAAACTAAATAAACACTCCCAGTAATTTACATTTATGTTTGAGTATTTTGTGCAATGCAAATATTTTCTTTTTTGTTTAAGATAAAAATAATATAATGTAGCAAATTAGCCCATTAATGAACAATATGGGCAGTGGTGGCTCAGCGGTTAGAGCGCCGGGATATTGATAACAGGGTTGTGGGTTCGATTCCCGGGCTCGGCAAGCTGCCACTGTTGGGCCCTTGAGCAAGGCCCTTTACCCTCTCTGCTCCCCGGGCGCTGGAGTTGGCTGCCCACCACTCTGGGTGTGTGTGTGTACTCACTGCCCCTAACACGTGTGTGTGTGAGTTTTATACCTTTATATTATATATTTTTAACAAATTGTGCTTTTGATGTAAAGTTTTGAATGTCTCAGATAAAATCACAATTTCATCTATCTGTTTTTAGAGATGAGTTATGATACAGAACCAAAGCAATCTTATATGCACTAAAGAATGAATGCCAAAAGCACTCTCACACACTCGCCATTTGAATGGCGACAATATAGTTATCTCATGAGTAACTTGAGGGGGAGAACGTAAAACATAGTTACACTTAAATTTATTTTTATTGATGTAATGAATTTGACATTTTCAACAATTGCTCATTCATCTGATGATTATATCTGCAGTGATATTGTCCCAAATATTTAATCCAAAATAAATGTTCCATTTCTCTGTAATGCCAATGTAGATGGCTTTATTCCTGATTTCTACGGAATAAAAATGTTTATGTTTCAGATATCAGCATCAGCCCACAACTTTCATATCACTACATCCCTAATAACTAAAATGATGTGTTCATGAGTGTAATACCATGTAAAAAATGCAATCCGAACTCAACATGACTGGACACACTGCATAATTTGCACGTTACCCCAAATTATTTATTATTCTCTGTCTGTACTGTGTATTGTCTGTCTGCACTTGTACTGTGTTGCACTTGTGTTCTGTATGCACTGTGTCTATGTTGCACCGTGGTCCTGGAGGAACGTTGTTTCGTTTCACTGTGTACTCTGTATGTAGTTGAAATGACAATAAAAACCCACTTGACTTGACCACTTCAACATGAGGGAGTTCTGAACTTACTTGTTTTCGAACACTATATATTTTAACTATTTAAATACAAAAAAATCTGAATCCCAAACCGCAAAAAATATTATCAAGCTGGGGTTGTAATGCTCAATACAGCAATATATTGGTCCGCTATAGGCTTTTTAAACGTGGTGGGCTTATGGTGGTATCTTTCCTCTAAAGAGTTAGGTTGATGGCAGCTAACAAATTGTACAGAGTAACAGATGGTCTACAATCAAAAATCATACCTACAAAGTGTACCTGCATGATGGGTACACCTTATAAAATGGTCTGTGAGTGATTTTTTTTTTTTTTTAATCCAATATTTCACACATTGCACTAAATCCAATCAACCAGGACTTATTATGCTCCCTTTGTAATGAAAGACACAGTTGGTCTGTGTTCTAGGAGTACTACAAATATTAGTACTCAGAAAAGCATTTTGTTACATACTGTGATGTAATTTGTATCAGAAGAATAATAATGTAATTGGCTGAGAGGCATTCTATCATATTATTTATATATATATATATATATATATATATATATATATATATATATATATGCAAGGTCAGAAATATGATATATATATATATATATATCATATTTCTGACCTTGCATATATATATATATATATATATATATATATATATATATATATATATATATATATATATATATATATATTTCCCCCTGCAATATATGTTGCAATATAAAAAAATCACAGGGATCCAACATGCCACTCTGTTTATCCAATACTGGAGTAAAACAAACAATATTGGGTCAGATATAATTTGCCTTTAGTAAAACTCACTGACTATCATGCATGTGCACATTTTGATAATGATGTTGAAAATATGTATTGTGCAGCCTTAGAATTAATATTATGTCCCAGTAATAAGCAATGTGAGCAAGCAGCAGTGACAAACCTAAACAATCGCCTTTATAAGCAACAATGTCCTGCGTTGACAACATATATTGATCAATAACGCATCATGATGATCTAGTTACATCTCTATATTTCAGTAAGCTTAAGTATGTTAACACAAAACAACTTTTTTCATAATTTATGCAGCCTTTCATTTTATATATTTTAGGTATGCACAATGAGTTTGGAATCATGTCAGTATTGGCAGATTTTATAACAATCAGACAGATGTTTGACTTTTATGCTAACACTCGTAATGAAAGAATGAGCTGCAGGTAGTGAACCTTATCTGCAGTGTATCGGACTACTGTATTTTTTATTCACTTCAGAGATGGATAAAGAACTGAGTTACTGGTGCTACAGTTTTATTGTTTTTATGTGGGACTGAATGAGCCTCAGCCTAAAGTGGCTCACTTGGGCCTAAATTCAATCACATATGAAGGCATACTGTTATCAGATACTCAGTGTCCTCTGGGGCCTTTCTCTGTTATTAAGCTATTTACTTAACCTTCTACAACAGCAATGTCAAAGACAACATAGTAAAACTATGTAAAAACTATTTGTGATCAGTTCACAATCCTGCTTAAACCAGTAACCTGTTTGCTCGCTATGCGGCGCTGCAAATTTGATCCTGCCTGCCAGTTAGTTATGTGGGATCTGTGAGCAAAGCTCTACCCAAGAATCAATTCTCAGATTGTCTCACTGTACTGTCTCTTAGATGGTTTAACTTAAAAAAGTCTTAAACTGCGGCATACAGTCTTTTACATAATATTAAATTAAATATTTAAGCACACCACCATAGTCCTAGCAAGAACATACTATTGGCCAAACTGTCCTGCATTATTCTAAACCATTATTGTGAACCGATGACTGTAGAAAAACAGCACTGTAAGGTCAGTGTCTGTCTGAGAGAAGGTGATGCGTCTAACCAAATGAGTAGGCTTGCCTGCCTCTTATCTACTTTCACAAATTTCACAAGATGGCGGGTGATTTTTGGATTCCTTTTTATAGAACAGAAGGGAATAAAAACACGCCATCCATGTTTCTACAGTTATTGGCCTAATCTGAAGGTCTACCACTAATAGTCTAGATTCACCAGTAAGCAATCTTGGTAATTACTACGGAATCTCCAATAATTGCAACCAGCTAACATGAGCATATTTATGTTGAACCTGAACATTACCGATAGCAATCTAATATTTCATACCAGAAAAGAGAGCTTACATTTGTTGAAGTATCACACATCTGGTTGGAGACATCATCTGTGGGGACAGGAATGTACACACTACATGATACCAACTTGAATGAAATCCATGATGATTGCTTCTGCTTTTTTTCTGGTCAATTTTTTACTAATGTTATGAAATAACAGTGCCGATTATTGTAAATGTGATAAAGTCAAACACTAAGCAAGATGCTGCTGATATGCTAATGCTAAATGACATTGTTACATTGTAACATTATTAACAAAACAATATACTACTCACACATTGCTTAGTAGATTAAGTCATTAGTTAGCAAAGCATGTCTTTATTAAAACATACATACGTTGTGTTTTCAGAACATATTCAAATACAATGTGCATGATTCTGCATTCAACACAGGCCTGCGTGTTGTCCTGTCCTCACAGGCGAGGCAAGCTTCACAGATGAGGTGTGCAGCCAAATCTCTGGAGTCCTGATGCTGTGTTGGCACAACGTTAGTGAAATAATTTAAATGGATTTTTAAAAATATCATTTTATTGCATTTATACTGTACTTTGCATAATATTGGAGGGACCTGTCTATTATCTGCTGAGTTGGTCAGCCCACAATAATGAGAGCAGAATATATACCGTACAAACCTGTTGTACCTGTTGTCTCCCAGTGCTCCATTGAACTTATGTTAAATTTGAAATGAAAATGTGATTTTGTGGGCACTTTTAATACTGTTAGTGGTGAGAATTGTGTAGGCTTTAGAAATGTTCTAAAGCAGTCCTTACAACAGCTGCCTTTCACCTCCTGTCCCAGCTTTGTAAGTGCAAGCCACATGGTTATCAAGTTTCAGCAGGAAGTAACCTAACATGACTTTACAGCTCCCAGTTTCAGACTAAGAGCTACTTAACCTTCACCTAACACAGGTGATAAAGTGATGGTTCAAATGTACACAGCTTGTCTTTTTCTCTGCCTCAAATTGTAGTCCACCAGTCAAGATGCGTTTTGACCTTGAGGTTTGTTTTATAGGTTCATGCTTTGGCTAGGACACTTCAAGATGCCTGAGTTGTCCATCTCAAACATACTTGCTTATGGGGTTTGTGATGTTGTATGATCAAAAGGTAGACAATAGACATTACACAGCTGAAAACATTATTAGCAACCATGTTGAAGCCTGAATTTTGTCCCATTTTATGAATATGTTCCATACAGTATCATCACGTCATACGGTGTCTAAAACTACATGAGCAAGTGTATTTGAGATAAACAGCTCATTCTAAATACAATATAAAATAGCAATACTGTGTTCTTATTTTCCTGTTAATAGTGGAATCTTATGATATTTTTTAACATTTTGCAAGTTTGCATTAGCTTCCTGTAAAAAGGAACGACCACTGGACTAAGAACATTACTTCAAATTCTACAACAGTAACAGAAATGCATTATGTCATGAAAATAAACTTTAATTAGGTTGCAAAGCATTATGCATTAGAAAAAATAGGAATTGAAACACTAACTGAATTTTTTTAGTTTGAATTTGAAGTTCTACATATATTCAACATATCTGGTTAGCAGCGCTTTATGTAAATCAATTTATACTTGATTTACATAAAGCATTGTACTTTGTGTAAATCATATTGTTGTTGTACCATTTGTAGATCACATCACTTGCTCTAAATTGTTTTGAATAAGCTGTTATATCATGTCACACACACATATATATTATATAGTTTACTATACTTTCACACATTCTTCTCTCTGTAGATGTTACTAGAATCATGGATAAATTCTGACAGGAAAGTGTGCTTTTAATATCTATGTATTAAGCCCTATTTGAACAGGATAAATTTTGCATGGGGAGGTGGAGTAGTGTATTTTTACTATAGGTTGATTGCTAAATTGACAGATTCGCAATGTATCTGCACCATGCACACTGAAACTAAATGCTTCCTCGAGCGCCTTCACACTTCATCAAAAAAAAATGAAATAAATAAAAATAAAACAAATTCTGATAGCAAATTGTTGTTGTCAAGTGGCATTTAAAACTGTGGAGTACCAGAGGAAATATGAGTGCAGTAGTAAAAGATGACCTGCAGATGGAGGCAGAGTCCAGTGCACTCCTCCACATTCAACGGCCTTCAAGTTGTACTTCCAAAAAATGAACAAAAGAGAATGATACATAATACACACACATTCTTTCACGTGCATACACACAGATCCCCAAAGGCACAGACAGACACAATGTTATATATTTTTATATGTTTTAAATTTATGTGCACGTAGTTAATTTGCCAAATAATACATTTAAACTCATGCAGAGTTCACCTAAGACAAAAAGCTCAAAATGTAAGAATATTGTATCTCCAACATGGTGATTTTACAGGTGAAAACAACAGGTCTTAGGTCTGAATGGAAGTCAGTGTTTAATAAATGTATTATAAATTCAAGTAATTTAAAGCATTTCTATTGGTCTATTCATTCAGAATTATTTACACACTGTACAGAGCAGTTACAGGGTTCAAACGATGGAATAAATGATTTAGATGCTTGTTTAATTGGCCATCAGTGATCTGCATGGCAGATTTTACCAGCTTTTAAAATCAGCTGTGCGATTTAGTAGTGAATATCATCTAAATGGCCCATGTTCTAAATCGGTGGTCTCTGCGATTCATTTCTTTTATGAAAAATGTGAGCATTATTTACAGAAAAGTTCAGTTATGTAATTCAGTTCTCAAATAAACTTCACAGTGAGTTTGTAGAGCTAATGTTTTCATGACTATTCAGTGCTGCTTGAACGTTTTGGAACCATTTCCATTTTATGGTATTTCTGCACACATTTGACCTGGAATCTAATCCCTAGATAAAGAGAACCAGATTGAAGAAATTACACAAACATCATAGTTTTACATTTACTTTATTGAGCAAAGTTATCAGGTGTTATCAAGAGGATGGAAATCTGATGTGAGTTTAGCATCAAACTCTGGACTTTACCACATAGGTTTATGGAAAAGTGCAATATCTTAATCAAATAAAAAAAAAGTTCTAAAGGCTTTTTCTAAAGGCGTTTTCTTTGCCCTTTAACAATCCACTAAACAGCAGATTATATATTTAAAAAGTACAGTTGTCTGTGAACTGAAGCTTAACTGTAAGTGGGTCAGGCAGCAAGACAACCCTAAACACACAAGCATGTCTACAAAGAAATGGTTAAAGGAGAAATTCAACATTTTAGAACAACCTAGTCAAAGTCCAGATTTGAACCTAAGAGACATGGAAGGTCTAATGTTGTGAAAGGTCCAGAAAGAGGTAGGCCCACCAGTAGCACAGAGTTTAAACAGCACTGTAAGGAGAAATGGGCTTCCTGAAAATGTTATTATTTATTAAGGGGTCACAGTTACTGAAAGTAAAGTGCTCTGTTTTATTGCAGAGTTGCTGAGTATGTGCACAAGACAGACTTTTAGTTGCGTAAATTTAAGGTATTCATTTTTGGAAAAAACTATTTATCCAAACATTTGTCATATAAATAAAATCTAGATTTGAGTTCAAATAAGATTTAATTAAGTGGGTTTTAACTTTTTAAAATATTTACATTTTTTTACCTGACATTTTAGCGACTGCTACAACTTGCTGAAAGCTAAATTGCTGAAAACACACTTTAGAATTTTATTTGTATTGGAGATGTGTAAAATCCTTGTGTAGAGATTTTAGTCATTTTTTCTCAAATACAAAAACAAAATGTGTAGCTCATCTCCCCTGCTTCTCCTCATAGTACTATACAGTACACTATGATATATCATGACCGCCAGGTGGATGCGTCTGTGTTTAGGTTCTCCTGGAATTGCAGCATGGCATTATGGAATCCGGTAGTTTATGGTCTGGCTGCATGCTGGAATATTTAGCCAATGTAGTAATTAATCTCTCTTTTTGGGCATACTGGAAAATTCTTATTATTTATGTATGTATTTATTTATTTGTAGTCATTAGTTGCAATTTCTCCTTCAGATATATATATATATATATATATATATATATATATATATATATATATATATATTTTTTTTTTTTTTTTTTTTTTTTTTTTAAATAAACCAGTACTGGGACGGTGAAGGTAGGTAGGTAGTAGTATGCGCTTCCTCTGTATTATATAGGGTCAGGAACAGCATCTTCATGGACTGCCTCTAACGCAACGTCACTGGAACGCACTTTGAGGAGAACACTAACTGCCAGTTCTGTTACATCACACTGAGTGATTGGAAGAGAGACCAGTTATGCTCTCTGAGACTCACGGCCATGTATAGCTGTGGGATCACTGGGAATCAAACCTTAGACTGCTGCGCCATTGGGAGCCTTGTCTGCATACTACTGTTGGGTACAGTCTGTGCATGAGCAGTGTGTAGTAGGCTATTTCTAACAGAGCCCAAACCTCCTCTGATCTCTGAAGTCTGTCATTATGGTCTGCAATTCTGAAACATCATTCAAACAGTTTCTGACTCATTCCATGCCCTGCAAGCTGTGATTGGACCTTTTTGATCTAGCATCCTTCTCGTCTGCAGTGATTGGTTGGACTGCTCATCAGGAAAATGATAATTCTAGAACTGTAGCTGTTTGAGTGAGTGACGGGACAGCTTGGTTTAGTCTGATGTAATACTGTGATGTCTGTCTTAATCTTCTGATGACTACTTAGCTTTTTTTTTTTTAATTTAGGAGTAGAAGTGAATTCAGGGCGGAGCCTCCTTTGCATTTGACCTTCATCTAAACCCTTTCATCAGAGTGACCACAGTCTCCACTCCACTGAACCAGACAGCATATGGCAAAAGTCTCCCACCCTGCCCACAACATGAATGACACACACACACACACGCACACACACACAATACTATACAATCATAAATGTGAATGGGGGGGTGGGGGTGGAACGTTTCACAGTAGGGAATGTTTGTTTGCTTTAAACACGTTATTGCTACAACGTACAACGTGCCACAGCATGTGGATTTCATTTCTAGCATCAGATTTCTATTAAAGTATGCTTTGTGTAAATTGTTGTGTTTTTCCCTATTGTGACTTATTACATATCCTACATTTTACATTTTATGGCATTTAGCTGACGCTCTTATCCAGAGCGACTTACAAGGTTACTTATATTACAGGGTGGGTTATATTACTTATATTACAAGGTGGGCCAACCTAGTGTTAGGAGTCTTGCCCAAGAACGCTTATTGGTGTAGCGCAGCATAGTCACCCAGACCAGGAATTGAACCCCAGTCTCCCACATGGTAGGGAGATAGGTAGGAGTCTTGCCCAAGGACACTTATTGGTGTAGCGCAGCATAGTCACCCAGACCGGAATTAAACCCCAGTCTCCCACATGGTGTGGCAGGTAGTGGTGTTATCTGTTGCGCCACAGCAACCAATATCCTGCCCTACCTTAAAGCAGGAGTGTCATGCATATGGCCTGCAGGCCATATCCAACCTACCAGATCAATTAAAAATCCAACAGCTACTTTTTGGATTTGTTTTCCACTTATTAAAAAAAAATCTCTCCTTAATACAACATGTAGCTTTTTTACCTGAAAATACTAGCTTCAAAATCATAGTGATGGTCTAGCAAAACAAAAGTTGTAAGAATTGTGCAAAGCTATGTAACTTCAGTTGTGTTTGAGTAAAAGGACTTGCATAATGCTGTTTTAAGCACACACTGACCAGAGAAGCGGCCATAGGGTGAGGCCTTTAGGTTGATGGCCTCACAAGCACCCAACATGTTCATTTAACTGTTGTTTCCTCTCCACAAAATGGTAAGAGCAGGCGTATGGACGTTTGGGTAGATGTTTTCAATTTCTGCGCTGTCAGCCATAGACTCAGGTCCTCTTCTTTGCATAGTTGCATAGTTCAAGCTAGTTAGCTTTGCTCTAAATAGCTATACAGTTAAATAGCCAGTTGCAATGCTAGGTTAGCATAGTTAGCTACTACATAATTTTTCAGATTGAACAGTGCACTATTTGTGTTTTTGGTTTGGTTTCTGGGAATTTCCCCACTGCGGGACTAATAAAGGACTATCTTATCTTAAGGACTATCTTATCTTATAAACAGTGTCCACTGCGGTAGCCAACTTAAGACTGCATTCATTTTGAGTATGATACGACCATAAGCCATTGGATACGAAATGACTGGAAATTCTTACACAAAAGAAGCAAGCTCTTGAAAAATGAGAAATAAATGAAAAATAAGGTGAACAAACACAAAAACTAAGAACTGACACTTTTAATGAACACATTTATTGCGAATACTTATTGAGTCTTATTGTTTAAGTTTTAGTCAGTTACTGGCCTGGTTGTTTTTGTATCAATCAGAAAACATTTCTGATTCCACTAGCCTGATTTAGAAAAAATGTGCTAATGATATCTAATTCTTCATTAGCAAGCCAAGTATTGCATGCCATCAGCATTCCTCTTTTCAGGTAGATACACTGTCGAGTTTTCCCTTGACATTGGACAGTGTGTAATGTGGCTCATTACTCTAAATGAGTTTGCCACTCCAGCCTTAAAGGAACGCTTCACTGACATATTTACACAATTTCCCCGTTTACTCCCATTTAAATGTTGTCAATAAGACAAGACATCTGGTTTTCAGAGTCTCCCTCTTCAGCTTTGCAATACAACTACTAGCTATTAGGGATGGAACTGAATATGAATATATTTTTCAGATTGAACAGTGCACTATTTGTGTTTTTGGTTTGTTTGAGCGACTTGTGTTTTAAACTTCACTCTATACCAGACATGACCTCTAGAGTCACCATAAACTCTACTTACTCGTCTGCGGCTGTGTCTGAAGCAAGGGCCTAAAAAGTGACTAGGTACTAATATTCGGTGACTACAGAATTATTTCCCTAGCCTAGGTCACTAACAGGATTAGCCTTCTTGCTAAATACTGAGAGGCTGTCATGGTAAGATGCACCAAAGCTCTGTAAGATAGATGTGCATGTAAAGTGAGTGAGAGATCATCTAACAGCAGTGTGCTCAAAAATCACGCCTGGTACTGATTCAGTAAGTTAACCTAATTTGGTGAAATGCTCAGTCAGGATGGTAGCCAGAGAAAGAAAGGTGGACATTAGGAGCTACTTTAAAACATGTCAAAGTGTAAGTCAAAGAAAACTATCTCACTTGTTAATTTCTAGAGTCAACAGTGCTTATAATAAAAATACAACTTAACAAAGCCATAAGTATTTCTGCTCTCTTCATATGGCTGCATCAGTGTGTTACTTTGCCAGGTGAGCGAAACAACCCAGCTATGTAGTGCCTCAGACAGAGGCAGGGTCACAGGCAAATATGAATGATAACTGAATGTCAATCCCTGAAGTGTTGCTTTTACAGTTTTAAATGTTTGCTTGTTTGGATGTTCTGTCATCAGGTACAGAAAGCTTACTGTGATGTGCTGTTGGTTAACATAATCACAACTGTGTTATCATTGTCTCAGAAACATACTGAACTTTGTTGGCTACCATATCTATAAATAAATGCTCTAGATGACAATTTTTTTTTTAATCAATCATAAATACAAAAAGCCTCAGCTTCCATAGGGCCCCCTGGGGATCACTTTTATGTCCCCTACCAATGTCAAAATCAAAACATGAGCCCTTGGTCTGACCAGGCTACTACTAGGAACGTCCTTTACTGTGCGATTTCCTTGATTCTGTTGATCTGTACCTTATACACTTTTATATATACTGGCAGAACTGATTAGCTACTGGATCCACATGGTTGCCAGATCAGCCAAAATCTAGAAAAGGATGTTTTTGTAAAGTGTTCAGATGCAGCTGGCTCTCAGCAGTTTGCTCCAGTAGTCCAAACAAAACCATATTTCTATTTTTCCATACCAGAAGGTCATACAGACAAAACAACATGCCAGTAAAATCACCCATTTCATGTAAACTTCATGTTTGGGTTCCATCCACCTCTGATTCAAATCTGAATACAGGCACTAAACAGATGCAGATACAGTTGCATTGTCTGACAGTAAATCATTTTTCAATCACTTACATTTTGCATCTCATGCTCACCTCAGTTCCATTCAGACGTTATTGTCTTACCTCACCGATTTGAGCTTTTGAGTGTGTTTTGGCCTGTGGTAGGATAAGGAGATTATGTGTAGTGATAGTGTTTCAATGCATCTTACAATTGAAAAATGTGATTTAATGTATTTAAAAATGAGACTACTGTACATAAATTCTTAAACTGATTCTGTTTTTAAAATGACTTCTGATCATAGTGCAGTGCTCAGTACATGCAATTAAAACTCTCATATTTCGGTGTCTGTGCTGGGTGCAAAAGAAACAGGCATATTAAGCAGAAAACCTCAATAAAAATGTGCTTTACAAGGCCGGCGTTTGAAATGGAGACGGGAAGGGCTGCTGTGAGGTGGTTTTGTGGGCAGCTCTTAAAACTGCATGCACACCCTCTTGCAGGAAAGCGCATACACATGTGTCTGCATGCACACACACTTTAGCATAAAATTATCACATTTATATTCTCTAGACCAAGTTAAGACTGATGTCATTGGAGTAGAAATCTCTTTTGTGGCTCCAGACTAATTTCCATTCTTCTCTCTGGCCTCTCTGCCGTAGTTTCATATTACACACTAACCAATGATGGCACAATACTTTTTTTTTTTCTGATACAACAAAAAGATAATACTGAATACAGATAACCAATCTGTATTCATTTGATAGCTTAACAGTCATTAAAACTCTTAAAACTTTTTACTGGATTAAATTTGGTGCCAGAGTAGTTACTGCATGTGCATGATTGCTCATAGATAACACAGATCAGCATGTTAAATCTAGGCTTTTTGTGTGCTATCATGTTTTTAGTGCTGTATAAAAGATGTATGAGACATTTGTTTTTGTTGGATACACCGTGTTTTTGCTAAGTGAGAGCATAAGCTCATACAGTTTAGATTGGTAAGCACTTATCGTTGTTTATTCAGTCAAAGAAACTATAAAATACAGCTGATATGTGGTTTATATTCCTATTCTAATTACGCTGTTATTAGAAATAAGTAGAGTAAATAACAAGGCAAGACAAGACCATTTTGTTAGACGCTGATGGAATTTGGCCTCCTCCTCCATCCGTGCAGTGAACACACAAATACATACTAGTGATCAAACACACAGTGACTGGTATTGAACCCACAACACTGTCATCAATGGCCAGGGGCTTGTTGTTGTTAAAGGGGTTAAATGAAGCACTTCAGAATACCTTGTATATACAGAATGACATTTAAAGCATGAGGTGGGCCTCCCTAGTGGGATCTGAAAAACATAAAGTGAGAGTGTAAGAGTTAAGGGGTAAGATATAAAATAGCAAAATAGCAATATTTTAATGACTGGCTATTGTATGTCTCACCCCTGAGTGGAGACTGTGGTCACTCTGAGGAAAGGGTTTAGATGAAGGTCATATACAAAGGAGGCCCCACCCTGAATTCCCTTCTGCTCCTATAAGAGGGTTTTTTGGTTTTTAATCTTTTTTACAGTTAAATTAAGACATCTATGCTATGTTTTGCGCAATTAATAACGAATAATGAATGATGCTGTATTTCATATTGACAACCTTGTTTTGTTGAGGGAGGGCAGGGCGGTACAAGTTTTAAATAAAAACTGTAAAGGAGGCCTTATTGGAAAACATTTTTAATTACATTTGATTTACACTGTTAAACACTGTTGAGAGAACTCAAAATATCAAGTTAACTTAACAGCTGCCTAGGCAGTAATCCTTTCTAAGGTGCGTTTCTTTAACCAAATCAGATTTGTTTGTTCATTCAACATTAGTCTGTTTATGAAAGTACTGCAAGAACTGTACCATGATTGCATTAGAATTTAGTTCATTCAAGTTCAGTTCCATTAAAAAAATGAATGCACCACCTAACATTTTAAGCACTAAGCACTTTTTTCAGTGTAATGAGGACTAATTACACTTTTTTCTATTCTGTGACATTTTATCTAGATTTACTTGATAAAATTATCTGCAGACCTCAGAAACAAGATTGTGTCATGGCATAGAGTTGGAAAGGGTACAGAAAAATTACTACAGCTTTACAGGTCCCGCAAGAGCACAGTGACCACCAACATTTGTAAATGGAAGAAGTTTGGAACCACCAAGAATCCTCCCAGACCTGGCCACCCAGCTAAACTGAGCGATCAGGGAAGACTGGCCTTGGCCAGGAAGGTGAGCAGGAACCCGAGGGCCACTCTGACAGAGCTCCATCGTATCTTTGTGGAGATAAGAGAACCTCTCAGAAGATCAGCCATCTGGACAGCACTCCAAAAATCATGTCTTTATAGTAGAGTGGCCAAACAGAAGCCACTCCTTAGGAAAAGGCATATGGAAGCCTGCTTGGAGTTTGCCAAAAGGTGCCATGAGAAACAAGATTCTTTGGTTCGATTAAACCAAAGTTGAAATTTTTAACCTGATAACATAAGTCTGGAGGAAACCATGTATCACTCATTTGGGGGGCGTGAGGGTCCTAGTCCTAGTCCTGATAGAGGGAAAGATGAATGCATCAAAGTACACAGAGATCCTTGAAGAAAACCTGCTCCAGAGCACTCTGGTCCGGGGTGAAGGGTTACTTTCCCACATGACAACTACCGGAAGCACATGGCCAAGAGAACAAAGGAGTGGCTTTAGAGAAAGTCTGTGAAAGTCCTTGAGTGGCCCAGCTAGAGCCCAGACCTGACTCCAATTGAACGTCTGTGGAAGGAGCTGAAAATGGCTGTGTACTGAATCTCCTCAATTAACCTGACAGAGCGTGCAGGGATATGCCAAAAGCTTGAAGCTGTAATTGTTGCCAAAGGTGCATCAACCAAGTATTAGGCTAAGGGTGTGTGCAGATGTGTAACCCCTAAATAACATATTTTTGTTTCTGGTCTTGGTTTAGTGTACAAAGCAAGCTGGGAATTCAAAGATATATTTCATTAGTTCATTAACCATCAGTAGGACTCGATACAGTTTGGACACATTCACTTGAAACGCTATATAAAAACAAATTTAGGGAAGTTTTTTAGATATGGCCCAAGATACCCTATAGTCCTGTAGCTCCTTTCAGACAGAAGAATGATAATGAATGATCATCACTGGAGACAAATTCATGGCTCTGACTTTACTGTCTGCTCAAAAGCCGACTCATAGGATTTGAAAGATTTGAACTTGGCCTTGTTACAGTCATTTTTGCATCTTTTAAACCGTTATAAAAAGTTATTGTTATCCCACAGTTCTTGTTATTTAGTGCAGTTTCTGAGACTTGACTGAAGTGATGTGAAGTCAGAACAGTGATGATGTGAGTAGAGCTGGGGAGGGATCCTCAGGGGAGTCTGCCGATAGGCTTCCCCAGCCACAGCACTGACTAACACAGCCTCCCCGGGTCAGTTCTGGATCTGGGGGTAGTTTAACAAAAGACGTCTGACACAAGCTGATTCATGAGTGCAAACACACACCATGTATTACTGGCAATGGGCTTTGAGTGTGTGTATGCAAGTTCACTCCCTGGGGGGTTCAAAGGAAGATCATAGTCATGCTGTTCCATGATCTGTCTCTCTCTCTCTCTCTCTTTCTCTCTCGCACACACACACACAAACAATTTTTTACATGAAAGTTTCATGCAATATCAGGGTGTGGGATCATACATGGAAGTCTCATTATTAATGTCTTGGAGAATACAGAAGAATACATTTGAAAACATGTTTATTAAAATAGCTGAGGGTCAGTAGATCTTTTTTTTTTATTTTTTTTTTAATAATATAGGATAACAATGCAATTAAAAAAAAGAAAAATCCAACCCACATTGAGAAATAATTATTTTACATGAAATCATTTGTGCAACAATTATTGGCACCCCTGATGTTAATACTTAAAAAAAAGAAGAAAAAAGATTTTTTTTTGTGTAGATTTGGCCACATTATCTTGCTGAAAGAACCAGTGACAATCCCTCTTCAGCTTTCAGGGCAGAGGCCATCAGGTTTAAAATGGTATTTTAAGCACCCTAACAATGTTCCAGGGGGCTTTGGAAGAGAAACAGGCCCACAGCATCACCGATCCGCCTCCATACCTCACAGTAGGCATGAGATGCTTTTCTGCATACTCATCTTAAGTGTTACGCCAGACCCACTTACAGTGTTTGTTGCCAAAAAGCACTATTACTGTAGGGGCAGTGGTGGCTCAGCAGTTAGAGCTCCGGGCTATTGATGACAGGGTTGTGGATTTGTCAAGCTGCCACTTGGGCCCTTGAGGCCCTTCACCCTCTCTGCTCCCCAGGCGCCGCAGCAATGGCTGCCCACCAGTCCGGGCACGTGTGCTCACTGTCCACTGTGCATGTTTTATTGGTGTGTATGTGGCTGTGTTCACTGCGCGGATTGGATAAAAGCGGAAGCCAAATTCCAGCTGTGTTCATCACAGATGATGAATATGGTTGTCTTGTTCTTGTCTTGTCTATCTTGGTCTCATCTGACCAAAGCACATGGTCCCAGATGTGTACGATTATGCTTGTAAGTGAGAAAAGGCTTTTTCCGTGCAAGCCTCCTATACAACTTGTTGGCATTTAGATAGCACCTGATGATTGTTAGGGAAACTTTGTGACCCCGAGATGCTACTCTTTGTTGCAATTCTCTAACAGTGAGCTCTGGATAACTTTTTACTTCTCTTACCATCCTCCTCAATTGCGTGGTGGCAAGATAAACTTGTGTCCTCGTCCAGGCTTGTTTGCCACTGTTCCAGTAGTTTTAACCTTCTTGATGATTCCTCTGACTGTAGATATGAGCAGGTGTAGGAGAGTGGCTATTTTCTTGTAGCCTTTGTCTGACTTATGAAGATCGATTACGTTTCTTGAATGGTGTGTTCGCTTGTCTTTCCCAGAGAAATAGGCCTCTGTGTCACATCATATTTATATCCCAGGGAAACAGGATGTGATGAATTACTAATAAAGGTCCCTAGATACTCTGATCAACTTTATAAACTACAGTAGAAATGACAGAATTGCTTCAATTACATTTATTTTCTAGGTATTGTTAGGGGTGCCAATAATTGTAGAACAGGTGATTTTATTTACATTTACATTTACATTTACATTTACGGCATTTAGCAGATGCTCTTATCCAGCGCAACTTACAAAGTGCTTTGCTGTTTACCCAAGAAAAGCCTTAGCTAGTTAGAATAGACTAATAATTCAAAAGATACCTCTAAGCTTAGACATTGCTAAACACAATACAATAAGGCGACCATAGAACTATTCGTCCAAGTACTCTCGGAAGAGGTGGGTCTTCAGTCTGCATTTGAAGGCAGCGAGCGACTCTGCCGTTCGGACACCCAGGGGCAGCTCGTTCCACCACTTTGGTGCCAGGACAGAAAAAAGCCTGGACGCTTGTCTTCCGCGGATTTTGAGGGATGGCGGGTCGAGCCGAGCCGTACTTGAAGCTCGAAGGGCTCTTGGTGTGGATCGGCTTTTGACCATTGCCATCAGGTACGGAGGGGCTGGTCCGTTCTTGGCTTTGTAAGCCAGCATCAGGGTTTTAAATCTGATGCGGTCAGCTACAGGAAGCCAGTGGAGAGAACGCAGCAGTGGAGTGACATGGCTAAATTTAAGGACATTGAAGACGACCCGTGGTGCGCAGAGGGAGACCAGCCAGAAGAGAGTTGCAGTAGTCAAGTCTGGAAGTGACGAGAGACTGAACAAGCACCTGGGTGGCCTCTCTAGAGAGGAAGGATTGAATTCTCCGGATGTTGTACAGGAGAAATCTGCAGGACCGAGTTACGTTTGCAACATGACTTGAGAACGATAGCTGATCATCCATGATTACACCAAGGCTTCGAGCTTCTGTAGAAGGAGTGACCAGTGAGTTCTCAAAGGTGATGGCAAGATCGTTTTTTGGTCCAGCAGTTCCCGGGATGTACAGCAGCTCCGTCTTGCTGGGGTTGAGTTTGAGGTGGTGAGCCGCCATCCAAGAAGAGACGTCGGCGAGGCATGCTGAGATGTGGGCAGAAACCTATGTGTCAGACGGTGGGAAAGAGAGCATGAGTTGAGTGTCATCGGCGTAACAGTGGTAAGAGAATCCATGGGAGGATATCACTTTACCAAGAGAGCTAGTGTAGAGTGAGAAAAGAAGAGGACCAAGAACCGAGCCTTGTGGAACACCAGTGGAGAGACTACAAGGACCGGACGTGTCGCCCTGCCATGTTACCTGGTACCTGCAAACCATCGCCATGCAGAGCCGGTAATTCCAAGACCGGCAAGGATAGACAGGAGGATCTTGTGGTCCACTGTGTCAAAAGCTGCGGAGAGGTCAAGAAGGATCAGAACCGAGGACGGTCTGGCAGCTTTAGCTGCATGGAGCTTCTGCATGGAGATTTTATGTTTCTGTTTTTTTTACTTAAGTGAAAGGTCACATTTTTCTAAACTTTTCACTGTGAGATTATGCCTTTGCAATAACAAATTATTGTATTTTAAGGCTTTTAACACATCTTAACCAGGGGTGCCAATAATTGTGGAGGGCACTGTATGTAAATGTTGTCATTTTCAAGTCTCAGAAAATTGTCTGTTGATCTATCTAAGCCTGTCACGATAACAAAAAAACATTGTATGCCACTGATATATTGACAATATAATTAGAGTTTAGGTTCTCTGCCGAGCCTGAGCCTGAGCCCGACCCAATGCCCAACCTGAGATTTCTCACCACTTGCCTCTGGCCTTGTCGGGTCGGGTTCAAGAAAATGGTCTGTGACATAGGCCTACGGTTTTTTAATGCTATTTGTTTTATATATAATGCGATGCCGTGGCAATCACAATATAGCAAAGAACAAATCACACTGTTATCGTAAAAAGTTGCACAAGTTAGAATGTTATCATATAATCATCACATGTGAGCTTCTCCACTGTCCACATTACACTTGACCTGCAGCGCTGTGTGTAGCCAGCTTGACATCAGCCTGTCCTGAAATCCTTCAGCCTGCTAAACATTGTCTCGTTCATAATTTATTTATTTATCTTATGTTGTTTCCTAAATGCAGAATTAATGTGTGCAACAGCGTTATTTGTTTGCAGCAACCTGAGCATTTGCACCAGCCTGTAGCCTATTTCATTCTTTTTGATTAGACTACAGTTTATTTAATAGGCTTATATATAAATAGAAGAATATAGGCTTTCATTATTTAATGAATATCTGATGTTATCTTGGTTTATTTTGCTTGTAAATTATGATATTGTTGTTGGCCTATTGCAGTTTACTGCTATGCTATCCATAGTGTTATTGCTGTTTTGTTTTGTTTTTTTTTTGCTTTTTTTTGCATTTTTGCACATTCTGTCAGGCTCTGACACAAAAAAAGTGAGACAAACTGTGATGTCACTTGGGCGGTGTTCTGATTTACACTGGGCTGAGTAGTTTACTCTCAGTGTGTATCACATTCTTACATATCAGTAAGTTTTACACATTTTCTAGTAGCTTTGTCTACCAAATCCAACACAGCGGTTTTGCAGCCGTGTGCAAGGTCAGGGACTGTGCACGTTGCAGGCCAGAAGCTTTTTGTGACGCTTGTATTACAACAGATGCAACACGAGGCAAAAGCTGTTTCTGTTTGTCTTGCATCAGAACAGAAATCCTTGCACTGGATTTGGAATTGGAATTGGAATGGAATTAAAAGACTACAACAGCAAAACAGTATTCCACATTATTATGGTTAAATTTTGGCAGTTAATCCCTAGTTCACATGCATGCTGATTGTTACCTGTGACAGTCCACTCTGTGTGTATGGAGGTGCAGTTATTGAATAGAACAGTGTGACTGGCTAAATTTAGTGTCTCTGCTTAAATATATGCATAAATATATATATTGATGTGGACATGGGTGATTCTTAATTGAACTCATAAATATCATATCTATGAAGTTGAAGGACTTTGACAAGAGGCACACTATATGCAAGTTGTGTCACTAAACTAAGATATTTTGAAAACACAACAAACATGAGAAACCATATTATATGTTTCTACTAAATATGGACACAAATCCTTGCCAATAATCCTCTGTTTGGCAAACAGAGATAACACTCCAACATGGCTGTTGCTGCTGAACTGGGTTAGTTCCTGCATGTGAAATGCTGTTGGTGAGTGCTAAAATATCGCCCACTGTGTCGAGGCTACTAGGAAGGGAAAGACGTATTACAGCATTTTTCTACCACAGTCCTACTGCAGTAGACTTGCCACATTGCTTCTATTTTTTTATTAATAAATGATATTGGAAGTAAATTCATTATGGATGAGTACAGATACTTTAAAGATACATAAAGATGCATCAAGATAATCGTTTTATTGCATTCCAGCCCTCTACATCATAATCAAATGGAATCATGAGGTGCCAACAGATTCCCACCCCAGCTAGATAAGAGTCGACACTTTTTCGGAGTGTTTTCTTTTAGGACAGCTAAATTTACTAAAGGAACACTCCCATGTTTTCAACCAAATGTTTTGTCTAAATAATTTTATTTCAATTTTAATATGGATCTCATATCTAGGACCTAGATAGATCAATTATTACATTTGTTTCTGATGACTTTTTCCTGTATTCTATCCATGATCTGCCATAGGGGGAAAGGCTTGGTGGTATAAGTATATTGTAATGAAAATAAAAGTCTTTAAACTTTCTGTTGCTGAGGCTGGTGAACCGTGTTATGCAAAGGTTAATGTTAACGAAGTTTAGGGAGACATTTACAACACTGTCAGAAGGCTGTATTATAATGTTATAATGCTTCTTTAACTATGTTAATAGGAATATGATAAACATTCTCATTATTGACATTATTAACATTATGATACTGATGCAGCAGTAAAATAAATGCCTGTGCTGTACTGGTGCTATGAAGTCTTTGTGCACGTTGCCCTGAAATCAGACTGTTCGACAGCTGAGGCAACTCCCGTATCATGCTAGCTGAATTACGAGCAGCCTTTGTATGAATCATCTGATTAGTCCAAAATGCCAAACTCGTGTCAGACATCAGTTCAGATGCAAAAAAGTGAATCAGTCTTCACACAATTTCTCAGCATTTATAACCAAGAATGTGCAATATGTGAACCACAGTCTCTAGGGTTTTGCTAGTGGAGTGTGGACTCATATAGTCTTCACAGCTCGGCTTAGGAAATTCAAGCTGTCAGACTCACACTGAAGTTTATTCATTAGCTGAGGTTAAAGCAGTAGAAGACCTGGGCTCGCTTTCCCAGAGGAGGTTGTGTAATGTAATCTACATGAGTTCCAACAGGCTGTGTGAAATATTTGTATGATACATGAGAGTTAGTGTCCACCTAATGCTGCATTCGGCTGGTTATTGTCAATTTGAAATTGGAAGAATTACCACCAAATTAAATGAGATTGAATTACATTGAACTACTACTTATTTGCAAGAATATACATAAGTGTTTGCTCCCTCCCTGATTTTCTTTGTCACATATTTGTCACAGTGAATGCTTTTTGATCTAATATTTTCATGAAGTGGAGTTATGACATAACTGAATTTTAGGAGAAGGACCATGCCCCAAACTTCTCCTCCTGGCCCTTTAAAGTCCTATATAACCCACCACCTCCACCCCATCACCCCCTCTTCTTATATCACTCACCACTGTGGGGTGGGGTGTGTGTGGGTCGGGGGGTGGGGGTGTG
The DNA here is from genome assembly GCF_030463535.1 of Salminus brasiliensis. Classification (NCBI taxonomy): domain Eukaryota; kingdom Metazoa; phylum Chordata; class Actinopteri; order Characiformes; family Bryconidae; genus Salminus; species Salminus brasiliensis. Next base: position 7,866,912 of record NC_132902.1, on the reverse strand, counting down.
TGTATGTGTGTGTGTTGGGGGGGGGTCCGGCTTTACATGTAGACCGCAGGAAAGCCAATCCAGACCGAAAAAAAGTTCACCTTCCCATTCTATCTACAAATTATCATTTTATTTAACCGAGCAAATCAGAAGTGTTTGGTCCAGAGATGGTCATGCAACCAGTTAACCAGCTTTAATTCTTAATGCTGATTGAACATGGCCAGACAGAAGTGCTGCCAACCCAGCTGAGTAATATTTAAAGAACCATCTTAGGGATGTAGTCACCAGAAAGTGTTAATACTGAAGGCCATGATCAACAGTAAAAGGTCCTACATCATGACAACCATTATCTACAAACGGAGAAAGCTAGGGACATTTGGTAAATCGTGGTTGAGTAGTTGAGCCCTTGCCCTGGGAGTTGAAACAGTGCTATTCTGTTGGTGTTCTGCTCACAGTGTTCTTTTGAGTGTGTGTTTGAGGGCTATGCCTCTGCCTGACCACTGTGACTGCTGCAGTTGATAAAGGAAGTCTGTGCCACAAATGTATGCCTTATTTGCTTAGGGGTTATTAGCTCCATTCGTGGGGACCCACTGCTCTGATAACTGCCAGGTTTTCCCTACGCCAACAAATCACTGGGGATTTTTCTAAACACATGTCTGAGTTTTTTTTACTGACAATTTTACTGATTTAAGAGTAGGATTCTACTCAACCCAGCTAGGACAAATCTAAAAATATCTAATAAATATATAATAGGCCTACTCTAATAAACACATCAACTAATGATTGTTGCTGGATTATTGATTTCTTTCTTTTTTTTTCTACTTTATTACGTGCAAATCAAAACGTGAGGACATTCTTTAGTAATGTCAGTGTAAAAGTAGAAAGCTACTGTTTTGACAGGACATGATGAGAAAATTAGACTACCTAGCTCATTAAATGTTCAACAAGAAGCTTAAATAGCCTGCTAAATAACAAAGCTGCATAGTTGTCTCAGGATTTAGACTCAGGTGTTTTGCCTTTGTACTCGTAAAAAAGTGTTTCATTGTCCGCTGTGCTGAGTCATTACAGAAACGGAGTATTGTCAATGTATAATGCAGCGTTATTAGAGGCCCCACCAAATTAAAGCCAATTATGTTGATTTTGCTCACTGACTTTTAAACAGGCTACAAAAATGACTGAAAAAAGCCAAATGGCACATTCAGTTCCCAAACGATTCTTTATTCAAAAAATCCAAGTTAGCAATATTCAGGGCTGGATTAACGTATGGGTAGGTGAGGCTGAAGCCCAGAGACAGAGCCTGCAAGGGGGCCCATTGTTTGACTGGGGAGGGGTGGCAAAAACCGCTTGGTAGTCGTTGCATGATTGCACGTTGTGGTTGCATGATTGATTGACAAGCACAAGTGTTTGTTTAGCGTTTAACTTTAATTAAAACAGATGACTGGTAAAACACTGTGATTGTTTTCTTTCATGCTCCAGTGGAAATATGTTTTTCGAGCTGCACAATGACATAGACAGACAGCCTTTTCTTATAATACTGCTCCAGATTGCTCCAGATTATTTTGTTTTCATGTCTATCATTTCTTTTTTTTATTTCTAATATGAACCAAAGTTTCACCCCGATTATTAGTCATTTCCAATTACCAGCCATTAGCTAGCTTACCGTATCACAAGATGCTACCAGTGCTTGCAGATTAGCAAAATCTGCCACAGCAGAACTTTCTTTGGTGGTCTTTGATGATTGTGTTGCAATGAGGAAGTTGATCAGAGATGTTGGAGATATTCTAGTCAGAATATTGGCTTCATACTGCTGTCCTTCATAACCCTGAAGCCTCAAATGGTTCAACCCAGTCAGGTCAGGCCAAGGCAAGTTAAATACATTTCAAAGTGCATTTCACACAGTCTCAAACACACTTTACATAATAATAACCTGAGACGGGCAGACGCACTGACCCCACGGAGGAATATAAATAGCTCTCTCATTGCCGGCTGCCTCTGAGGCTGCAGCCTGAAGGGCCTCATTTTGGCTTTCCTCAGACTGGAATAACACGGTAAACCTCAGAGATGAGGGGGATGTGACAGAGAGAGAGAGAGAGAGGGAGAGAGCGAAAGAGAGAGTGGCCTGGGCTTGAGTCATTTCAGCAGTGATTGTCATTCTCTGAACTTTGTTGCTGCTGACCTCACCACCACAGTGGGTTTAACTGTATTTCGGCCGCCCTTTATAACTTTAGGTACCAACTGCTAAACGTCTTTAACCCTTAGACGGCCAGAGTTAGTCCTGTCATTTGGCTCATTTTTTAAATGTAAAACTGTTACATAATGATTTACATTGGATCCTACACATCCTGTTTGGAAAACTTCCAGTCTGCACTGTTTTTTTTTGTCAGTAAAACAAGACTGTATGCACAACAGTAACTTTTGATTAATATTTTGATCATACTAATCTTATTTACATATGAAAGCAACTGAATATCTGTGCTTATTTCAGTTGACATTGTGTGAGAAATAAGTAATAAAATTACAGCATGTTTTCCTTAGGACTGGTCATAAGCGGTACTTCACATGTATTCTATATTTTGTTTTATATTAAATATATACATATAAAACATTTAACATATACATAATAGTTCTGAATGAGTTCAGTACTACAGAAAAAAGCTACACATCTATTTTTTTCCATCTAGTGTAGTGCATTAAGTGTTAAAATGTAAATGTTAACATGTTTGTATTTCTGCACAAACACCCTACACTAATAGTGCCAACACACTGATCCAATCCTTATCCTTTTCCTTATCCAATTCGCCTTGATTTCATTAGTGTAAATAAAATGTAAAAAGGACAGAATGTTGGCGAACTACTGGTTTAGTGAGTGATAAAGACTTAAAAAAAAAAAAAAAACCTCTCTATGAATGGCAGCGAGAAGGAGAGAATGAGGGAAAGAGGGCAGGGGATAGACATCAAGACTACAGTAAAACTGTATAAAAGTACACAAAAGTCAACAAAAAACAAAACAAAACATTAGGCTAACCCTGGTTTCTTTTTGTTGTTGTTGACGACAGCCGTGCAAGTTATAGTTTGTTCCACCTAGTGTTATATAGTGTTATGTTCTCCCTTGGGGAAGCTGCTACAGCCTACATTAAGCTTTAAAATGAGGGCAGGGCACGTTAGCATGTATGATGTTCCCGACACACTGCCATTGTCCGTCCCAACGCGGTTTTATGAGTAGAAATAGATAGAAAATGCTTGTTTATTTTGTGAAATGCTTGTTTATTTTGTGGACAAAATCCACTAGCTACCTTACAGCTAGGAATTGGCATCAGTGGTCATCAAACTTCCTTAGATAGCTTACTACGTATCATGTTTTTTCTAATTGACTGTGTGCATGAACGAACAAACAAAATGCTACGTCCGTACTGTGATGGTTTGGTACGAATGCATGAATACACACCTCTATATAAATATATACTGTAAGTAAAATGTCTTAAAACATCTTACAGTTCTGGCAGATAAGTAGTATTTCAGACATTACAGAGCCATAAACCAAATTTCTAAAACCACATTTATATAAGTTGTATGGAACCTCTGCTGCAGTAAGATAATTACATCTGAAGAAATAGTTTAAACAAAGTAAAATGTCTAGAAATAGGTGGAATATTAGAATATTCTTATAGCAATCTCACAGTATCAGTTGTTGACCGTGTAGCACTGTATTTTTGTTATCACATCACCCTGCCATCATGTCTTTATGTCATCACATAATCCGTAGTGCTGAACACAATCCCTGCCGGCCTTGTGCTGTGTGTCAGTACCCTCACACACCATTTACCTCTCAGTGCTGTGTGTGTGACATTTCTGCACAGTTGGTTTATTAGCTTGTGTTCTGTTACACCAGTAAAGCTTTCATCAGTGAGATTTGGAGCACAGTCAGACTCTCCACATGCCTTCTTATGGCTCGTTCAGTCTATTATGAGCTGGAGGGAACATGCAGTAGGGTGAAAGGACTTTGGCTACATAAATGAGGGTCTGGTAAGCGACCGAACAGAGTGCTCTCGATTCAGTGACATCACTGATGACTCATCGCTATAAATGTTTATGATGTAAGCAGCGGACTGAGCAATCTCTCAACAAAGCCAGAGGCACCAGTTTGGTCTAGAAAACACACAGCCTATTCGGTCTATAGAATACACAGAGAGAAGTGCATATCATATTTTCTGCACATGTAAATGAGCTACTATTCATTTTAATAACTTAAGAAAATGTCATTCTGGCATGTGCAAATTATTGTACCCCCTTCTAGTTGTGAAGTTTACTTGATCTTGGTAGGCCTTGACTTATAAAGGACTGCTATGGCAAGTTAGAAATTGCCAATAGCAACTGAGATTAATACATTATCTGACTCTGAAATATTGCACTAACATTGAACAACCATGCTGAACATCCTTGAAACAATCGAAGCAGGGGGAGGCTGTTAAATGATAGTGAAGCACTTTTAGCAACCTATTGTCGCTGCTGGAAATGTCTGGAAATGTAAGATCTGGAGGGCCAAGAAAACTCCTTGAAAGAACTGTTCAAATGCTGGTTAGCTGACAAAAAATGGTGATGTTAACACAAACATGATCTGCATGCATGAATCACGAGAAGGAAACTTTAGTTCTGGAAACTTAAGTTTAAAAAAACATCATATAGATAAACCAGAGACATTTTGGAAGCAAGGGTTGTGGACGGATAAGGTAAAAATAGAACTACAGTGAATCCTTTATAATGTTTTGTTTTTCTGCATACAGTTGAAATGAAATGCAACCAGGTGGACATCTAATACCTAAACATACACAAACAGAACCCCATGCTGTCCACCTACAGGCTTATCTTGTATTGAGTAATGCCAGTGTTCATGAGTCCATCGTCAGTGTGCATGGCAGACAAGCAACGATAAAGCCACTACTCTAGAAGGAACACTGCTGCCCATCTGGCATTTGCTCAAGACCACATGGATAAGCCAGAAGAAGATTGGTAGAATATTCTGTGGACAGATGAATCCAAATGAGAACTTGGTTTGGTGCTGCTTTTGCTTGACATTATTGATGAACCTATGAATTCTGCATTGCTCTTCCCAGCCGTGGTGCAAAATTGATCACCATTTACTAGAAATGTTTGGATATTATTGTTTGAGGATGTCACACCAGGTATTGGAAATGCATATTTATAAAGAATTTGCTCCTCCTGCAGTTGGGAGGTATAACTCATGTTTTGGGCCACCACTAGAGCCAAGGACACTGATGGGAGGGGTTGGACACAACCACACCCTTACATTCATCCTTATTAATTGTTTTACAAAATTATTATTTTTCTGATTTATTACTTAATATGTCAGAAGGACATCTGATCTTTCATATGCACTCTCTTTAGCTCTGTCTAGCTCTGTCACAGTGACGAGGGCACAAGGCCTTGGAGGCTGTTTGGAGTTGTTTATGCTTTGAGACTTCTGCTGAAGGCCGTCATCAAGACACTCAAAGTTTCTTTGACGCAGGAGGACTGGTTATTCAGTGCCACGGAGCAGAACAACAAGTTATTATAATGTTATTTTGCTATTCATGGTCATAAAAAAATAAATAAAAGAGAATCATTAATAGGCGCTATCCAATAGTGTTTAGTTGAATAATTAGTATTAAGGTTTGGTCATTTTTATGAACAATCATAGATGAATGAGAAGGGGGGCAGTGGTGTAGATGCCCAAGGGTACTCTCAACCCCACACCTTGCCTTTCACTTTTGGACTGAATGTGTTGACATGTTGATATAATCTCACTCTATTTAAGCTTAGCTTAGCTGTAGCAGAGCTACCCAGGCAGTTAGAACAAAATCCTGGGGTGGATTTTTACTTTCTTCACCTGAATTATTATCTTTTGGTCATCTTTTCACATTTAACACTCATTCATTAGGACTAGAAGTTCTCACATAGTTTCAAGATTTGTCTTATTCATGCTGTGGTAAATGACCTAACAACACACATGCATTTCTGGACAGGCTGAGAGAGTTAGAACCATCATTGACAGTGAATGAAGCATGTGGACTGAGGTGGTAGAGTAATATTACAGGATTTTACACAAATATATCTTGGGTTAAGCACCATTACGCAGTTCTCACAAGCATTTTCCTGCCTGCTTTACCAAAGTTTTATAGTGGAGTTAGCAGCGTGTCGAGCCCAGAGTGGCAATGATGGAGACCTATATTAAGATCTAATGACTTTTCAGGTCAAATGAATGCACAGTAAATTGAAAAGGGTTCACAGACTACATTGTGACACTGTATTTGGCCAAATTCATCAAATGTCTGTTTGGGGAAAAATATGAGCAGCATTTGTTGAAAGAGTAACCTGTACCAACTTAAGCATGGGGGTTTTTGGTGTTGTGCAGTAGCAAGTGACACAGCTAAGACCGGGAAATGGGTTGTGGAAGCTTGGGAAGAAGGGGTTCCACTGAATATCAGTGAATTCTGGGAACAAATGCAATATAGTCAGTCAAGAAACTGCAACTGAAAAAAGGCTGATTTCTCCCTCTCCTCCACTTTCTCTCACTGTTTCTTTTATGCTCTCTCTTCTCTGTCTGCCTCTAAATCACTCACACACACACACTCACACTCACACACACATGCAGTGTGTTATCAGCATGCAGACTGAAAGAAGCAACCATACTCATGCCTCTCATCTGGTTTGTGGATTCATCAGAATATTAAGTTCAAACAGATTTCACATATGGGAAAAGGTCAAGGTCTCTCTCTCTCTTTCTTTCTCTCTCTCTCTCTCTCTCTCTCTCTCTCTCTCTCTCTCTCTCTCACACACACACACACAAACACATAAAGGCAGAAAAGGTCACCTCACAGAGCATCTCGTAACCTTGGAGTCTGGTCTAGTTCTCTGCCTTCTGATTGTTACAATAACGTTATCACATCAAAACACACACACGCACACACACACACACACACACACACACATTATACACTCCCCAGATGCACACAAAAGAGCACATTGAGCTAATCTATTGTATATTGTTTTGAAAATGATCTCTCATATCCCCCCCCTCTCTCTTTCTCTCTCTCTCTCTCTCTCTCTCTCTCTCTCTGTCTCTCTCTGTGTGTTGGTGTGTGAGTCAGACTGGACTGTTTCCTGTCCGCAGTAAAAGCAGGCGCTCAGGTCAGGCTGGAGATGAGGCTCCTTCTACTACACACAACACACTCTCACACAAGTAATTTAATACAAATTAATCAATCATATATTTTTTTAATAACCTTTAGCAATCATAAACTAATTTACATTGGTTGCCATTAAAATACATTTAGATGTAATTGTATTAGAATATCAATGCTCAAGTTTGTTCCCATATCATTTTAAGAGAAAAATCTCTGGGATTTCCAGGGGAAACAGAGAAAAACACAGAGCTCAACTACCAACAAACCTGACATTGTTTTTTTGCTTTTTGACATAGTATGAATGAAAAATTCCATTTTTTTTTCTAAAGTTGTCATTTTGGAGATATGAGTTTTTTATCTTCTCTGTACATGCCAGCTACTGTATGGTTTACCTTATTTTATTACATTTTTACTAAAGGTTTGATAATGTGCCATTATCGCCATTTATACTCTCACAGTACAATGAAATTCTTCTCACTGCATATAGCAGCTTGGAAAGCCGGAGTCAGAGTGCAGGGTCATCCATGCTTCAACACCCCTGGAGCAGATAGAAAGACTAAGGGCCTTGCTCAAGGGCCCAACAGTGGCAGCTCAGTGGATCCAGTTATTAAACCCACAACCCTGTGGTCAATAACCCAACCCTCACTGATTAGGGAAACAAATGGACATGACAATAACTATAAATGCTGGGCTTCACACACAGAGAAGCACAATTCTTTCCACATTTATTTTACTACAGTTTTGTGCAGTACTGTGCAAAAATAGGACGAATGGAGGACCTTACATCTTTTGTCTAAAAACAACTGTGTGTGTGTGTGTCACAAAACGATATATCAAATCAAGTCAGTTGTGCTGGAATAGACTCTGAGAGAATAAAACCACTGCTGGCAGAAACGCTCGATTAGAGCTACTGCATCACCAGAGAGCTACACAGACGCATGTTCTCCCTTCAGCTTCTGACGTGATGACTAACACACTGACTCATCGCAGCACAGGCACACACACACACACATGCGCATGGGCGAATGTGATGGAAAGTCTCGTTTTTTAATGAGTGAATCACTGTTTGGTCCTCAGCCTTCATGTTCAGGGTCAGAACACAAGCACACAGCGCTCTGATCCATTCCAAATCATTAATCACTAATTAGCCATGAAACACACAGCCCAGTTAGAAGTGCTTGAGCGAAAGTCATAAAAGGTGTTACACACTGTTTTAGTTGTGTCAGGCTTACTAAAGGATTATTAAAGTGTTATCAGTTAAAATGTCAGTATCAGTAGTGATAAAGTTGGCAGTTGCATTTTACATGTAACATGATGAGCGTTGTTGTTTTTTCTGTTTACCTTTATGCGAATACCAGATTTTACCAGAAATATGTTGATTACTCCAGTTTGTTAAATTTTTTAGGCAGTAGTGATGCATTAACAGTGAACACAGGGGATATATGAAATATATATTAAACCTTTGATTTGATGCTACCAAGCATAGCACAGTGTATAAGGCAAGCCATCAGTTCATCAGCTATATAAAAACATTATCACCCTGCGTGTTTAAAGTGGTAGCAACTTCAGGCTCCTGCAGATGGCATCGGACTAGGATGACCAGGCTATAAATACTTCCAGGTTGTGCAACGGGATTCATAGATTGAGAATAGGTACAGTGCAGTGAACGCAACGTTTGATGTGTGGAACATGGGTCGCAAAGCAGATGTTGATGACTGTCAAAAAGTATTGAGTGCATTTGAGGGTGCCAAAGGCCATAGTGGTTGTAATAGTTGTAGAAGTATTTGAATCTGCACGTGTATGGAAGTGTATGGTCATACAGGTCTGCCAGCCATGGCAACAGTGGCAAAAATCACAGTTTACAGGAAATTCTCATCAGTTTCCTGTATAGTGTTCCTTTAAAAATTGGTTGTGAAGGACCTGCGTTGACTTCTAGAAGCAATTCTTCCCTGGAAGTGAAGCGATTTCCATTCCCAAGCCATGAAACACAACAGCAGGCCCATGTCCTTAAAGAGAATTTCCTGCAGATCGGGATTTTTGCCACTGTTGGTTGACCTGTGTGTCCTTTGACATGCTCAAATGCAAGCACTCCTTCTGTTTTGGAGAGTATCATCTGCTTTGCGACACTTACACATTGACCACCTCTTCTCAATCTCTGAATCCCATCACTCACCCTGTGGGTATTTATAGCCTGGTCATCATTGCGCAGCAATGTATATCAACAATAACACGGGTTTCTCAAGGCCTTTGTTGATCTAATGTACTTTAACTTAGGCTGCCGTTGAAGATGTTGTGTATTGATTGCGAAATTAATAATTAGCACTAATACATTTAGATTAGTCAGTGCAGACGTACTACACTGGACTGTTAATCGGAAGCTGCACTGTTCACTAGGTCTGTTGTTTACGAGACAGTTAAACTTGAACTTATTTTGTCCCAGAGTCCATTGGAAATGAGATTTGGTCTCAGTGCTGCTGTTTTCATAGTTGAGGGTGGATGGTAGGATGGCAACACAAATAGTATTATAATCCTCTACTTTTTCTCTCCTCCCCCCTTCACGCATTAGCTCGACTGTGCTGGTTGTCATGACGCCTGTGGCCAGGTGCGTCAGCATCTCAAGTATGAGGATGGTACTGCTTGCTGCAGAAGGAATCCGGTACGGCCAGCGTGTGTGTGTGTGTGTGTGTGTGTGTGTGTGTGTGTGTGTGTGTCTCACCTGTCACCTGTGACGTCATGGAAACACAGGTCGTCGCATCTCCAGGCCACATCATTGAGGAGTAGCTCAGCTTACATCCCTTTCAACCCTTTTCTATGTGCTTGCCTTTTCTTTTAATCATCCTTCCTTCCTGAACACTCATCTTCTTCTTGCACACCTTATTCATGGCAGCCATTTAGTTTATTACATCACACACCGGTATGGGTATATGATATGATAAAATATATTTATTATCTTGATGAATTACATCATGATATGCTTTCCTGAACACATCACAGGAATCATTTTAACTTGGTTAAAACTACTACATGTGTATACATACAATTAGGCCAATTATAGAGAATATTGTGGTGGTACACTTACACAATGTTAGCATATTATGCCATTATCTAATTAATTTCTACTAGTTGTTTGACACATTCATACATTTATATATTAAATATAATATATATGATAGATGTTTTTCCATATTAACTGTTTTGTAGCATTGTGCCTAGTTCAACACAGTACCAAACGTCAGCCTTGATATGTGTATGATAAACAAATCACAATATTTAGTGTATCATTAAGATGTCTTCAGGGGTCACATTATAGCCTTATTGCCCAGTCCTACACACAGGCTTGGACAGTCGGTCAGATATGGCGAAATGGGTCTGAATGAGAGAGAGAGATGGAGAGGGCCAATGGGTTACATTGTTATTTAAAGGCTATGCAAATCAAGAAAAGGTGCATGCTATCAAGTGGCAGACGTGCAAATACAAACCTGTTTGCATTGTAACATGGTCCAGTCTAGACCACCATAGCCCAATTGCACAATCACACGTGAGGGATATTGTCATGGTTATAGTGTTCAGGTTATCTGTAATACAGTTTGGACATCAGCACTTACCTAAGGGGGTTAAACTGCTCCTCAGATAAGAAGCCTTGGCAAACTGATATACTTGTCCTTACATTGCCCCATAGCACATCCATGATATACACATGGAATCCTGTTGCTTAGATACAGAGCTCTAGAGAGTTTAGTCTTTCATGAATGCTTTTGAATGATTTGTTCTGAATTATTATTTGGCTCAAAAAGGCAGGTCAGAAACATCTTCTCGTTACAAGCTGGGGGTGAGCAGGAAGTGTGGTTGCTGAGGTGCTGTTTTGGTGCACCCTAGCAGGAGCCTGTGATCAAGTGTCATGCTCTAGGGCACAATGACAGCAGATAGGCGAAAGGCACAGATATTAGAACCAGCAGCTTTCTGGGACTGAGTCAACACATTGGTGTAGAAGCCTGACCAAACAGAGCCAATGCCAATCTGCAGCCTTCTTCATCTCATCCTCCAGAGAAAGAGAGGATGAAAGACACCCCTTTTTCCATTTACAAGTTTAGCTCATTTTAAGCACATTTCCAAAAAAGTCCATCAGTGATATTTTCATCAACTACTGTGAGTTGTTGCAAATTCCGTGAGATGATTTCAAACACTTATGCCATAACACTAGAGTCTCATTCATCAGCATAAGTATGCAGTGGCAGAATTAGAGCCTTTTTTGGCTGCCTGGGCAGTTCAGAGACAGAGGGCAGATGGGGAGTGGTCCATTTAATGAGGGCTGAAGGTGCTGTCCCACTTTGCTGCTGCCACCAAACCCCTGCCAACGGCATCACAGCAAACAGTTCTGATGACGTAGTGCCAAATATGGCAGTCATACCTGCTACATCATACTTTTTCGAAAAAAAAAAAAATCTGCTTCCACCACCATTTTAAAATTTCTTCTTTATTTTTTTTTTCATTTCCATCTCATTTTTCCATTCAGCAGTAAAGAGGTTGGTAGAAAATTTTTCTGTATATTAATTTTCCTCTAAGGCCCACATTAGAATGGTTTAATTTTTACTTTTTGGAAATGGTAACATTACTTGAGCCCAGTTTTGGCTGTGCTGCATTGTGCCTCATAAAAAAACAGTACAGGCTAAAACATTCCCTATAATTATAATATGTAAAATATAAAAATACAAGCCTTTATGTGGGCCTTTAAACTGCCATTTATAAAGCTGTTTCTGATCTGATGTGTCTGTAACAGATGTACAAGAAGAATGTGATTCTAGCTTAGTACTCCTTACCCCTATTCCCACACTGCACTGTAAACTGCATGAACAGAATTGGCAGATTATTGTAGTAACAATCAAAATTATTCACCCACTGCAAAGTAGGTTTATTAACAAAATGTTCAAACTTTGAGCTGTTCGCAATAAACCAATCAAACATGAACAAGTTCAATAGCCCAACATGACTAATTTAACAAGTAGTTTCTCCAAATCACATTTTTTAAACTGCAGTCTCAGAATTCAACACCCTGAATAGAAGATCTTATTTTGTAATCAGGTGACAAATCAAGGGCTTCATCAGTTGCATCAAGTCAAGTCAAGTCAAGTGGGTTTTATTGTCATTTCAACTACATACAGAGTACACAGTGAAACGAAACAACGTTCCTCCAGGACCATGGTGCAACATAGACAGTGCATACAAAACACAAGTGCAACACAAACAAGTGCGGACAGACAACACAACACAGTACAGACAGAGAATAATAAATAATTGCCGGTAGTGTGTAAATTATGCAGTGTGTAATAAATATTGAGTCCAGTGAGGTAGTAAAGTTATTAGTGCAAATGCTTTGTGCAAAAAAATGCTTCCCATTTTATCTGGGGTAAATGGTTGGAGAGAGAGAGAGAGAGAGAGAGAGAGAGAGAGTGCATGTAGCAGAAAAGACATCAGGTCAGAAGTTGAGTTGAGTTGAGAAGTCTGATGGCTTGGGGGAAGAAGCTATTGCAGAGTCTGGTCGTGTTTTCTCTTCTTGTTTTCTCTTCTTCCTGATGGCAGGAGGGAGAACAGTCTGTGTGAAGGGTGGGTGGAGTCATCCACAATGCTGGTTGCTTTGCGGATGCAGCGGGCAGTGTAAATGTCCATAACGGAGGGGAGAGAGACTCTGATGATCCTCTCAGCTGTCCTCACAATGCGTTGGAGGGTCTTGCGGTCAGAGGCTGTGCAGGTCCCAAACCAGGCAGTGATGCAGCTTCTTAGGATGCTCTCTATGGTCCCCCTATAGAAGAGGGTGAGGATGGGTGGAGGGAGACGGGCCTTTCTTAGCTTCCGGAGGAAGTAGAGACGCTGCTGGGCTTTCTTGGCTGTAGAGCTGGTGTTCAGGGACCAGGTGAGGTTCTCCGCTAGGTGGACACCAAGGAACTTGGTGCTCTTAACAATCTCCACAGAGGAGCATCAGGTGTGCTTAAGATAAAACACATCAAATATCTGGACTGGCCAGGGGATTAGTTGACTGTGACATTGTCCAAAAGGTTAAAAATATATCATATAAAAAATATATATATATATATAAAAAAAAGGGGGTGTGTGTCTGGAGGAAGTAAAATGAAGCATATGCTAAAAAGAGGAGGGCAAGATTAAGTATCAGGAAATCCTAAGAGAAAATGTAATGACTTCTGTGTGGAAGCTGAAGCTTGTGCATCACTGGACTTAAAAAAAAAAAGAATAATCATCCCAAGCGTATCTCAAAGTCTTTATTTCAGAAGGAGTCCTAAAAGATTATGGAGTGTCTGTCACAGTCACCTGACTTGCACCCCATAGAAAATCTTTGGTAAAATTTATTTGAAGAAGGCGGTTGCAGCACACAAACCAAAGAATATTAGTTAACTAGAAGCCACTGCCCATAAGGATTGGGCTAAGATTCATCAGGAACACTGCCAGAAGCTAGTGTCTGGCTATACATTATGCTTGCAGCAGGTCATGACAGCAAAGGCTCTACTAAGTGCTTAAGATTCTTGACATGAAAGGATTTGATAAATTCTGGGACTGCAGTAGTCCCTAAAAGTAGCATTTTGTGTGGAATTTAGGGAAAGCACTTGTTATATTTGTTGGGTTGAGTTATTAAATTCTTCTTGTCTGATTGGTTTATTTTAAACCACTGAAAGTTGAATTTAAACCACTGACAGAATAATTTTTCTTCTAAAACCAAGCCTGGGTGGACTTTGAGGTATGCTTTGGGATCATTGTCCAGTTGGAATGTCCAATGACACCCAAGCTTCAGCTTCCTCAAAGAAGGCATGACATGTTCTCTTAGTATTTTCTAGTACTTGATTGATTTTGTCCTGCATATGCTGCAGGTTTCCAGTGCCAGCAAAGAAGCCACAGATCATCACCTCCATGCTCCACTATAGGCAGTGTTCTTCTCAGCATATGCTTCACTGTTCCTCCTCCAGATTAAAGATGTTTAAGTACTTTATGCGATGAAAATACATGATCATTTTTGACAAGTTCATCTGCCAAAGTTGTTCACCCAATCCCTCAACCCTCTGAGGGCTTATGTATTAACCATCATATAGTTAACATAGGAGCTTCCCCATTGGAGCTGTAACAACCTTAAAGATGGAGTTGGAGATTCCCCCAAGAGGAAAGTATAAAGTCAACAGGACAAATGCATGTTTCAACTGGTTTTGAATTAAGTGTGTTAGATCTGGTTTGGAGTTGAAACCTGAAGGGAACGTAAATCTCCAGGAAGTGAGCTAAATCGAATGTTATAGTGTTTTCCACCTTCTCCAGAGTATTGATCATGAACACATCCCTAAAAATTGCACCTAATATTTGTACAGGTGTAGAATTACCGAGAGCAATGGTATGTCTATGTATTCATTTTAAACAGAGGCAGACCCAGTCTAGCTTAATAACCACACATCTTAAAGAGGATATTTAAACACCATTTCCTTAACCTCCCTCCGAAGGTCATTACTGCACCATTTACAACCACACACCCACACACACACACACACACACACACACACACACACACACACAACCCATTGAAATATTGAAGTACACTGATGGCTATCTGCAGTGCCTGGTTTCCAGAAGGGGCAGTATTACACAAGCTAGCATTGTAAGCAGTACTTGGCAGAGCCAGAGGTTTATTCTCTCAACCTGAGCAATGACTTTGTGTTCTGAACTCACTGTGATCTTTATTATTTATTAATTATCCCATCCCACCATGATTTACTAAGATAGAGACCCCATCGCTTGGAGGTATGGGAGGACATGTAATTTAAAAGGCAGGGCAAAATAGCAGTAGAGTAGAAGATATTACAGTGGCAGTAGTAGAAGCACGCATAATGTTCACTTTTTATTTTTATGGATTTATCAGAAACGTTTTTCTTGACCTTCTCTTATCTGCTATTTGAATTTAGGAAAAGTGACAGTTGATAACTGACATTAATATTTGACAATTAGACATCTATTTGACAAATAGATGGTAAATGACATATCATCCAGGCATACCACCAGTAAAGGACAGTTTGTCCAAAATATTATTATTAATATTCAGATTTATTTAATAATTAAAAAATAATGTTTATACAAAATAAAACAATACCCAATAACAATATTAGTTATGTTAAAAAACAGTAGTTCAATGGTGTTCATTTTATAGTGAAAATGGCACGGAAACTATGCACCCTATTAACTCCCCAACTTTAACCTAAGGATGGCATACCTCATCATATACAGTATGTTGGCATATGTGAATTCCTACTAATTATTGCAACTGCAAGACCATCCACACCTGCATTCACAGGACAAATATTATTGGACATATTTTGTCAAAGACAAGCGTAGTCAGAAGATCAAACTGCTGTTACACTACTGTTCAAACAGTTGTCATTGATTTGAATACTGTTTAAGATAATGTAAAACCAGTTTGGTTACAGGCCAGTTAATGAAATGAATGTTAAATAATCATGTGCAACTTGTAAGTTATAAGTAATTAGATACCAAGTTGTACATAAAAATCAGACAAGTTTAGTTAAGTCCAGAATGATGAATTGTGACCTATAGCAGATTCCAAAATGACAGAGAAAGCTGTAGAGCATTGAGAATTAGGTTGTAATCAGTAACAGAATTAATCATATTTCAAAAGTGGAAATAAAATCTTAAGGAAGGGCATTTAATTATAATTTAAGTCAAAAATTTTATATTTCATATAATAACAGTAAAGTGTTAAAAATTATATAATTGTATAGCTTCATCATGAAATATTGAAAATATCAACTAGATTCCTTTTGACATTGTTTCCTGTCATACTCCTGGTGGACATTTACAAGAAACTATTGAACACTGGAACAAAAACAGGCACCACAGGCACCCTTGTGTGTGCAGCAGTTAAACTAAAAATTGTGATAATGTTAAACATAGTTGATTTTTCAATGTTAAACATAGTTGATATCTCAAGTTGCTGGCTTTGCATGTATTGAAGGAGGGGAAAAAAGAAAGAATGTAGCTTGGGTGTCTAAACTTTTGCATAAGATAGATAGATGAATTAAACAGCAGATTCAGTTAGGGTTATTTTCTAAAGCAAAATGCAGCTACTAGCAAAAAACATCTACCATTTGGGTTTGGCTTTTTGGAAATGCGCAGCAGTGTGGAAAGGCTCAACTGAACTTTTCATGTTGTTTACATTTTCCTAAAACATGCTTGTAACAAGTTGAATTTTTGGATGCTTTCGTTTGTCTAAATAAATAATTCTCTAGTGCAGTAAATGAGCCAAGTTCCATTTCGGCCTTCATTTCTTTGTCAGTGACATTAAAAATGCACCTTTTTTTTTTTCTTTTATAGTTATAATTTTAGCAAACCTCAAAAACAAAAGGCATCTTTCTGGAATCCTGAGCTGTGTTTGGTGTGTGTTTGTGTTGGGGGGTGGTGATGTGGGCAGAGTAATTGCAATATGCTTAAGCATGGTCTTCTTCAGACACACCCCTATTTAAAAAGTGGTCATAGGAGAAGCCAGATGTCAGTAATTTGCTGGTCTCAGAGTTTACACTCTTTGGGGAAAAAAGCTTCTTCAGCTGAATTTACAGGCTCAAATCTAGATGCTTTGTGGTCAAATGTATGTATATAAATTTGCATCTATTTTTGATGTTTTACAATCTTTAAAAAATAAAGTTGAAGTTCATCCTTCACTATATCTATCTATCTGCCTATCTATCTATCTTGCCTATCTGTCTATCTTGCCTATCTATCTATCTTGCCTATCTGTCTAAATGCCATACCAAAATAACATACAGTAGTGGTCTGGGGCAGAATGTTGTATTACATACATATTTATTAGAAACAAAAGAAGAATTTGGTGCCCAAACATTTATTATGGGAGGGGATCTGAAATCAACACAAGATCAAAATGATATACATAGTATAAAAATATATACATTCACCCACTAAGATTGTGCTGAAAGTTTCCAAATGTCTTTCAACTTGCACCACTTTCATCATAGACTAAGAGACTGCCATACAAGAAGGAAACCCTGGCTCCAAATTCAACACATTTAAGTCAAAGACAAAACCTTTGTCAGCTGAGACAAAACGTTGTTTGACCAGAGGTATGTTTGGAGGAGTAAAGGTGAGGCAGTCCAGGCCAAAAAACACTGTACCAACTATTAAGCATGGTGGTGGTAGCATCATGGTCTGGGGCTGTTTTGCTGCCAGTGGAACTGGTACATTGCAAAAAGCAGATATAAAAGTAGAATAATGAAGGAAGAGGATTAGAATTCTTCAGCATAATCTTAAACCATCTGCTAAATGGTTGAACCTTGATGTGTCTTCAAACACACATCAAAGTTAGTTGTGGCGCGAATAAAACATACATTAAGCTTTTGGACATTCTTGACCTTGATTGAATATATAAGGACTGCGCATTGAAGTCATACCAGTGCACGCACACATTTTATTTAAGTCTGTCAATAAGAGTGGTCAAATATCCAACCACAATTCTGTTAGATGCTTGCAGATGGCTACTAAAAGAGGTTGGTCAAGGTAAAACTTGGAAAAGCTTGTGTGTCAAATTCTTGCTTGGTGCACAGGTGTATGTGTTCTGCCCCAGAAAAGAACAGTTATTCAATCTATTACATAAGCAGTGTACTATACAATACTATAGAACTGTGTTTGGGACCGCTCCTATTTAAAAAAATAGTACACTATGTAGTAAATGCTGTTTAGGGAATAGTGAACAAGTTAATGCGTGAGCTTAGAATTTATTTTAGAGGAAAATGGTCTGATCACATGTAGAGGAGTCCATATTATTTCTGCAGTCCTTTGTAAATCCCACTAGCAGCAGGAGGTGAACAGGGGAGCCAAAGCAAGTCTCATTGTAACACACACACTCACAGAGTAACAGTATAATCACCTCCCATTCAGGGTGTATGTTGTGGTCTGTAATTACAGAGTGGAGGTTTATCTGAGTGGTAGTTGCTTGAAGAGATATGATCACTCATTCTCTCTCTCGTTCTTTCTTGAATGCCCTGAAGTCTAACCTGAGTGCCGCTGACTGTGTGCAGAGGGAATGTAGATCAGTGTTGGTAATTAGTTATGAATATTAAAGGTGGACGGAAGAAGAGTGAGCAATAGAAGAACAGATAATGAGCAAATCTGATGGAGGAGTGTGAACAAAAGACTCTGCACATAAAATGTTATACTGCACTGTACACTCTTATTCTGCCACCTTTACATTCACATCTTTCATGCTTGTAGAGAAACACTACTGTATAGTTTATAGATGCTTAACATCCTATGTTAGTTGCTAGGATATTTATTTTAGAATTCATTTATTTATATATTTTTTAACAATAAAACTCAAACTGAATATAAGTCATTTCAGAATCATTTTAGCTGAGTGAGCTACATGCTAGTTGTGAGCCAAAACTACTACAATATCTTGCATTAAATAAATAAATAAATAAATAAATAAATAAATAAATAAATAAATAAATAAAAATAGGGTTAAATGCCCATCGCCTATATTTCCTTCATTTCATATTTCGTTAAAAGTGTGGTTCCTTGAGGAACCATCGATTTATCAATTTGAAACTGTGGAGGAAACCTCAAGAAATGTTTTTTAGAAGAAAAAGGTTTGTTATAGGTTTAAGATTTCACCTTAATCACCTTCTTCCACAGGTTCCTCCACAGTTTCAAATTGAAAACCCCCTAAAGGTTCCTCAAGAACTTTTAACAGTGCATGGACATTTTGCAATCTTAGTTTATTTTCTTTTTTCTTTAATCTTTTAGTTTATTTATTATTATTTATAGAATTTAAGTGCTGCCAATTAACCCACCCATTCGTAGCTCCCACTAGCATTAGCAATGCTTCTGACACCAGGAGAGTAAAGACTTAACACATGTCTCCCCTGATACATGCAAATCCAGCATGATTTAAATGTTTTCCATTATATCAACCCTTTAATCTGCTATAATTTGATCAGGAAATTGTTTCTACCCATGACCAGGTGACTTGTTAGCAAAATGATGTTTTCTAAGTTTGGTAATCCATCAGCACCACATATCTTAAGCAGTTTGTGCTAGCTGTTTGTGAAGTGGTTGTCCACATCTGAGCATAAGGGAGAAATCATTTCAACTGTCCCTTCTTTCATTGCACTGACTGTGGCTCGCTATGGGTCAAGTGGTTAATTGGAGGCCAGTAGAGGAGAGCTAATTAATTCATTAATGATGGAAGTCCGGGATTGGTTCAGTCTTTGCATGTTCACCTTTCATTTCCTGTACGTGCTCTGAGTTCCTTTTGTACTCGCTTTTGAAAAAATGGTGTTCAAAGTACCATTCATGCTCCAGTCCTGTACATGTTCCACACTGCACAAGTGCAAACTAATCTGCCAAAACAGCCTGTTCTGAATTCAGAATTTTTGTGATGTCATGAAAACCAACACATAGCATATATCCGCCTGAACTGCTTTTTGAATTAGGCTCAATGAAGTGCAGCCAACTAAAATAGAGGTTATGTACCACTTTACTCTCACACCTACTTTTGGTAGTTTGATGATAAATACCATGATAATAGCATTATTAGCAGTGGTCAAAAGCTGATCTGTACCAAGAGACCTTCAAGCTTCAAGTACAGGTCGGCTTGATCTGCCATCCTTTAAGATCCACAAGAAAGTAGTAATGAAATTAATTTGTTCATTCATCTGGGAAAGTCTACCCACTGAATTGACAACACGCCAGCGTGTTTAGTGTCAAGTATAAGAAACTTCTGCCCTCATAGGTGATGACACCAGTATATATGCTTATGTCCTGTTCTTTAGTGTGCTCACAAAAATGCAGTGTAGGCTTAATTTCAATAAATTATATATATATATACATATATATATATATACATATATATATATATATATATATATATATATATATATATATATATATATATATATATATATAACAAGAGGACCTGAGGGGAAGCAGAGAGAACTGACAGGGAGACAGACAGGGTGATAAGCTGCCCCTCTGGACACAGGATGACATACGCTGTGCAAACTCACTTGACAGGTTTACTCATTAAAACAGTGCAAGCTCATGGCTTCATTTGTTCAACTGAATATTATGCTGTAACGCTAAGTCACCCAAGTTTTTCGTATTTCTTATTCATGCAGACTTTGGGAGGAGCGAGATCTGTAAATTAGTTTAGATTATGAGTAGCAGTAATAAAGTCATACACAGTCAATGGTTATACACTGATGCAGTCATTCATGCGCTTTGCTTTAAAAGCTATCTGTATCTATGAGTTTTCTCTACAGTAATATATTATTCATTGTATTTCCATCCACATTGCATTGGTTGTATGCTATGAGACATATAGTGAGTAGCAGTGGGTATCAGAAATGTGCGTCTGATGTTTATAAGACCAAGGCTTAAGTGATCAGGGCACTGCTGAGATTGGTGAAAAAAGCAGGCAATTCTGTAAGCCTGTCATTTTCTTTTCAGGGGAGAAGGAGAGAAACACCAACATGGAGAAAATTACCACATGATCCATGCACAATTAATCTTCTCTGAATCAGGCTGATGTCTCTTTTAAGTATAAAAACACAAATATTCTAAATGGAAGACATAAATAGAAGCAAGTGTAACACTGTAAGTAGATATGGGCCCCTTTAAATGCGCCTGTCTTTCTCTAATGTCATGTTGGAGAATGATGTTGACTTTTTTGGCCTCATCATCAGGCACCATGTGGTATCCAGCTGACATAATCATGTCCATAATAAGGGGATTTGGGCTTTCAATCCTTTAATAGTTCAAATTCAGTTAAATGTCTTATATTCTGTATACCTATTATATTAATGGTTGTAGAAATGAAAGTTGTTCTTTAGGCTTTAGTTCATTTGAACCCCAAAGAAGACCATTACTTATCACAATTCCTTTTAATTCCACTTGAATTCATGTTGTTTTAGTTAGGTAAGTATGATGTAGTTCATCATTTTTTCCCTGTCAAAAAGGAATGAGATACTTTCTCTCTTTTTACTCTAACCACAGGTGTCTCTTTCACAGAGGTGTACTTATGCTGCGCGTTGCATAACTCTCAGCCATTATTATATAACAAGAGGACCTGAGGGGAAGCAGGGAGAACTGGTCTGGACAGACAGGGTGATAAGCTACCCCTCTGGACACAGGATGACACGAGGCCTGTTCTGATCCAAATAAAACAAAGCTTACCTACTGTCCTCCACTTACGCTGTGCAAACTCACTTGACAGGTTTACTCATTAAAACAGTGCAAGCTCATGGCTTCATTTGTTCAACTGAATATGATGCTGTAACGTTAAGTCACAAGTTTTTCGTATTTCTTATTCATGCAGACTTTGGGAGGAGCGAGATCTGTAAATTAGTTTAGATTATGAGTAGCAGTAATAAAGTCATACACAATCAATGGTTATACACTGATGCAGTCATTCATGCGCTTTGCTTTAAAAGCTATCTGTATCTATGAGTTTTCTCTACAGTAATATATTATTCATTGTATTTCCACCCACATTGCATTTCAGGCACAATATTATCACTGTGAATGAAAATATGAATTCATTTGTATCAACTTGTATAACACCAGTATTAATATTGTAAATGGCTTGTTTCAAACATTAATGAACAGATAGAAATCCTTGGTTTTGCCACTTTATTCAGAAACAGCCTGGGTGCTGATGGAAACCTACTGATCAGCTGTATAACAACACTACAGATAACATTTCATATACCCCAATAATACCATGAGAATAACACACTCAGTCTGACTCAGTCATTATGGCTGTAGTCACACTACCCACCCAGAGACAGTGAGGCCAATAATGCTGTGTTGGACTTTCAGCCACATATGACTTTTGCATTGTTGAGGATTGAACCTGTGAACCTGTAAACACTTGTCAGTATGTGCCACTTCGGGACCCCATTATAATTAATAAATAATTTGTTTTGTATGTAAGAACGTTGAAAATATAGATTTAAGCAGGTAACCAAATGCTTGAGACTACCTCTATCTGAATTCCATGTGTCCACAAAGCATCCAAAACATATATAGAAAACATATGCTGACACATTTTTTTAAAACATTTTTAGGCAGATTCATTTTTACTTCCAGCTTTTACCATTTCAAAACAACAAAAAAGGATAAGAGCATGTAAAAAAACATTTGCATACATGGTAACCCCTCAAACACTCAGTATTCCAGCTTATAAAACCTTTTTGTAGCCGGCTAAGGTTTTTCTGCTTCTAATTCGAGATTTCTAGGCTTTTAGGTCTGTACACGCTGTTTGTCCAAATTTCATTCATTTATTTAATGATGTTCAGGCCAGAAGACAGTGAGGGCCATGGCAAAACTCTCACCGTATGCCTCTTGAGGATGTCCATTGTGAATTCTGAGGTGTGTTTAAGAACATTACCTGCTCTAGAAGCCATCCTCTTTTCATTATCTGCTTGTGTTCTGTTCATAAAATTCTACACCCTTATTTCTTCGACCCTACTTTTCCAGCTAGCATTTACAAGATTTATAGCGTTCTAAGAACATTCAGCAATGTTTTTAAGACATTCCAGGAAGGTTAGCCTGTTAACATGTGATGTAATAATAGTTTGTATTTCTCACTTAACATTTCCAGTTAGACAAACACTAACATTATAAAAACATCTGAAGTAACTTTATAAATACTGAAATACAACAAATAAAACAGTGCAATAAAAACATTAGTGAAACTGATATATAATCAAACGGATAAATGTTTATATCATATGAATGTGTAATAAAATGTTTTCCAAACACAATAATTGCAGCATTTATTTAAACATAAAATACAGAATTTACATTGATAATAAAAAAAAAGTTTCAACATTATTTTTTGAAATATGTCTACCAAAAATAAGCCTGTATTTAATTGTGAGAATAAACAAATAAGCATTTCAAAAACATCCAGAAAACTTGACAAACTGAACTATATATTTCTTCAGAAAAAAAAACATCTTAACTACATGCTATTAAAATGTATTAGCCTTGGTTAGATGTTCCTTTAAAAACCTTTTTTTTGAGGTGGTGACACTTCAATGAAGGGTATATTTGTGCAGTTGTCACTGCACAGTAGAACAGTGCACCACCAATATAGAGTTTGCTCAATCTTCCTGAAGGTCTTCCTGAAGGCATTCATACTGAGGTTTTGATCAGCCTTTCTAGCAATCTTACAAGCAATTCTCACAAAAATATTTCTTGATCTTCCAGACTTCCACTTGGCCTCCTCAGATCCAGTTAACTGCTAGCTGAAGACACCATGCATCTTCTTATAACTTTTTCCTGTTTGTGGGTATCAATTATTAATTTTGAGAGTGCTAAGCAGCTTAGAGGTGCCCATGATGATGATAACCATCAGGAGTATGCAAAGTCTTGCATTGTGCCCCTTTTATTTTTTCAGTCCAAAACTGTAACCTTTTTATTTAGTTTTAAAGACAATGTTAGTGTTTCATCTTTTACTGATTTTGCCTTTTATAGGGTTAGAAATCTTGACTAGGGGTATCAAACTTTTGCATGTCACTGTACATGGGTATGTACATGTTTAATGACCCTGGAAGCAGTTTTTAATTGATTAAAGGGGACAAAATAACATCTCTGAATGTAACACCAATGACACATTAGATAAGCCAAGGTTAATGGACATGGAGAAGAGAAGAGCAGATGGATGCTGATTCGAGGTTGGGCCAACAAGTGGAAGACCATTCCCCTAAACTCTGCAAAGTTACTTTGCCGCGGCCTGCCCACCACCTGGTATTGTCTGGTTTGGACAGCCTGTTGAATATTCTCCTCACAGCTTGTTAACCATCCTGTGATGTGTGTGTGAGTTCATGTATGTGTGTTTATGAGCGGAGGATGGACGGAAGCAGGGCTTCACATGGCTGTAAAAGCCCTGGGGACAGGAGTTAGTGAGTGCACGTTAAATCAGCCAGGTGTGAGCGTTACTATGACAACTACACCACTGGAAGAAGGGGGGTAAGAGAGAAAGAGAGATAGAGAGACATACAGAGAGAGATGGTAAAGAGGCAAATGGGGGTTCGGCGGAAGAGTGTGTGCTCTTTGACGTCAGTCAAGCGCTTGATTCTGATAGATAGGGTCTGCCAAGTTTTGAAATTGTGAGCACAGAGGCCTGCCAATAACATGGCAAAGTTAACATTAACTGGAGTGTGCAGCAGGTTAAATAACAGTGCTTTCAGTTCACTGATTCATGTAGACACTACAGCTGTTTTAGCAAAGTATGATTGCATTCTAAAGATTGTTCAGATGTTAGGAAAGGTCTTGCCCATTTCAAAAATTACAACTTGGCTAGCCCAAAAGGCCCACTATCAATTGCCCCCTTTTTTTTTTTAGCACTACATAGAACTATTTTTGCTAAAAGCAATACAATACCTTTTGTCACAGCATTCTGATCAAAGATAATAGATAAACAGAAATTGTCTTTTGAATAATTTGACACAAGGATTTGGTCAAGGACATGAACTAACAATTTGATTTCAGGTTGACTTTAAGCCACGATCACAGGAACTTTAGCAGCAACATTTGTAAAAGAAAAATTCCAATTCACTCCAACTAGAATTTACCACAACGTTTTGTTCTGCAGACTTAAGAAATGTATTTGGGTAAAAACGTATCGTAAAGCTTAATTTGTGTCTTTACCAATAGTGCTACTTTGGTTTTTAACCTTAATGTTTAGCTACTGAAAGCAGCTAAAGTGCTACTGCAATGGCTGTGTTAACCTCTGAGGGGGCAGCCCTTCATATAGCTGTGCAGAAGCTCCGAAATGGAGGCTGTGTCTAAGTACAACCTTTTACGCATTTCTTCAACATTGGTTATAAACACCAAAAAGAGAGACTGTATGGTTTGCAGACAGTTTGGAGACTGTACTACTGTGTATACTCTTTTGAACTGCTAACTGCTAGGTGAGTGCCTTGGCTAAGTAAAGGTACTGCCCCCAACCATGGCAGTTATTTACACTATTTGGCTACAACAGTAATATTAACATATATATTAACTGGATTTTTGTTATTTATGATGTTAACTAGCTTGCTAACTACACTAACATGGAAATTATATGTGTAAAGCCTTGTGAACTGCAAATGTCTAGCATGACTGTTTAGCAAGGCTTCAGTGGACAAAGTCCACATTGATGCAGACTCACCAGTGGCCTCCTCCAAAATTCTTTGGGGACAGCCTGCCAGTTCCCATTTTTGTTGTACTACATATCCAAGCACACCTGAGGCAGGCAGTTACCTGGCTTAGATGTGTCAGGAGCTAGAATCCAACAAATAGTACACAAGGCCAGCAGTATCTTTAAAGGGAAGATATGTACATTGGGTCTGTATGTCTCTGCAGAACCCCAGATGACTGGCTACACCACAAACATTAGTATGCAACTGTTGCAGCTTACCCCATAGCCTGGGTGTATTGCAGTAAATGGAGAAGTTAGTTGTTACAATCGCCGTTGCATGTACAGTTATTTCACTACAGGTTTTTGAGCCAAATAAGCTTTTCAACATTCAAAAATGCTTGCATCTGCTTTAAAGTAGGTCTTCTATCCCACAAAGATATGATAAGTGACCAACAGACCATGTCGGTTTTATTTTTGACAACTAGAAAGAACAAATATTAGCATGAGACAGGTTAAATATATTGTATTTACTTACGATTTACTGTACGTTTATGATGAATCTGTGCCTGAAAACTAAACAGTCGACTTCTCTGAATGTATGCCAGCTCCCCCTTTGCATTCTCTACAAGCTTAAATAGGTGTGCTATGGTACAGCCAGTAGGAGGATGTCTGAAATCGTATAGGAATAAATTATCTTATACCCACAGCATGGTGATCACAAACATTTATGATGAAAAAACATACTTTATATGGTACAAAAACAAGGGGCTTGAGGGACTTGTAACCCACTATCTGGAAGGCCACACCTACTGCATTGTAAGAAAAAAAATAATGTTTAGCTCCTAATGCTCACAATGAGGTTTAGCTCACATATGTCAATTGAATGGTCAGGAATGTCCAAAAACACTTTTCCAATGTTTGCCTTAAAAACCTGGACACAATGCATGCTGGAATACCTTTGGATCAGGACAACTAGGTCTCACAAAGACTTTTTCTTGATTTTACATATTTTTTCTTGACGATATATAAATGACATGTATTATTATTATATTTTTGGAAATTGGGCCCAAAATGGAATACATTTTAATGTACATACAAAACCATAGTAGAAGTGTTTACATATGACTTTACACAGACTACCCGTTCAAAATGTTGATGGGGCGTAGTTTACCATGTGTTGCGCCTATTCACATTACTTCCTTTTGCACACATTTCTTGTAATACTACAAAACTGCACTGTAGCCTACAGCTTGTTTCTGGTTTCAGCTGGTTTAGTGTTGTAAGCACAGGTGAGAGGCTAATGTTCTACCCATTGTATCTGTGGTACTCACAAGGACATTTATGGGGATGCAAAGGTTTGATGATTGTCTCTGACAACCACAGCAGTGCTAAGCATCAGTTCCAATTCACAGACAAATCCTGGACGGCCACGGCCTTACCCAGGTTTGTGTCAACTTATCTGGTTGAATCAGATGTGTCAGAGCAAGAAAAGCATTCAGGTGTGGAGCCCTTAAGGACTCGGGGTGTCTCGGGACTCGAGAACCTCTTTTTTCCACTGTCAGGTGGCATAATAACTCTTGTAATTCATCTCTGCTTTGTTTTGTGATTACATAACTCATGGGAGCTATCTTTCTTTTAAGGAATGAAACTGGACAGCATGTGTGTGTGTGTGTTTGACAGTAGTAACTAAATAAAAGCAGCAGTCTGTTTCCTCATATCGCATATCTTCTTGCAGCTCTTACAATGAAACCAGCATGAAAGCTGCTGTCCGCCGCCTCTTTCAGCATGTTCTGATGATTTCTGATTCAGTCAGTGAAAGGATGACTCATCTCTCCATTTTAAATGGTGAGCCAGGAATTCACGAAGCGAACTGAATCAGTTGATTCAGTGTTTGTAACCAGCCTCACTGACACTGCGTTCAGGGCCTATTTCAGTCCCCCGAGCGTCTGAAACCTTATTACGGTATTACACAACAGTAGAATTGTAATAATGAGGAAATATGTCAGTGGATACGCATTCAGAGAGGCGTTCCCATGCCCTATTGTGTGGGAAGTTATGTGAGCATTGAGCTAAGGTTGCAGTTAACACAGGTTTAAAAAGCAGCAACAGGGTCACACCTGGATTGTACGTGTGTTAAGGCTGGTGTGTAATATAATGCGGCCAAGGTCCCTGTAATCTGGGCCACCGGAGAACAGAGCAGAAATGACCAGACGCCACAACAGAAGCCATTAGGATGTCTAGAAGAGGAACATTGTTTGAAAACTTCAGTTTCTTGAAGTTTAACAAGCGGCGGACACAGACGTCCCTCACTGAGGTTGTCTTCAAGTTTAACAAAGATAGGGTGTCCATATGAGGGCCAGGCAGTGCATCCAGTTTTACATTTACATTGTGAGCACAGCAGAAACAACAAAACTACTACTGCCACTAGAGTTGCACAGTAATGAAGGTTCAATCATTTTCTTTAATACTGCAAAGTGGGAAACAATTCAGTGGGTTATAGTTGACATTGTATTAGCTTTTTTTTTTAACATTTTTTTTGCATTGAAAATTAATAATTAATAATGTAATAGAATATTAGACATGAAAATTAAAGCTGTACAATATTTTCTCAGTCCAACAAATATCTGGTGTTCGGATAATGTGTGATTTTACTGTTTTGTATTAAGTATTGTGAAATAATGAAAAAAACACTTTTACTGAGAAAACAAATTGTCATATAACTTTTTGAGGATATTTGGAAGGAGCTGTGCTGCTATTGGTGAGCCTATTAATTTAATTTAAACTGTTGGCTTATAAGGAACACAAGTGGGCCTGTATAAGCTGCATGTGGCCCATTTATGCCCTAATAATTGTTTGTAATGATAAAATAATTTATGTTAAAATTAAGATTAACGTTACAATTCATTATAAGACATAATCATTAAACATCTGAAAATCCATATGTAATGTATGTTTACTTTGATTTTTGGTGGGCTGGTTAGGGGCTTTTCTACCTATAGATCTGTCCACAACGCCAGGGTTTGATCAGACTTGGGTCCAATGTAGAATCTATCAGAGACAAAAACCACTGATGAATCGAAATACTGTGGAATTATCGCCGCACTGGGGCTCATATAAAGTACCACTGCCTCTTTAAGTGGGCGTGGACAGAACGCGACAGAGAGGCGGTGCTTATTCGAATATTCATGAGCCTGCTCGCTCCTCGGAGTCGCTGATGAATGAAGCAGATTGAGGAGCGTGTAGCTTTAATTCAGTCAAAGCGATTTCTGCAGAGTGTGAGCCAGCAGGCTGCTGCGGTCCCACACACGCACACACACACACCCGCGCTCTCTGATGAAGGCGACAGCACAGGTCAGACTAGCTTAGGCGGCTTAGACGACTCACCGAGACATTCAGGCTGCAGTTTCAGATCACATCTCACTCGTAGATTTTGGTGTCCGGCGCACAAGTCGAGGTATCTGACAGTCTTCGAGACGAACTCGATTCATCACCAATATGGACACCATATTGGACAGTTTCGCCTCGGACAAACTTTTCCCCAATTCCAACCTGTTGGACCTGGAGGACCTGAACGAGAGCGATTTCCTTACCAATGTGGTACGTGGAGACCTTCACTTTGTTTTCCATTCATTTTTTTTATTATAATAATACAGTTACAGGAAAGGGTTGTCATGGTGTGTTATCCTCTGTGTGAAACAGCTGGTGTCTGTCTGAATGCTTACTTTCTAGCAGTTTCAGGAGAGAATGGTGTTTTCATGCTTAGGTTGCAAGGCGTTTTCTGTTTGCATGTGTAGGACTGCGTGTGTTTTCTGTCATATCTAAACGCTGGTCTTATTAAGCCCTAAACGGACCAATAGGACTGTAAACACAGAAACTACCCCCTCACACACACACACACATCATGCATGCACCCTGATTCACTCGTCACACTTAGGTATACTCTTGTGTTTATCTGAGGAATTTGGTGCAAATGAAATCCAAACACGGCCAGGACTTTCTCCAGCTGTGAAGTTTGCTCAGCTGTGTGAGCACAAGCAGAAGCGAAAGGGGCGGAGTAACCGAGTTCAGGGCACGCCCACAAAACACGCCCCCATCCTGCTTCTTGCATCCGGCTGATGAGGCTTCTATTTAACCAGACAGCAGGTTGCTTCTCTGTGTTGGGGGTTCAAAGAAATCAAAGACAGTGACAGTGATCTGATGTTCGTGCTGAGAAGCTTTCAGTTGAAGCTTTTTTTATTATTGTTATTGAAGATTATATATATATATATATATATATATATATATATATATATATATATATATATATATATATATATATTTATATATATATAAAAATAAAAAACAATATACTGATTATATGAAATTTAGTTAAGTTGAATGTCCAGAATTGGTCTAATGAATTCTAAAAACACAGCATGAACCTCAGCAGAGGATCCGAACACATATCTCCCATCCGTTTCTCTTTCTCTGTCTCTTTACTTCTCCACGTGTCTTTCTGTCCCATATTTGAAGGACTGAAGGTCTCCATCACCAGCAGATACCACACAGGTATCCAGCTGGGTTCTGTTACCAGGCTGGATGTTATTATAAAGTCTGGAATGGTAGAAACTGGAGCAGTGCAGGGGAGTCTGGGTTTATATGAGCAATGGAGAAGTTTAGTGACACCATGCCATCTGCATGGGATCCATTAGGAGCCCCCCATGTCTCCACTTGCACCGTGACTCAGTCTCTCCTGTGGCAGCAGCTTTAAACTCATGCAGGCCTGAGACACATGCAGAAGATCTTTCAGCCCCAACACCCCTCATGCCGCAGACGGAAATGTTGCTGAGGCAGCCAGACGAGAGCAGACAAGCTTTGTTTAGGCTACAATCTTTATTTCAGTAAGGAAAGTTTCATCTCATGGATGGGTTCTTAGATCCTGAGTAGTCTGATTAGACTCTACCAGATTTAAAATGGAATTCAATCCAGTGGACAGAAGTACTTCAGTGAAACGGAACGTGAACCATTGCGCTACAATTTTGCTCTGTGTTGGACATGAGTGTGAAGTGAGGTGGCCCTCTGTAAAATCTTAATGCTTATGAGTAGGTCATGGTGGGTTAGGGTTTACCTGGATGTGTGTGTTTAAGGTTTGCTCCATTTGGCTGGTGCTTAGCAGCAGCTGAGCACTGGAGCCCTTTAAAGGCCACAGGGCTCTGATGCTGGGAGAAAGAGGGAGAGAGGAAGACAGAGACAGGAGAGAGACAAGAGGGGGAAAGAAAGAGAGAGAGAGAGAGAGAGAGAGAGAGAGAGAGAGAGAGAGAATAGCAGCCCATATGCAAGCGAGTGTGTGAGATTCTTGCCCTGACAGGTTCAATGAATGACTGACTTTGTTCCCTCAGGGAGGAAGCAGCTCTCAGTAACCCCATTCCACACACACACACACACACACACACACACACAAACCCCACACCCTCCAGGACGTATAATAGACTGCATTTGTTTTACTCTGCCATTATGGGGTATAAGTGTAGGTGGGTCATTTCAGAGATTTATTTATAACCCGGAATTTCTCCACACTGTGGTTGTGTGCGTCTGAGTGTGTGTGTGTGCAGATCCTGAGTTTAGAGTAATTGCATGGCTTGTGTTTATGGATGGAAGTCATAGCCTACTGTGTATGAGATCCCACAGGACTGCACTGAACTCAACTCAGAGATGCTGTCTGCAGTTTACAGAGCCTTGTTATTCTTTTGGGCTAATGTGTTATTTATTAGGTGGAGGGCTTTGCTGCTGTCATTCACCATTCACTCCTATTCTTTTAGTTTATAATGCAGCTCTCTTTCAGCCTAGACATATAAACTGAGGGTTGGAGGGAATGAATCACAGCACACATCCAGCACCCAGGGTACAGCTGTCCCTCTGCCTGCATCCTTTACTTTTGGAGTGGAGCATTTTGAAATGGAGAGAGACGACAGGATGGTAAAGGACGGTATAAAAATAACCGCAACCATATCCTTAATGAGATATTCATTAGGACTATGCATTTTACCACCAACTCGTTGTAAACTCATTGTGCTTCTCAAGGCTGTCACATAATGGAGACCTGTTGCCAGAATGATCTTCTCTTTGTTCTGGTGATGGCGGATAATGATTATATTTTGCAAAGCACCTTCTGCTAAATAGAATAGATGGCATATACAGGTTGGGCCTGTCTCACCTGTCCTAAACTGTACTGCAGCATCACTAGGTGTGTTCCTGATGTTTTAGGACAGGTCCTTCTACCACATAATGCTATTGAAGGGCAAGGCTTGGAGGTGTGACAGCATTTTCATGTTGTCAGTCTAGGAACACCTTGTATCTCTCTTAAAACAATAGGTTATGGTTTTGGTTATGTTGGTTTTTGTATTAATCCTGGAGCTGTTTCTACCTTTTAGCGTACATGTACATCTCTTTTAACAGTAGTTCTATGTTGAAAATCAATTTTTACAAGCAAATACAAACAAGCAAGTATGATCGTATGAATAAATCTCACCTTTTCTGGTATTCTGATGGAAATAAGGATCTGAATTCTGAGTGAATGAAGCACATTCTGACACTACAGCTGTGACACAGTCTTTTCTGTTGCATTCATGTTTGACTTAATCAAAGATTAGAACAATGATTCTCATTTTCATATCACCACTTATTTAAATTGTATGATATTCTATGATATACTGTCAGTCATCAGCCCAAGGCTATAATAGAACATTTACATTCTTTGAAGCTTTTGCAAACTTAAAGGACCTTTATAGCTGTGCAACTTATTCTCTTTTAATAACTATTCACTGAAAGGTTTTGTTAGGGAACCAAATGTAGTTTTTCTTTGGTATTGCTTGAAATAACCCTATTTTGCATCTTTAATTTTAGGAGTGTAGTAAATAGCATTGCACTGGAGCTGCTTTTCATTGAGAAAAGAAAATTGAAACCATATTACTCTGCCAGGAATACTCAACCAACAAGTGTAACAGGTCAAGAGCTGGTATAAAATGCAAATCTGTCAGGTGCAGAGAACTTTCTTTACGATGGGAATTTGTAGGTTTGTCAGATAAAACATTAAGGGATTAGATGGAGAATGCTGGTCTTGGAGCAATAGTGAGGGCCTAGAGGATCAGGGAGTGACACGGATAATGATGAGGGGAAAGGAATGGAGGCAGAGAGGATTGTCTGGATGGAAGGAGAGAGGGGGGTGAGGAGAAGAAGAAGAAGAAGAAGTGCATTCTTTTGCTCCAGACTGCAGTGAGAACCTCTGAGAGAGAGAGAGAAAGAGAGCTCTAGAATAGTTAGATTGTTTCCAATATACACAGAGAGGGAGAGAGCACTCAGCATTATTTTCAGACAGAAATAACATATTGAGCTGAAATTTTTAAATGTAAACATATAGGCATGGTACTATGATGAAAAATGTGATGCCTCAAACACTGTCAGATTCTACAGCATGGCCCCTTAAATCCATTCATTCTCCCACTATGAGGCTGGTTTTGACATGAGTGTTATTGGCCATCAGTCTGATCTCGTTTAGGGGCAGGGACTCCATGATGGATGACCCTCCAGTAGCTACACATGGTTTTCAGTAATTCAGGAGGAGCTATATTTTTTATTTTTAAAATAAACCATATGCTTTATGATAAACAAATGTAAATAAAATGTTACTGTTCAATTCTCTTTATGCAGATCACTGGCTCTGGCTAGGTTTCATGTATGCCTCCCATTAGCTCTCCGTAGGCATTGAGATAATTATAATGGCTAATGCATAGACCAATTTAGTCATCGGTTGAAAGTAAACGTGTTTTGCTGGTAATAAACAGCCGCACACCCAGCAGGCTGTCCTGCCGTTAATAGAACCGGTGATGTGACCTCAGCGCTGGCGTCAGTTCTGTCCCCTCCGCAATTCTTCCATGACGTTGCCATGGATTTTACTCTCGAAAGGTTAAATATGCATATAGCTGTACTCCTGCCCTGCCGCTCATGCTCCACAACATCAGTGACAACAATAAAGGTGCGAAGAGTTCACACACACACACACACACACACACACACACACACACACACACACACACACACACCCCTCTAAATAAGTCAGCGTGTTTGGCTACGTCATGGTTGGGTGTGTTAATTCTGGTTTTAAAACTCCAGTTGGACTCGACCTTTCATTTCATTCGTTGCCTTGGGCACTTTCTGAATCTGTGGATGTTTCGCATAGTTCTGCATGCATTTGTGAAATAGATTATAAGCAAGCACATGCTGAAGTCATTGCCTGGCCAGTAAAATGATCCAGTTACTGTTTTTGCACCTGCAGGAAAGCTGTGCACCTGCTCTTTTTAGAGAGGTCCATTTTGCAAAATGATGCGAAGGTGTGAAGTCTGAAAGTGCTTCGACACAAAACACTTTGCATAATTCCAGACCTCCTGCCCCAGAGTGATTGCTGATTTGATATGGCTGAAGTCTCAGCCATCCTCTATTGTAGTCTGCTATTTCAGTGCTGGGTTACGTAACATACCCTACTAATGGCTTTTTTTGGGGTGGGGTGGTGGACGCAGTGCTCGCAGGTAGATCTGAATTAAGATAAAGCAGCTCTACATGTCTCCAGCTCGTTTGGACAGATACAGTCAGTTACCCCCCCTGGACAAGCCTTTCTTTATTCATTCCTCTCCGATCTCTGCAGCTGCTTAAGTTTTAAGAGGAGAAATCAGCGTTCTGTCCTGACTCCTCCTGTCCCTGAGGCCCTGCCTTGAGGAGCTAGAGGTCACAAAGCTATGGCTAGCTCAGACGTGTCAGTGTGGTCCAAATAGGGATGGCATAGTAGGCTGTTAATGAGTTTACCCCCTCTCTACATCACATACTTATTTTTCCAGTTTAAGTGGGGGTAATGAATGTATGCCCTAAGCCCATACACAAGTAAAGGTACTTCATGGAAATAAAGCCTCAAGTAGAAGTAAAAGTAGCATAGCACTTGAGGAAAAGTAAAAAGGCATCTGATAAAAAAAATTCTATGGGTTCAATTGTCTATATTGTAACTTTATTTAGTACATCCAAGCATCTCTCAGCACAGAAGCTAAACTTTGTTAGACTTCATTCTTCTCTTTTTTTGGATGTTCTTGGTCTATAATTAAATGCCAGAGCTCCAAACGAATCATAAGGAAATACGAAGGAAAATACTAAGAATAGTAAAAATGCATCCAAATTTTAGCATATTTTTAGTCTATGTACCTGAGTAAATGAAGCCAGTTATGACCCACCTCTGGTCATGGAACACTGGTATACACTGAACCACATTCTTAAGGCATCATGGCAATGGTTATTTATTCAGGTTGTTTTTTATCTGTGTAATGAAGCATTAGTGCACTCAGACTAACATAGCAACCAACAGTATTAAATTTAAGTAATTTAGTATTAAATTTAAGTAATAAAGATGCTACAAAAGGTTCCTTGAACAATGCCATAGGAGAATCACTTTTGGTTCCATAAAGAACCATTTTTGTAAAAGAGATGTGATCTATAGTTTAAAGAACTCATTCAAAGGTCATCACACACACGTGTATGACAACTATGTTTCCTTATGAAAGCAAAAGTGGTTCTCCTATGGCATCACTCAAAGAACCATTTGTAGCACCTTTATTTTTTAAGAGTGTTGCAGGGGAACACCACCGCCCTCCCCCCCAGTAGACTATTGTTAGTTCCCTGCCCGACCAGGCACGTTTTGCCATACCAAGAAGAGTAGAAGAGTCTTTGGGTGGGACTCCTAACACTGCATTCACCTCTGTAACATGATTAGCATATGAATCTGAGATGTAATAGTGTACTCCGGCTAGTAGAGATATGTAGTGGTTTTTAGATCTGGGAGTTGATTGTGACTGTATTTTATGTAAAATGGCAAATTTGTGAGTACAAAAGTGGCTTACAATCAAACAACATAGCCAATGCTGAAAATGTACCCATTGCCACATACCTGGAGAGGACAGGTAGTGGTAATAAGCTTTGCACGTTGCTAACATCAAGTCATAATCTTAAACTGACATTGTGTGTCCATTAAGAAAAGTTGTGGTGGGGGCACTTTAAGTTAGTAGGGTCAAAATCTGTTGCCCTTTAGATCAGTAAAACTATGTATTGTTTATTTTATCAGGTCTTCATCCCTATTTCTTGATGTTTGGGCTAAGAATATTGCAGTGTGGACCTCTTAAAATCGACTCTTGTCACTTGGAATCTATATCCACCAGCCCTAGTGGTAGTGCAGTTTTGTCAATTGTAGTTAGCCCTGGGTTTAGCAGGCCCAATCTGTTTGAATCCCTCTGACTCAGGGCCTCTCAGCCAGACAGTTTGGAGGAAAAGTTGAAACTGGAGCACAGTGGTAGGATGGTGCAGGATTACAGCACACTGGGCTTGTGAGAATGAAGATTTGTTGAACTTTTAATTCAGTTAAACAACATTCCAGCTGCTCGATGAATGTGTTTAGCTCTGGGAATACACTAAGTAGCTTTTACTTTTCTAATTGCTGAAGCCATCGCCCTGCGCTGTGCTTTGTAAAAGCAATTATGGACACTTCAGTGATCTGGAGCTCTTGCTGTCATAATACGCAAATGCCTGCAGAAACAGACAGTTTCCTCTGTCAGCTGGACTGAATTCAGCTCCCCTCTGCTCTCAGTGCTGCACTGGAGAGCCTGTTAGACTCTCCCATGGCCTCAGTGCTGTCTCCAAGAGCCTATCAGGAATCACAGCTGCAGCCGTGTCTTGGCAAGTCTATCAGAATCCCAAAGTTTTGTTGACTGCGGATGTCCTGATCATGTTTTTTGCCCTCAATCCTGGTATGAGTCATTGACACCGACTCTCATTTTGTCATTATGGGGTCTTGATTTTGCCATGTTCACATTTAGTAGATGATCTAACATGAAAAAATGCCTACTCTGTTTTCACTCAGCTTTGAATGTGCAGCCACTCTTACGTGTGACATATTCCACAAAAGGCACCCAGCTGAAACTTTGCAAATATTATTAATTTAACATGTTTAAAAAGACATTTAAACCCTCTGTCAACTCCTAAAAATGCCTCACTGCTGCAGGTTGTGTCACTTTTTATCATCTCTCACAGTGGTGCACACTGAGAGCAATAAGGGCCTTAAAAACAGCCTTAAAACACCGGAACTCGACCAGGCTTGATTTAGCAGATACCGATCACTTCAAATATGCCTGGATTCGTGGATTGGCTTCCAGACCAACCTTGCAGATTGGATCAGTAATACCTAGTGACTTGCCCTCCTCATGGCTGTCTTTTCAAGCACTGTGTGGCTCTCAAACTGTGAGTAAACATAGTAGTCAGGTGCCATCGTTTGCAGAAGTGTGTCTGCAGTTTTCCTCGAGGTCATACACATACAAATCCCTGTTCTCCCATGCACACCAGCATTACCATACATAGAGTAGCTTGGCAATAAAAGCACTACTAATAAAAATGGTTGTTTTACATAATGGTGCATTCATTTGATACCTATTTAGTCTAAATTAAATGCAACAGAATGATAGAGGGAGCGTAAGAGGGGAAAACATCTGGCATGTACGTCCCAGGCATCAGCATCCTCACTTCCTCCCAACCTCTAGTAGATTAGTAGTTTCAGAAGCCTGTCTGAAATCACTTTGCACTCTTTATTTTCAGCATGAGATTTGGTGTACTGCACAATATTTGTATAAGCTACTAGTTTAAAGTGGGGGATGTGACTATAGCAATATGCTATTCTGAGTATAATCGATATAGTCCAGTACTTCTGCAACACTTAGAAACAGCATGTACAAAAGACAGATTTAGACCAACTATAGAGTGTCTGTAAACAACAACAGTAATGATGCACCAATCTTGATATTGTTTGTGCCCTGTTTATTTTAAAAAGCTGAAACTTTAAAACATTGAGTAAACTAAATGAAGACATGCAACACATTGTCAGTAGTTTTTTTTAAAGGAAAAAAAACAGTTGCATATTTAAGTGATTAAATGACAAACAAGACCTAATATATAAAAAAGTGAGCGGCAAGTGACACAATAAAAATTGGCCAACTGATTATGTGGAGTAGAAACTGACCATTTCCTAAATGGATAGTAAATACATAGTAGCAAGCAGCTGTTTAACTTTTATTATTATTATGGAACCAATTATTTCTTTAACAAATAATTCCTAAAATATTCCTAAAAGTCCTGGAATATTTGTTAAAATATTGTGATGTTATCTTTTTGCCATATTGTCCACATTTAGTTCATAGTGTGACTCTTTCCTATAAGAAGCTGCAGGCCTCAGTGGTTGCTGGGGGGGGAAGGGAATCAGCAGCCCATGACACCGTCTGCCTAACTGTTTCGCTGCCTAACTGTCTGCTGTGGTTGTGGTTCTCCTGCTCTGTGGCTGACTGCAGAACTAAAGAAAGACCTGGAGTTGGAATTAGAAAACCAGCAGCAGAGCAAAAGGAGGAGGAGAGTGTGTGAGTAAGAGAGAGAGAGAGAGAGAGAGAGAGAGAGAGAGAGACTAGGAGGTACAGCACCAGTTCAGAAGGGAGAGCCAGGACTCCAGAATGAATGGCTAGCACGAGCACTGACTAGGAAAAGCGGATTCTCTGCACAAACCTGCACTCACCTGTTGACTCCCCCCTCTGTGTCTATCTGCCTCATTGCTAATACGGCATTAATCTTAATGAGCGTGCCTCCATAATGATCAGTATCGCCCTCGGTGAACTGGAGCCCTGACAGCGAGACTGATTTCTCTCAGCTGGTCTGATCTCCCTCAGCTGGGCTTGCAGCCGTGCCAACAGTAATATGACTCTCAGAATGCGAGCTGCCTTTAAAAGCACAGATGTGCAGGTCTGGAATGAGGAGTGCGGAGGAAGAGGCAGAGAGAGTCAGTCACAGATTCTGCTAGCATTCCCACAAAGGAAAGAATGTGTCTGATTTTTGGGTCAAAGGCACCCAGCTAAACCCTTGGCTGACTGGAAACACTTTTGATGCTGAGAACACAAGCTCGTGTGGAGGGAAAAGTAGCCTAATTAAAAGACACTTACGGTATAAGTTACACCATATTCATCTCCTACACACGTCGTAGAACCTGGCACCTTATCCAAACACCCCCCAGGACCTCTACATCCAAGTTCGGCATATAAAAGGCTTCACTCTCCCTTTCTTCTCGCTTTTTTTCCCCTCTCAGCGAAACGACTTATTTACTCAGAGCACCACACTTAGTTCCTCCAGCACCAGAGGGTGGACATTTCCAGGCCCTGTTTAACTTGGCCGTCTCCCTTTCTTCCACTCAGGTTTCACGCTGTTATCTGTTCTTTTGTGTGCAGTGTGTGTGTTTTTTCAACGAGTGAGGGTTTTTTTTTTTTGGTTCTCACCCTATATTCATCTTTTCGCTTCTCCATGCGCGCCCTGCACTCCTTCTCCAAAAACACACACACAACATTAACGGCCGCCGCGATTGGCTGGAGCTCGGCACGTGTCGGAGGCGTGACCAGAGAAAGCCGGCGTAAGGAAAGTAGGGCAGTTGCGTGTGCGCATGCGCGCCACCGCTGCTTTCTATTTCCACTCGGTAAGAAAACGGCCACAGACGCTTTTTAAAAGTACCACAAAAATAAAATAAAAAATAAACCCACAAATGCTTTAAATTACATTAATTGTAGGGAAAGTTTGAAAACTGGTTCTGTTTAAGGGGAAAACAAAATGTTCGCTTTTAATAGTTTAATGACGGTCTAGAGGCTTCCCCGAACTGCAGTCAGGGCTAATTTCTGAGGTGAGTGAGTGAGGGACAATATGTCTGTCAGGGTAGATTTTATTTTGGGGAAAATCTTGATTGAAGACAGTCAAAAGAAATATTTCACCCCGTAAATCACCTGGCTGATGTTTAAGCTGGAGGATTAGAGTGTAGCCAGTCTGATGAATCTCTTTTGTTGGTATGTATTAGAGAACTTCAGAGCTTCAGAGGATCTGTTTGAAATGATCTCTCTCTCTCTCTCTCTCTCTCTCTCTCTCTCTGTCTCTCTCTCTCTCTCTCTCTCTCTCTCTCCCTCCCCCCCCACATTACAGTTGAGATAAAATCAAAGGTTACACAAAGCTAAACCACAACTATAGGCATGAGCAAACATTCAGCACCAACTGCAATACCACTGCACTTCTCAAATTAAGCAGGGGGAGATACATTGTCATCGTTCAGTTAAGGTGGGTCTTCATTTGGGTCGGGTGTGTTTGTACTTTGTAGCTGTATTTAGGAGCGCTGCGGTAAACCCTTGACTTTGGCACTTTTAAAGGAAGTCCGAGTCATGGCACAGTGTAACACTGGCATGAGCCCAGCACAGGGCTAGATTGTGCCCAGTCTGGTGTACTGCAGTCAGAACTGCAGTGAATGACAGACTTTCTAAGCATTGCCTCCTGTGCATTGGCAATGTTTGTGGTGTGTGTGATACTACTGATGGTCTCAGTACACAGCCAGCTGCACCATCTGCACGCACACACACACACGGGTTGAACATACTCAAAGAGGAGCCAGCTGGAACACACAGACACACACACTCACTCAAAGACTTTGCAGCCATACATGGTGCATCTCACACGGCTGGAACAACCCGTTATTTTCCCAAAGCGTGTAATGCAGGTAATGCCGCAATTCACTGCCTCTCTCTCTGTCTCCTTTGAACGGATCTCACCTGGAAATACCGCAGTCTCCATATGATAAGCATTCTCAGACAGGCCGTCGCTCACGCTTACCGTATCATTTAGCGCGCCCCTAAGACGACGACTAAATTGAATTGACTTTACTTTGTGTTTTTGAACTAAGGTGTTAACAGTCACTGTGTCTCACATCTATATATTAAACAGATCAACCAGAGTCAAATGCCTGTTTTCTGATTATTACAGTAACACTGTAATCACTGAAATTAAAGCAGAATTTTTGACTGTGATGGATCAGAGAGAAAAAGTCTGTCAGGCTGCTGGTAGGAGGGAAAGGGGGGGGGGGTGGAGAGAGCCTCTTTTTTAACTTCTTCCTGACCTCAGCTGAGAAAGACGAGACGTTGCCGAGGCCATGGAGAGGTTATACGCACCGTCGTGCACCCTTGGGACAACTGATGCTTTCTGTGGCAGCCTGGAATTCTCCTTTCTCGCTTTCTCACTCTCTATTTTCTCTCTCTCTGAACTCCAGATGTGGAATTTCAGAGCTCTTGCATCAGCAGTTTTGCTCTTGCATCATCTGGACCAGGCAAAGGCCAGAGAGAGGACTTTCAGTGGGTGCTGGACAGCAGGCCTCTCGTAGTTCTTAGGCCTATTCGCTGCCCATGCACTGCATATTGAATCAGCATGGCAAAATTCTTACTGAAACTGCATTTGTCTTTGACAAGACTTTCTTCTCCCTTCTTTGGGGAAATTTGATTTCTGTGTCAAGTGTAGTACTTTAATGCTCTAGCAAACAAACAAAAAATCACCTAGTGCTTATTGAGCTAAACACAGAAACCTTCAGATTGTTACAGCTTTAAGTCTCACAAGCCAGACTTTTAGCAATCATCTGAGAGTCTGGTGCTTTTTACTGCATAACAAATTTAATCATTTAGAAGTTTAGATTTGTAGTGCAACTACGCTCCTTTTGGCACCTGTTCTGTCGCTTGGTATTGACAGACCACAAGAATAAAGATTTCATTTTATTCCTGTGATTGATGCTTCTCAGCTAATAACAATGTCCACATTGCTCATTCGGATGAAGCACTATAAACTGCAGTTCTGCTCTTTAAAACTGCTCCTCTGGTTCAGTGTGGATTACCGAGGTCCGTGGACATATCCGCCCCACAAACCAGCAACAGGAAGCTCCTGTCGCACATCAAAGCTGCAGGGTGGGACTGTTTATGGTCGAGCACTTAGCCATAGTGATTAGTCTACGCTTCTGACGATAGGAGCACTTGCGTCAATAAGAGCACCCCATGGTCAGGGTGTTCCCAGGGTGCCATTCTATAAACGCCACTGAATACCGAGAGCCGGTTTGCTGATTATTTGCTTGTAAGTCTAACAGGTTTTCCAGGAAAGACTGATAAACCCTAGCCTAGGGGGTACAGAATCATAGCACTGCAATGGTTCTGCGTTTTACACTAATTAACCCTTAACACTGCAGGCGAATTACTCACTTAATAACCCTAAGACTTTTCACTCTTTACAACAGCTCAGTATATTGTTTGTTAGTTATCATTTAAATATTTCTAATGCAAATCTTAAACAATCATGATTCCAGCTAAGGGTTTTCTGTGGAGTTTTGATGACTGAAAGTGTCCATGTAATCTAAAAAGAGTGAATTATCACCCTTGGTCAAAATAATGCAGGCCTCTAAGTCCTTATAACCTCAATGTTCATAAATGGGCCAACAATTGACTCATCAATGCTATTAATACTGTATTCTCTGTATTCTTCTCTTGTATCGTCCAGCCCTAGTAACTAATATAGCCGGTAGTTTTTTATTAGGCCACACCGGCCCACATTGTCTCCCTTTTCTGTGTGTCACCAAGGTCAAGGGATTCCGTGGGAACATACAGGTGGAGAGCGTGTGTCGTATCCTGGTGGAAATGTGTAACTATGGCGTGTGTGTCAAATTGAGTAGTGTGTGTGCGTGCGCGAATGTCACCTGTGGTTGGTCCATGTGCTCAGTACCCCACAGGTGCGTCACTCACACACCTGTTCACCAGGATGTAAACACTGTCAGGTCCTCACACACCTTTGTTACACCCTTCCTTAGCAAACACGCACACTCACTCAAATGTCTTTCTCGCTTTAACTTACACATCCAAATGCACACACTCTCATTTACACACACACACACACACACACACAGACACCCTAACTTAGTATTATAATGGCGTTTGTATTTGAGGGCAAATATGAGATGCTGTCAGGGACTGGGTTAAAAATGGGGACCTTAATTTCCTGACTTAATAATTAGCTTATTAATTTATATAGAAGAGGGACAAATTAACTGTGTTGTGGGGAAGTAGAATAAGAATTCACCCCTAAAACGTCAGCGTCAAGTTTCTTTACAGAGCAACAGCAAATTCCAAGGTGCGTCACCATGCGTGTGTGTCAGACAGAGAGTGTTGTCATATTTTGTTGTAGCCAATTTTTTTTTATAGCCAACCCTTTTCCGTTTTGACTTATAGATACCAAAATCAAAACCTTATTAGCAGCTATTACTAATTACGGCTGGGTCTCTTAAAAACATCTTTGCACAGTTATTAGCGTAAAGAATAAGCTTTAGGGTTCTGATTGTCTTAACAAATCAAAAAGTCCCAAATTTACAAAATGAAAACACAATGAAATAGCAAAATTCACTTTTCCATTTTCAGTGCTTTTACTGAGCTATTCTTTTTCTCTGCACGCCCCACAGCACTTCTCAGAACAGATGGAGGACTTCTCCAATGAACTCTTCAGCAGCTTTTTCGACGAGCACCTGCTGGCGGAGAGGACGCCACTGCTGGACGTCGAGTTAGAGCCCCCGAACCCTGACATCCAGCAGGAACACAGCTACTCCCTTAGCGGAGACTCCGCCCCTCAGAGTCCCTCTATGCCCATTAAA
Source organism: Salminus brasiliensis (assembly GCF_030463535.1). Lineage (NCBI taxonomy): Eukaryota > Metazoa > Chordata > Actinopteri > Characiformes > Bryconidae > Salminus > Salminus brasiliensis. The sequence continues at coordinate 7,823,978 of NC_132902.1, read as the reverse complement.
TCAGATGATGATGGAGGTGAGCGACTCTCTCACACAAGCATACACCAAATCTCCACTCTCACACAATGATTCATTTCGGTTCGTTTTTAAGAACCGGGTCGATGCATCATTAAATTCACATTCAATTTATTTCTGTTATTTCACGACTGTGAAATTAGGAAGTGTTCCTCAGGTAGTGGGAGTGAGTGAGTACTTTATCGAATATTACTGTTGTTGTTTCTAATCGATTCCTGATGGTTCACTGTCCATCAAAAAGCACTGCTCATGGGTAATTTGAAATTCAGTGTTCATTTAATATAAGATATAATATGCCGTTTTAGAAGAGGGAATGTCTAAACTTTTGATGGGCAGTATACACCAGGAATGTACATTTCAACTATCTGCAACGGTTAAAGAACGTGTATCTAAATTAATGTCAGGGAAAGAAAAACACAACATTTTGTCCTTCGGCCAAAATAAATGTATGGATGGAGGTTTCCTCCTTTAGGTAATAATACTAGTGTTAGGAATAGCAGCAAACAGAGGAATCCATATGATGAAAGCTGAATCATTCACAGATAACAACGTGAGTTACAGAATATTTAACAGTAGATGCTTTATTCTACCAAAGATATTTTCCCCCTTAGTGGATAATTTCCCACCATATCAGTTTTTCAGAGACATGGGTTTTTTAATGTTTCCAGACCTAGCTAACCTGGCAAAAAAAAGCAAATTACTCCTTTAACATGCATGTCATACGTCCCTTAATAGTGCACGCTTAGCGAGTATACCTAGCAAGGCACTAATGTTTTGGAGTGGTAGAGTGTATTATAACCCACATACCTACTGGCATGCATTTAAAACACCAAACCATGATTAATTGACTTGTGACTGTCTGTGTGTTTTCTACACCCCAATGATGAAAAGTTGAAAACAAATCTCCAAACAGTAGTTTCAGTAGTCAGATACTGACCTCTCAAACGGTTAACTGAGTACTCAAGTACTTGTGCAAATCTCTAGTATACAGACACACATCTGTCCTTGCACACACCAGGCACAAAAATGCACAAAGCACACACGGACAGATTCGAGCATGCTTCTTTGTGCACATATACAGAGGCTGACAGCCAGGTACACATGCATTAAAGAGAAATGTGCGACTGTCTTGGCTTCTGTCTTCCTCTATCTTTCTACTGAATCCATGCAGCTTCTCGTGGACTCCCTATATCTCTGTCAAAATAGAGCACATAGCAGAAGTATAGCTCATCCTCCTGGATTGCACAAGCTGCCCCTCTCTCTCTCCCTCTCTCTCGCTCTCTCTCTCTCTCTCTCTCTGTCTCTCTGTCTGCCCTTTCTCCTGGAGCTCCCGTTCAGCACAGGGTTCCCTGATGCAGCCTCAGCCAAAAACTCAGCCTTCCAGCCTCAGAAAGCAGAGCTGGGGATTCCAGGCAAACAGCCAATGCACACATTCTCTCTCTCTCTTTCTCTCTCTCTCTCTCTCTCTCTCTCTCTCTCTCTCTCGCTCTCTTTCTCTCACTCTCTTAGGCCAAGCAAAAAAGCAGCCATCAATAAAATAAAAAGATGATATCTGCTTTCCAGATTTTTTTCTTCAGCTGGAGCGGGAGGTGAAAGTAAGGGGGGCTGGGTCTGTGGAAAATGTTCTGGCTGCTCTGGAGTGTTGCATCATCCTAAATTTTGAGTTGTGTGTGCGTAACCTCTCTGTCCTGGGCTGCAGTAAAGCCACAGAGATTCAGGGAGGCCCAAGCTTTGGCTTCCTGCACAGTATGATACATGCTTTGATTCCTGCTTTAGGGGAAAAACTGCAGAAAATTATTTCAATAGTTTAAAAACAATTTCAGTTCCTTTTTTGCTATTTTCATATAGGTTTTTACGATTGTGGCTCTGTGCATCAGTAGAATGTACCATGGACCGTTTTCTCTCATTGTAGAAAATCTAGATTTATCCTGAATATCGTCTCTGTCTTGCAAAAGCCTTGTATTTCCAAAAAAGAAATATTGATTTAATTGTGTAAAAGTGAAAAACTGTGAAATTAAGATACAAGATTGTTGTGTGACAGCGACGGTTTATAATTTATTAATTTATTATCCTAAGCAATCTTTTGCATGAAAATACAACATGGGTCTACCTGTATGACATGCAATTCTACAAAAATATCTTTCTTTTGACCTCAGTCAGACTGTTCTCAGGGTGTTCTGCCAACAGTGATAGACTATCATATGTCTCTAGAAGCAGATTAAATGTGCTGTCTTCTTGATAGCAATGTAGACTGGAGTGACTGCTGTGAATGAATATGCTATATAATAAAGTTTCTGTAAAATGATAACAACAATTTTTTTGAAGCTGAATCCATGCTCCGTAGCTGTCCAAACAGTCACTGAGTGCAGTCATTGCAGATCCAAAGTCAACATGGCTGTCAGTTCTGCGTCTTCTAGCCCTTTTTTTTAACGCTGTGTGTAGGGGTAGCAGGCTGGTAAAGTGTACACTTGCTGTTTTATTGCTCCCTTTCTGCTTGCTTCTAAACAGCTAATGAGCATCTCCCCTGGTCTCTGCACAGAGTGGATTTTGCTCAGTATAAGACCTGATGTAGCTTAAACTTCAAAGCCTACCTGATGCACATTCATTCCCCAGGGGGTAAAGCCCTTTGGGGGATGGAGCATGTTTTTTTTTACAGGGAGGGAAGCCTCTTCAGTATATCCAGTAGGGGTCTGAGATTTTGCATGCTAAATTAAAATAATTACAGGCTAGTTTAGTAAAGCTATTGTTGTGAAGGGTTTTAAGACACACCCGAAAAGGCGTGTGGAGTTTACATAAGGACAGCAAACAGCATGACCAATCTCAATGGTCTTTTTAGTCTTTCTTTCTTTGTGGTTCTATGCGGTAAAATGGTTATGCTGTGTTTTGATGATGACTCACTCCATGTTGTGCACAGGTACTGAAAAAGGAATATTTAGAAATCCTTTATAGAACTTTAGATTTGAGTGGAGTCTCACTAGGGCTTTGAGTCACTTTCATCCTGCCTATTAGCTTTGAGGAACTGAAATGGGTCCAGGATTGACCCCTGATGCACAGTAGCAGCTCCACTCGAGAGCCTGTTTTCTTTGGGCTGGGTTTGATTCAGAGAGGCACACAGGAATTAATCCGCTGTATAAATGACTCTCCCCTGGGCTTCCCTACAGGAGCCTGAGCATGAGGCCGTTCCTCTGAGCTGGAGAAAGCGAAGAGAAAGCTTTCCTCTCCCGCTGTAATCACACTCCCGCTGCTCGCCTTCCCCTACAGAGGCCCAACATCAAAAACAGCTGTCCTGCTTTTACAAGGCCACGTAATGTTTTATCGATCCTGCCATTGAGGGTACAAACAAACGCTGTGGAGGTAACGAGCACCCCTGGTTTGGAGCGTGTGCCTTTCCGCTTTGAGAGCTCCACAGAGGCAGCGGTTCTCTCACACCCCCTGCCTGCTTCTTTCTGCTTACGAGGGGAAATGGCTGCTCTGATCACGCTCCTTCTGCCTGGGACTCATTTGGGCAGAATAAAGGGGAGCTGTTTTGCACTAACCTTCAGGTCATAAACACAAGTAGCACTGGGCATGCGCCATGCCTGCCACTAATGACCTCTCCAAGTTCTGTTGTATTGTGACGTGACTATTACTGTAGTAGTCTCTTATTTTTAGTAACACTTTAGTTCACAGTCATACATAGCCCGCTTATTACTCACATATAGACATTTATTAATGTTTGTGTAAACCGGCCCAGACAGTGTTCACAGGTGGATGTTGACATAAGCATATGAAAATGTCTTAATTGGACATTTAAGTAAGGAACATGCGTACAACTGTAGATCTGTAATCTAATATCTCTTAAATATATTTAAGTCGTCATTGAAGAGCTATCACAATATTCACTGCATTGAATCCGGTTAAATAACATAACAAAAACAGGATCTACTCTGAATTATTGTGGCATTTCTATGTAGAGTAACTTGCTGAGGTGTCAACTTGAATAAATTCCTGGAATTATATCAAGCTTAAGCTATTTCATTACAAATACAAAAGCTTCAACTAATAATCTTAATCAACCACTAAGTAAGTTCTGAAAATCATGTGGATAATTTCACTGCAGTATTTTTCCTGCTTAGGTTCTAAAAACAAAGAGATGTGTTCCTTCCTGTAACCGGCTGCAGCCACAAGGCTATTCTGTTGTTCTTGTGCTAACCATCACTGTATGTTTTTTTTTGTTATTCAGAGGGCATGTGGGCATTCAGTCAGGACCTCACGGCAATCCTGGTGAAGCAAGAACCCAACCTGCTCTCTGAGCCCTCCACCACCACAGCACCCCTTGTGGCCACCTCCAGCACTGCTTCTCAGCCCCTCACCCTTGCCCCACCACCACAGAGACGCCATACTCTTGACAAGGTAAGAGCTAAGACCTGCCCAAAGTGTGGATGGATGTTTGGGGTGTGGCCTGCCAGAAAGTTTCTGTAAACCCACCACTTCTCACCCAGTGTGATTATTTTTGCATTCTATGTAACTTAAATTCTTATTTACCTTTTACATTTAGAGCATTTTATTAACAGAATATTACCATATGCAGTGTACCCCCCGCCCTCCAAAAGAAAAGGTTTGGGCATCCATACTTTCTAATGAAGTCATAGGAATACGAAATGGACCTCACATAGATATGAGGACATTATGGGCTGATTTTTGCACCTGGATTAAACCTTGCCTTTGATTAAACATCAATACCCATAGTATTTCACCTACAAATTCCTACTTAGTCTACACTTAAGCTTAAACGAAGTCCGACCACTAGTAGTTTGGTCTTGCTGCTATGTAGTGCAAGCTAAATTGTGTTTGTGTTTGTTGCAATGCAGTTTGTTGCATAACCACAGATTTTCTGGCAGTAATATATTTTAGTTGCATGAAAATGACATACACATTTGGATCAGATCAGTTCATGAACTGTCAACTCATATTATGGCTTTAATACGTAAAGAATAATGCATTTTGCTTCTGTGCGCAACAGATGGAATGTATATAGTAGTTTATCCAAAGGTGCAGTGAATGCAAGGTTACAGAATGAACAGGAAAGCTGATAAACCTTACACACACTGAGAACCAGAGGGACCGCCGCTGCATTTGGAAGAGAATGAGAGACACACACATCCTGAACTGTTCTCGTAGTCAGCTGGCAGCTTGCACTAGAGCTCTGCCCAGGGAACATGTTCTCGTTTTCTCTCTCTCTCTCTCTCTCTCTCTCTCTCTCTCTCTCTCTCTCTCGTGCGTGTGTGTCTGTTTATGTTTGTTAGGAGTTCAGCTCAGTGAATCCTAGGCCTGAACTCCAGCTGTTGCAGTCACAGCTCCAGTGCTTTTGTTGAGGCCGACTGTGTGATCCTCCATCAGCGTGTTAAACTCCTCCGTTTATTCTGATTACACACTCGCCTTTGACCAGCGTCCTCATCTGTACCTCATAAAAAAAGTCTGCTCTCTCTTTTATACTCACTCACACTCACACACACACATGCACTCTCTCTCGCTGTCTCTCTGGAGCAGTACGTTAGCAGGTGTTTGGTGTTTGCCTGCCAACATATACAAACACACAGGACAAGAACACTGACATTCTTGGCTTCCACTTTACTGTTTAACAGAGCTTCGGGCTCTGTTAGTAACTTTGGCTAATGTAGCATGTTTTATTTGTGTGTATGAAACTGAGCTATTACCTTGTTGAAGCAGTGGGTGATTAGGAAGAGCAGCGCAGGAAGTATTGGATTTGTATTAATTGTATTGTATTAAATTGACTTGATACATACCTATCTGTGATTTCAACATACACTATATGGACAAAAGTATTGGGACACATATGAAGTGTTGGAGTTGGAGCATATGGAGTGATCAGTTGAGTGGCAGTATGATGGCCGAGTCTGGGACGTTATCTGCCTGATTGCATTGTGCCCACTGTAAAGTTTGGTGGAGAAGGCATAATGCTATGGGGTTGTTTCTCAAGGGTTGGCCTATAAGAGTACATAATAGCATGGCTAGGTGAGTTTCGTGTGGAAGAACTTGCCCACTGGCCCCACACAGACCCCTGACCTCAACCCCATCAAACACTTTTGGGTTTGAACTAAAGCAGAGCTTGTGAGCCAGGCTTTCTCGTACAATGTCAGTGTCTGACCTCACAAATGCTCCTCAGGATGAATAGACAAAACGTCCTGCAGACACACTACAACAATTTGTAGAAGTGGAAGCTGTTACAGCTGCAAAGGGGGGACCAACTCCACATTAAATTAAATAAAAGTGTTAGGTGTAATGTGTAGGTGTCCCAGTACTTTTTTTTTCATTTAGTGTACCTTATGTATAAAGTATGTATAAACCATATGCCATCAGCACACACTCAACCTTTCACATACTTTGGGCAGTAATTTATTCATGTAGAAATGATATAAAGTAATGCAGTACGTTTTTCACTGTGCGCTGAGAGAGAGAGAGAGACACAGGCGCAGACAGAATCCTATGAAGAGAACATAAGTACACAGTCAAAATGACAGGACATTATAATATGACATCCAGTAATTACTATAATTCAGACACAGCTTTCTATAGTTTTTGATCTTCGGAAGGAAGGCTTTTCTTCAGGAAGTTCTGTGGGAAGTGTGCGTTCAGCTCGCATGTCAATCAAAGAGCAACTCTATTTATTTTTCTGTTTTATTTTACTGTTCCTATTAAAGCATGTCACCACTACACTGTTAGTAAAATATATATATATAATATATAGCATCCAAAAATGTGCTATAGCTGATTTTTTTTGTGTAATTTCTAATATACAAATACAACAGATTTTCCATTGAGAGAAGAACCATTAAAAGATGTGAAGAAGATTTATGTATTTGGACGTTTTTGGAGGATTCACAGTTGTATATATAACAGAACCTTTGAAGAAACAATTGCAGCTAAAGAACGAATAAACCGTAGATCTATTTATTATTGTAGCTTTCACCCACAGACATGTTCACATCCATATTCCCTGTAGGATTTGTGACTTGTCCAACAGAAGCCGTTTTATGCCGATACACTACAATTGCACTGTTCCGATGGTGGGCCCTCAAGTGGTTTAGTTCTGCTGCATCCATAAAATCGAGGACCTTTTCGAATGTTGCCAGTACTGTTGGTGGCAGAGGCAACCCTAACATGCATTCCCATATGCTGAGAAGTCAGGACACCAGCAGATATTGAGATATTGACGGTGAATGTACTCTTTAAAGGGTGATTATTATGCAGTTTTAACAGAAGGTGGATCGCGAATTGACTGAGAGAGGGGTTTCCAAAAGACATGGGAGTCTATATGTAATAAATGCATCGATGCAATTTTGTCCTTCATTTGTACATGTTTGAATCAATGTAGTAAATGCATCATTTTCCACTGTAGTAAAGATCCACTTTGTAAAGCAATATGTGACCTGTCGCTGTGGATGAATGTGTGAATACCTCGTGTGTGTCTGTCTGTGTGTGTATGTTTGAGTACATTTCCCCATCTTCAGCTGTGTTTACCGTCTGGGTCTTCTAGGCTCTGGCACTTTTGAACAGTTGTCTCCGGAAGCAGGAAAATACCATCCAAGACATGATCACATTCATGTCCTATAGAGTATCTCTGTGTGGGTGTACAGAGAGAGAGAATACCCAGAAGATTTCTCACTGCTTTACATAATGTGTTGAACGTTTCAGCTGCCTCACAAATAGAGGCTGTCTTATGGTTAAGGAGATAAATTGGATTACAACCTAAATTCTGCTGTCTGCCATTCCTAAATGACAGATAGTGGAAACTATCCCGAGGCTTTCTGGAAAAGTTTGTTTCTGTGCTCTAACCCCTCTGATTCAACTCATGAAGCATAATTAGCTGATGACTTGAGTCAGGTCTGTTAAAGCAAGTAAACGGCTAGAAAGCGCCGTGCTGTTCTGTGGCCCACTGGAGAGTTTGGAAATCTTGCCTTAAGTCATTTTTCCAGGCTTCCAGAACGCTTACTACATTTGGATCAGTTTTATTTGTGTAGCACTTTTTATAGCAGACATTGTCCCAAAGCAGCTTTACAGTAATCAAGGTCCAGCCGTGCAACGAGCAAGCTGAGAGTGACAGTGGCAGGAAAAACTCCCTAAGAGCACAAGGAAGAAACACTTGAAATGAGCCGAGACTCAAAAACAATTCTTCTCTTGGCCTGATACTGGAGTTATGACACACTATATAGACAAAAGTATTGGAACATCTTCTCATTCATTGTTTTGTTCAAAATCAATGGTATTATAAAACTGAATCCTGCTTTTGTTGGAGTAACAGGCTTTCTAATAGATTTTTGGAGCATTGAGTATTTGATTGCATTCTACATTAAGAGTGTGTTAGTGAGGTCAGGATGCCACCTCATCCTCATCTCCAAACTCATCATCGTCATACCTGAGAACACAGTTCCCCTCCCCCACAGCTCAATGCTGGGGGCTTTATACCCCTCTAGCCCATGCCTGGCACTATGTATGGTGCCAATGGGTTAATGTCTATCTGCTTCTGAGAGTATTTTATTGGCAGGACTTCTCTACAGGGACTAGACAAGCTGTGCATTTACACATTGGTGTCAGCAATGGGTGCAACTTAATGTAGTGGAATCCATTCACTAGAAGGGGTGTCCACAAACATTATATTAAACATTATAGTGTATAAATAGTACAAGTTTGCAAGGAAGATTATACAGTGGCACTTTGGATCATACAAAGGAAAGATCCTTTTAGATAAGCTAGTGGACTAGTATCACTGATAAAAATCTGGATATGGTGGACTACTGAATATCGGTAGTCAGACATATTCCAAATGTTATGTATGTGATACAAATGGCTATGCATATATATTCAGTATTAATGGTAAAATCGCTGTTTTGCTCTATCTGTTTTTTTTCAGGGTGCCCAAGAACAGAATACTAACACTGTACCCACTATCAAAGCAGAGCCCAGCGAAGCCAACCAGTTCCTGAGCGTCCCCACTGGTGGGTACACACATCCACATACAGACACAGCTAGTTGACAAATTAGGCTGTTAAACTTTCATGGGACAGCTGCCAGCATCATTGTATGCCATCTGCTAGATAAGCGGCCCCATCATTATTAAAATATGTTATCTGTAATTAATTGTTTCTATTATTAATATTTAGGAAGGGCAGCTTGTTAAGTAGGCTTATATTGTGGCCTTTTGTCACAATCACATTTACACTCTTCACATCTGAATTCTCTAAATCACTGGGAACTTGGTTAACTTAAGCCCTAAACCAGTCATTCAGTGCTCTAGCACTCCGTCAAGAAGCCTGCCTTTAACACTGTGTCACTGTGCATCACTCTGTTCTCTGCTCTGTTTTCCTGTTTCTTCTCTTTTTCTCTCACACCTCCCTGTCTGCTTCACTACACGGTTATAAATACACTCTTTTTGGGGTGTGTGAAGGGTTCAGATTAAATGTGGCATGTGCTGCCTGCAAGATCGCTCCAATCTTGCGCTCTTTTGGACTCGTTGTGAATGGCTCATTGATGCTAACTGTGTCTAATTTTAATTCATAAATGGTACATTGTGTGTGTGTGTGTGTGGACCTAAAGCTTAACAGAAGCACCTGCATGCTTTTCATTAAGCTTGCTACTTACCCAGTGGCATGTTAACAGGTCAGGCTCCCATTGACCATGCACATCTGGCCGCTTTTATGCAAACAAAGGATTATAGGAGCCAGACTACCTCACAGACTAAAAATAAAAACTTTAATTTGCTGCATTAAAAATCATTTGCCTTTCTAAAATTGAACTATGACATGTCTCCATGATATGCAGTCTGAGTGTCCCTATGTTTTCAGTCATTGTGCTGCATTATGAGCTTTGAATCAACAGAATAATATGTGCTTTACTACAGCATTAAGATATTCAGAATAATATTATAGTAAAGTATATATTATAATATTAAACTTATCTTAAGCTGTGTACTCAATATTTGTGTTAAACCTTGTAGTACTGTCATATGAAAAGCAGCGGCTGCTATGTTGAAACTCTTCTTGTAATCAGCTCTTTTATTAGAATTCTCAGCTGTGTACTAGAATTAATCGTTTATTCATTTATCCCCTCAGAGGAGCACCTACAGCTCCCTCCCACACCTCCCAGCAGCCATGGCAGTGACAGCGATGGATCACAGAGTCCTCATTCGCTGCCTCCATCCAGCCCTGCCCGGCTGCAGAGTCCTCATTCGTTGCCCCCTTCTAGCCCTGCCCGCCTTCAGGCTCGCTCCTCTGCAGCCATCTCCTCCTCTCCACTGCTGACCGCCCCACATGTAAGTTAGCATATGCACCACAACACACAAAGACACTTCTGTACATATCTGCGTGTGTCTATGTATTCCTAGGGGTTGGTATTTCTTACAGAGATCCAAAATGTAGGGATACAATACCAGTACCAGAACAAACAGCACGTATTGTCCACTTAATTGGAAATCTGCAATGTACTTACACTCACCCGCCTCTTTAGGAGGTCTGCTTACCAGTCTATCCTTTAGTGCACTGTGTAGGGGTACCCAATCTATTTTCATGCACAGTTAGTCAGCTTCTGCTCTATTTTTTAATTAGTAAGGTTCTGATCACAGGACCACTGCTGAAAAGTTGTCATTTGAGTAGTGGATCTTTCTCGGAGTAACCCTGGCATGGTAGTGTTTGCACACATGACAGTGTGACCGCTACGTTGAAATTGGTCCATACCCCAAAATATCCAGCCAAAACCAGCTCTGTGTTAAGAAACATTGATAGTCTCAAGTCCTAAAAACAACTAATGTAAATTGTGCATCAACACATGGGTTACAGTCTACAGCTGCACACCTTTGAAGTAGGTGTTTGAAAAAGTGTCTGTTTAAAGTAAAGTTTTAAGGCAAAATTGTAATACTTGTGCTATGCATGATAAAGACCTGCTGATTCACTGCATTGGTCTCATTGCTGTAATAAGGAATTTTAGTTTTTGTAAGTAATGAAAAACATACAGATTCTAACCAGAAAACACAAAATACCACTAATCGAAAACTAACAGACATGGTTCTGAAAAATGTTTTGTTGTTTACTTTAGGGTTTGATCTCGGCTTTCAATCTGCTGAGCCTGCACAGTTCTGGTTGTAGTTAAATCGCTGATGTGTGCCATTTGTTTATTTTGTTTGTTGTTGTTTTTACGCTGTACAGAAGTTGCAGGGGACATCAGGCCCTCTGATGCTGACAGAAGAGGAGAAGCGGACGCTGATGGCCGAGGGCTACCCTGTTCCCAACAAACTGCCCCTGACCAAGACAGAGGAAAAGGCACTCAAACGAGTGCGCAGAAAGATCAAAAACAAGGTAGCTGAAACAGCCTGTATGGACCATGCAGTGTATATATATATATATACATATAATTAGACTGTTCTGCGCTGAGATTTCATCAGCATTCCTGTGACGATTAAAATCAAATGACTGCTGTCGTTTGTTCTGTCCTGATTCTCTGTCTCTCTCTTCAGATCTCCGCACAAGAAAGCCGTCGCAAGAAGAAGGAGTATGTGGAGTGTCTGGAGAAAAAGTACGAGCTGAACTCTACGCGTCTAACTCTCTCTCTCGCTCTCTCTTTCCTTCTCTTTTTCTTTCCCCCTCTCTGTTTGTCCAGCTTTCATCCTCTACTCTGTCCTTTCTTTGCCTCTCATCATTCTCTGTTTTCTCTCCACCTCCTTCATTTATTCCCTTTTATTCTCCTAGCTTGGCACACACATCACATATCTCACTCTCTCTTTCTTACACAAACACACACTTACACACTTTGCTCATGTCTCCTGTTCCATTGTTTTGTGTTTATGTATTTGGGTGATTGTTTCTGTCTTGAGGCCAGTGGCAGTAGTTCACAAGAGTGTATTTTGTGTATGTGTGTGTGTGAGTCATTTTATCCGATGTTTTCTGAGGCTCTCAGGGTTTAGAGATCACACTGGAGAGACTGGAGTCACAGAACACACACACACACATACACACACACACACATACATGCATACATACATGTGCTTTTTTACTGTTTTACTAACAGGTCACAAATAAAAATCATATCCGTCATAAATGTGTTTAAAAAGACAATAGATAAACATCTTATTTATACTGAGAAACTGATGTATAATACAGGTGTTAATGACACTGTAGGCAGAATGATGTGGATAACATGCATTGGGATGTGGGATCTGTGTTTAACATGTGGTTTGTGTGTGTGTGCACATGTGCAGGGTGGAGAACTACACTTCAGAAAACAATGAACTGTGGAAGAAGGTGGAGACTCTCGAAAGTGCAAACAGGTGAGACAAGAACGGTGTGTGTGTGTATCTGTATTTGTAAATGTTGAGGTGCTGACAGGTGGGGACAGAGAGATTATGAAATAATAACAATAATAAAAACATGAATAAAGACTATTATAGAGAATACATAAACACACTGTCTGATAATGTCATGCCATCAGTTCGTTCTACTGCATGCCTGGAACACGAGCATTTTGCACATGCTCAGAAAAAGCCTCAGGAAGTAAATTTCTTTGGTGGATCTGATATTTGCATTTATACCAGACCTCAGGAAGCACCAAACACGGGGTATTTTGCCCCCATGGGGACATAATTTGTTGTCTATCAGTAATCCCCATATAGTGCACTGTATAGTGAATAGAGCACAGTTTCAGACACAGCTACTAGAAGATTTTAGGACAGGGCAAATGGTGGAGGACTTCCTAGAGTACTGAATGGGGGAGATTATTGTAGACCAGTGTAACTGGGAGAGACAACCCCCACAATCCTAGGTATGGCACACCAGCATGTTTGGGTTTGTTGATCTTTGGTTGGAGGAGGTTCACACTGGCCCCTTTGTGTTTTTAGGTGGATTTCTAGGTTTCTGTACTCTGCTGGAGCTTGTTGTGAAGTTAGCATTGTGGCACCGTCCTGCCATTATAACAGTACACTCCTACAGCCACACACAGCATGGGGCCTGCTTACTCCTCATTACAGAATAAAGTGCATGTGTGTGTGCGTTGGCTCAGAGCCGCCTTGGACAAGGAGAGATCCCTCTGACTCAGCTACTGAAGTTCAAAGGAACTACCCGGTGTGAGGGGGGTTTAGGTTTAGTGAGTGTATGTGTATCTTTAAGTGTGTGGGTGGGTTGGATCACAGACTATTAATTGCGCTCTAGATGTGAGGGCTAAAAAAGTTGTTATTTCTGGACCCAGAGTGTGTTGGTGTGAGCGTGCTGTCCCTCGTCCCATGTCGTAGTCTTACTTCACCATGTGTCAGTGTTTAGGGGTTCTTTTGTCTTGCATATTTCTACTTAAGATCATGTGACTGGAGCCCCTGGATCAGATGGGGACACCAGCCTTACTGAAAATGTGTTGATCTGGAGCATGTGGGTGATATTCCCTGTCAGCCCTCATGGGTGTAAGTAAGGAAGTGAATGAAGGTGTGAGCATTTGGTGTATAGAAGGAGTGAGAGTAGGAGTGATTCAGGAAGTGTATTAGTGAGTGAACAAAAGGGCTAAAGTGAGTAAAAAAGTAGTGAAAATGGGAATAAGGCAAGATGAGTGAGTGAGGGGAATGTGTGAAGAAATGAGTAAAGCAATGAAGGAATTCGATAAGGAGTGAGAGAGTGAGTACGGAAATGAGAGCATAACTGTAGGAGTGAGTAAAGACATGAGGCAATGAATGAGTGGGTGAAAGATGGAATGAAGGAATAAGTAGGGGAATTAGGACAAAGAGTGAGGAAGTGGGCAAGGGAATGATGGAATAAGTGGGGAAGACAGTAAAGCAATGGGTTGAGTGATGAGGTGAGGGAGTGAAGTAGTGGTTGAGGGAATAACAAGTAAAAATAGGGAATGAATGAGGAAAAAATAAAAATACTGTAGCGGGTAAGAATGGGAATCAGGGAATGAAAGGTTGAGTAAGCGAGGGATTGGGGGAACAAGTGAGAGAGTGAGTGAGTGACAAGATGAGTGAGTAAAGTAGTGAGTAGGGGGATTAGGGAATAAATGAGAAGGAAAATCTAGGTCGCGGGTGAGAATGGGAATTAGGGAATGAGAGATTGAGTAAGCAAGGGATTGAGGGAACAAGTGAGGTAGTGAGTAAGGGGCCAATAGAATAAGTGAGTGACTGAATAAAAGAGGAAATAAACCATGGATGACTTTATAAATGGATGGCCGTGTAGATGCAGTGGTAGATGGTAGGATGGATGGATAGTTTCAGAGTCTGAGTCTGCGGTTGGATTTAACATAAGCAGGGCAGTGGGTGACCTCTAGTGGTGATGTCTGGTTACTACAAACGTGTTTCGTTCCATTTATTACTTGAAAAGCTGGAATTTGCAACATGGACCAAGAAATTATCCCTGCCCCCTTTACATAAACAAACAAACAAACAAGCTAATAAACAATAATAAGCTAACAGAAAGAGTAGAACTGATCTTTTTTTAAACAGATCATGCTGTCCATTACTGCTGTGATTAAATTGAGACTAGAACACTTTCCACAATTTCCACAGTAGCTCATCTTTACAGAGTCCTAATAAGCAATCCAGCAGTGCAGCAACAGTGGCAGAGTCATCTGCTTTACAGTGGAAAAAGAAAGAAACCTTTACTAAACCAGACTTCTAAAGGAGAACCCATTGTCCGCTGGGCATAACAAAACGTTATGTGGAAATATACCTTAGGCTGTTGCCTCAGTGGTTTAATATGATCTGCATTCATATTAAAGAGAGAGAGAGAGAGAGAGAGAGAGAGAGAGAGCGAGAGAAAGAGTTTTATTTGAGTTCCTGTTAATTGGGTTGATTTTTGAACACGTGTTTGCCAGAATTTTACGTAGCCATGCCTTTACTGCAAGCTGAAGTAATGCTCCTTTGGTCTTTCATTGTAGTTGAGTGGAGTGGCCTGTAGAGAGCACTGTCACACTGTGTGCATTTAGAACAGGTTAAAAAAAAAAGATTAAATAACTGACACAGATTTTATTCTGTGGCTATAAAAGGCGTTGAGTGAAGAACGTCGTGCCTGCCGACTGCAGCTTCGTAGTAGTGAGTGTGGGTGGATGTTAGTGGGCGTCTGCTGAGTGGGTAAGGTCAGTGAGGAGTTGGACGTAAAGAGTATGGTTTATGTAATGCGGTCCTTTTCCCGCAGTGTTATCCTCATTTGATCTCTGCATTTTGGAATAGAAAAAGGCTCACAGAGAGAGTCTTTATAATAAGAGACTGCAATCTTCAGTACAAGAACATAAAGCATGTTTAAAACTCAGCTCTTTCCCAACATGGTGATAATCACTCTTGATGCATAGTCATCAAGTGACATGCCAGTTATAGCTCCATTATCTGATCACATCAAAATATTGCCCAGTTCTGATCAGGGTTTGTATATTGTGTCCAAATCATATCACTGTTTCATCTTCATTAAAGAAGCATGCACACACACATATTATAATACATTTGGGCCTAAATCTCTTTGATTTTTTCTGTAGGTCTTTGCTGCAGCAGCTCCAGAAGCTTCAGGCTCTAGTTAGTGGAAAAGTGCCTCGCTCCTGCAAGATGGCTTCTACGCAGACCGGTACCTGCCTCATGGTATGCTCTCACTCCTCCTCTTACTCCCTCTCTCTGTTTCTGGCTGTATCTGTCTTTCTCTCACTCTTTCACACATAAACATGTATAGACTTATTAGTAATATCTCACACACACCTGCACATTGTAATACTCTTGAATGAGTTATCACTGAATAACTTAAATAGCATAGTACAGTCAAACACCTAAAGAGCTTAGAGATTCCATCTCCAGCTCTGTAGAAGTTGCATGCTAGCATCTGTGGTGTGTGCATGAACGTTAGAGAGAGCCTGTATGGGCAGATTTAGAGTCAGACAGTGTGACCAAACACAGAGTATCTATCCAACGCCGGCCATGCATTTCAGTACTGTTTTCAGTATGCCCTCATTGACGTGCATGTCATTTTCTCTTGCGGGAATCGTAAGGGCACTCAGTTTTGTTACTGTATTAGTTCACAGGTGGTTATTACGCCCTGTGTGTACCTCATTCAAAACCTTTTTGCAAGTTAAAACATTTTACATCCTAACCATTGAATTGAGCAGAATTTTTGAAAAAATTGCTGGATTTTTCCTTTAAGCCAGGCACTCGCTTTCCATTTGAACTGGAATGTCAGATTTTCTGAGTTCCAAGTAGGAAATTTCAACTGCATTGCCCTCTCAAGTCGGATTTCCTACTCGGAAAGTTGGGGGAACCTCACCAACCCCAAGCTCAAAATCCAAGATGGCCACACTGTACATCAGCAGTAGTACTTGACCGGTCATTAGCACATTAGCACAGTATCATCCAACCTTTGGTCAGCTTTGCCATAAGAGTGCTAAACTCTTTTTATCTGGAACACTGTCATTCCCAGCTCTGACATCTGACTTCCGTGGTAAATGGAACAATTGAACTGCTTGGTTGAACCAAACGTACTGTTCAAATTGGCACTTTAACTGGGTGCATTACTGTGCTTACTGACGACGGGCAAGCACGCTTGTGTTGAAAATAATCCGTTCCTCGTGGTCCCCTCTGTCACTTGCCATGCAGGTGGCCATGTTGTGAAATTAGCGAGGGCATGTTAAAAACAGCATTTGAACCTGAGGGTGTGGGAGTGGGAGATGTGTGAGTGCTGTCGAACTGGCTCTAGATCAGCTCATGCGGCGGAGTGGTGGTCTCACCGTGTGTGTGTGGTTCCTCCTCCCGGCCAGGTGGTGGCGCTGTGTTTTGTGCTGGTTTTGGGCTCACTGGCTCCCTGCCTGCCTGAGCTGTCCTTCTACTCTTCTTCCTCATCATCCTCACCCTCACACACGGTGAAGTCCACCCCGCTTCCCTCGGCTGACCTCTACACCACCAGCCAGGGTACGTCTCTCATGTGCTACCTGAGCTCTAGCCTGTTCACTCTACAGTGTGATGCCGACTTCAACGAGTTCAAACTGATATTAAAGAAAAAGTTTGGTGAAGAAATGGAGTTTCCAAGATTTTGTCAGTCAGTGAAGACATGTTTGGGGTCTGAAACTTATGCTAATGGCTGCTTAAGCCTTCGTTAGCCTACTTACTATGTTGGCCTCTATGTGAGCAGATTATTGCAAAACATCTTTGGTGGCCTTGGAGCGTCAGGCTAATTTTGCACCTCTTGATGAAGCAGTAAAATACTCAAGCTGCAGTCTTCATCTGAATCAGTCAGTCTGGGCTTTTATACGCACTAAGAGACTGATGAACTCTTTCTCTCTCTCTGATGATCTGTCTATCTCTATCTCTCTCTCCCTCTCTGGACCTATTGTTGAGATCTTGGGGACTCTTTTCACTCTCTGATTGGTGTTAGATGTCTTACATAGGCTGTGATATCAAATCATTATTCCCACCTCTGCAGACCTCACAGCCTTCTCTCTCACCTATCTAGCTCACACATGTGTGTGCACGTACACACACACTTCTGAACATTGTCTCTGTCTCTTAAAAAGCCTCTTCCATTTTGAGAAGGGCCCCATGGAGGCTGCCATTGGCTGAGCTGACTCGGTTGCCATAGTAACCGCAGATCATAGAGGCCCAAGTTAATGCATTCTGGTTCTCCTGAGATGAACTAGAGCCACATGCACAACAACTAATAACGCAATACGTGCTAGGCCTACATCAGTTTACACCACGACCAGGGGATGTCACCATTAACACTTGATCCATATTAAGTTATAACTGTATTTTAACATATGGTCAATACAAGCCAACTATATATACTGTAGTTCTGAAGAGCATTCATTTCAGGGCTAGTAATAACCGTTTTCCTATTCTGTGTATTTGTGTGTAGTCCGCTCCCGCAGCCTGCTCTTCTATGAGGAGGGTTCCCCGCTGGAGGCCAGCCACGGGGGCATGCTGAGTGTGGAGAGAGGGGAGGGGGCGCCGCGTCGATACACACAGGACCTGAGTGAGACCCATGAGCAGACTCACGCCAACCACCTCAGCAGGTACCTGAGCCCAAACCAGCCGGACAACAACAGCAGCGCAGCCCCCCTCCTCCACCAAGAGCAACACTACCACACACGGTAAGTAAAAACACACATGCTACATGTCAGCACAGCAGTCCCTGTTGTGTGAGGTAATTTGTACATTTCATTTTTAGGCTAATCAAAACATTGCAAGTTCATAATTGATTAAAAAAACAATAAACATGAACAACTGTTTGCCATTTTTTGCTGGTTAAACTAACTAGCTATTATACGCTTTATTTAATGACATAATTTCACACATAAAAACCCTGTCTCCTCTATTAGCCTCTAATGTGTGAATTTTATATACACAGTGCCAGACACACCTAAATGAAAATGTGCTGATCATCATCCTAAAAACATTTGATACGAATGCTAGGGTGACCATATTTTTTACATGTTTTATTAGACACAAACAGGAGTATCCACCGTATTTAGGATGTTGTAATTGGAGGGTTTAGAGTAGGCCTAAGTAGGGCATAAACATAGTCATTTACCAAGACCAGTAAATAGCCTTCAATAGCCTATATCACCAAATAATCACGACTCAGTTTAATTTACCTACTTAAACCCCCCCAGCCAAGACATCCTAACTACGGCAGATACCTGTGTGTCCCCAGTATCCCATTTTTTAAAACAAAAAATATAGTCACCCTAGTTTTTAAGATAATGATCACCACACAGGTGTGTGCAACCAGGTGTGTCCAAACATTTGACTGGTCATATCAATCTATATATATATTACATTTATTTTAACAGTTAAGCAAGAGATGTTGTAAGGGTTGAAAAGTGACCGCTTTTTACCATTGTGTTGTCTATAGGGTCAAAAATGACCCGCCACTATGTTTAACAGCAGAGAAAGATGACAACAATGTTCCTCTGTTCCCTCTCTCAGAGAGCGTGATCCTAAAGGTGGGGTGGAATATTTCTAACCCCTCTGAGCGGAGCTGCCTACGTCACGCAGGCCTCCGCTGACCCTGGACCCTGAGGTCACCCTAAGCCCAGTGACGCCCCCTAGTGTTACCACTCCACCCCCCACCCAAAAGACCCCACACATCATTACCACCACTCTTGGACGTGGCCTCCTGTAGAGGATGGACAGAAAGAAAAGGCATAAGTGTGAAGAAGAAGAGGAGTGAATGCATCCACCAAATGCTGTGTCTGTCAGTAAATGAATGAGTGAATGAATGAGCTTGTGAGTGAATGAATCAGTGTTGTTTGTCAGTCGTTGTTTTGAGATAGATAGCTTGTCGCACATAGAGGGGTAGAGGATTCTTTTTTTTTTTCTGTATTTTTTCTCTTCCTCTAATACCACACCACTGTCATCCGGAACTGGTATTCTTCTTCCAAAGATCTCTCTTTCTCTCTGTTACCTTTTCAAAACAATGTTTTCCAGTACTGGTGTAATCACAGGTGCCTGATTTTCTGATGTTCACGTTTCTTTTTTTAAGCTTTAGTTAATGCCGTTTAATAGCCTTTTATTCTGCTTTTTCAAATCACCATAAGAACTGTTTATCCAATGAGAAAGCTGGACTGCACTTGTTTTGCACTAGGAAAACGAATTGATTTAAGTGCCTTTAAATTCTTTGTCTCCCCCCCATGTAGTCATATTTAAATTTCACTAACTTTCTCAACTTCTAGGCTTCATAGGTTCCTTTTTTGCTTACTCTTACTGAGAACTGATAAAGGTATTTTATTTTTGTTTTTGTACTATTTTAAATTGAAAAAAGGTAGATGCATTTTTACTGAATTGAAAGTATCCATAATATATTCTAGTATTGTCAGCATTCCAAAAAGAGCATATTTATTTTATGCACAAAAAAAGAAAAGTGATGTTGTTGTTTTTATATATATATAGTATATAATTGTTAAGGATGATGTAAAGTTTACATGATCTTGTTGTTCGTAACTGTTAAACAGTTTTTGTGTTATCTTTATTCTGTATAAAGAAAAGAAGGTTTTGTATATAGGAGATTTTGAACCAGGACAATCAGCTGTAAGACCTACACACAGTTAGAAATTTCTCTAGGCCTTTTTTGTTTATTTTTTATTTTTTTTCAATTAATAGTGTAATTAATAGTAGCCTAGTTTTATTAATACATTTTATGTGCCCGAGAAAAAAAAAATGAAAATGTGGATGCCTTGGAAGTGAAAAGACAAAGGCAAAGTTGTAAATAATGTGATCATAAAATCACATTTTTGAATCATCTTTCATAACTTGAACTTCAGTATTCTGATATTCTGATTGTGCAAAGGAATTCACACTTTAAAACATGTTTTCATTTCAGTTTTTTTAACCATAATATACATATATGACGGGTGTCATTCATTCTTGTAAATTGAGACCGCATGTCCTAACTGTACAGTGTGACCCGCAGTTCCATTTTAAAAATACTTTAAAATTGTTGAATATTTGGTAAAGGGATAGAACCTTGAACCCATGGATCTTTGAACCATTCACACTGTGTTGTAATTCGGCCTGTGTCTGTCTGTCCGAACTGTAAAACTGGGAGTGTGCAGTATGTGGTCTTGGTAAGGTCTTTAATTGAGACTTTGTACCTCCCCAGATGAAACCCTTCTAGGCTTAATCCTGGTTCTTCAGTTCTGTCCTGGTGGAATTCTAGAGTGGGCTGAGCTTGGGTCTAAACGTAGCCTCCGAAAGAACCTGAGCTGAGTTGGTGTTGAATCTAGATTTGTGCGGAATGTAGAATATGGCTTTGAATATTTGCTATGTTCTTCATTTTTGCGTAAAAATGTGTTTATCTGGAGAGATTACTTTAAACTCTTAATGTAAGTGTTGTTGGTGCCGCCTGTGTCCTTGTCAATTTTGTGGCCTTGTGTATATATGACATTAATGCTCAGTGCTAGCTGTAAATATGGAGGATGTATTTTTATATTTCTGATGCATTTTGGTATTCACTATGCGCCTTTTGGGGGGGTTGGGGGTGGAACTCATTGTGGACCTTTTGGCACTGTTTTGGTATCTCGCTGCATGTATCTCTGTGCTTGGAACTCCTCTGCCAGCCTCTCTGTTTTCTGTCTGTATTATTCAAGTAGAGTTAGAATGAAGCAAAATACAAAAATTTGCAGAAGCAAAACATTGTCTCCTTGTGTTCTTCTCTCTCTCTCTCTCTCTCTCTCTCTCAAGTATGAAATATGAGTCCTTCCCAGCACTTAAATCTGTCTTGACTTTTACTGTAGGCTACTGAAGAAAATATAAATACATTTATATTATATCTATAAAAATCTAATACAATGACTGAGCAGTATTGGAGCTCCTGGACCAACTGCCTTTATATTGTATTGAATTTCACAATAATGCTTAATTAACATGTCATGATGCAAGAGTTTGCGTCTACAAGTAGGCCATTAAAGTTTGAACACACTGCATATCAGCCTGAATGACTGAAGCACTGACATGCACATCTTAACACAGATATGACAAACACATCCAAAGCAGTCTCTGCAATGTAGTACTGCTATATCATCACTAGGGGTCAGTGTTGTAGTAGTAGTAGTAATAATAAATAATAATAATAATAACAATAAATAATAAGTCTTTTCAACATAAATTATAGTTACTAGTTATAGTCACACAACATGACCTCTCCTGGTCTAGGTCTAGGTTTTAAGTCCTTAAACCCCATGTGACTTTCATTTAGGCTGTCAGTAAATACACAATGTTAAATAATAAAGCAAAACAAGATATTTCAAAGCAAAATAAGAGTTCTTGTAGATTAGGTTGAGTTTTGTAATTGTCTCCTAAATAGGACAGTGTGTGACTCAGCGGCAATAACCCCCCCCCAACCCAGTGGCTCCACTCTTCACCTGACGCCGACCCTGTGAAAGTGGTATTGCTGATTCTAACTCCAGTTCCAGCTCCATAAGGGCCTGCGGGCAGTACTGCGGCCAGGCTGCACATCAGCATCATGCTGAAGAAAAATCATTACACTCATGTCCTGCAACACTACAATAAGCACAGTACACCACAGGCTTATTAAAAAGAGAGTAGGCCTCTTGTGGAACACGGGACATATGAGGTTTCTACATTAGATGCAGTGCATCTAAAAAAAAAGAGAAGAATTGATTTTTTCCTTGTTTGTGTGGATATGCTTTCACAGCGTCTGGTCTGACTAAAAAACCTACCGTAGTGAACAAGGGTAGATTGCTTTGTGGAGTAGGTGTGTTTAAATGTGTGTTTTTGTCTGTGTGTAGCCATGAATTGAACTTTTTGTTGAACTCAAATGTCCTCAGGATTACATAATTACAATATTGGGTCTGGCTCCCACATAGATTGCTTTAAAGTTTTTTTTAGAACACAACCCAACACAATAAATTACAGTACAATTCAACAGAACATGATATGATAGAAAAGAACAGAATAGATGAAAAAAAATACTTGATGAAGTTGCTTTACTTTATTATATTTAAATATTATTACTAGGTATCCCCTCATATATATATATATATATATATATATATATATATATATATATATATATATATACTACAAAGAAATCTACATAAATAAAAAGACCATTGATACAATTCTGTGCTTATGCAAATTCACCTCTTCGACTAACTGATCAAGTTAAAGTCCACAGTGCTTACATAGGGCACAGTATAGATTTACAGTAACAGTCTTTACCATTATATGGAATTTATACAAAATTGTCAATGGTCATATAAAGTAAAATATGTCTGGTTCTGATAACACCACACAAAGGTTATAAGTGAGGTTCAGGGATGAAAGTACAATACACATAGAATATGTTTTAATGAGTTCTTATCCCCCCATGCCCCCCCCATGCTCATTCTTATTGCCAAAAGGGGAGTTAAAACTCAGCTATATTTGAACTCCCTAAGTCAAGCTAAATTAATTATTTCTTTTAGTAGAAAGAAGAGCTCCCTCTCTCTCCTCTCTCTCTCTCTCTCTCTCTCTCTCTCTGTCTCTGCAGGTTCATGGCCAGCTTGTACAGAAATTTCAAGTATATCCCTGATTCTAGTTGATGATTAATAGACACAGAACAGTGTAAGAGAAAGAGAACTGCATCGATACACACAGCCTCCACACTCTCAGAACACAGACAAATATAACCTGATGAAGGGGGGGGGGGGTGGTGGTGGACTACAGCTGCCTTTCTGCCTCCTACACTGAACACTCACACTTCCTCATACTATACAAGTATCTGTGTGAAGCTGCTATGGAGCTATGCTGAGTAATATTCTCCCATTTTATGTGGGATAAGATAATAACCGGTGTAATAAATTGCTGCTGTAAGCAACCTAAACTGCAGGTAAAATAAATGTTGTTAGGTCATGCTGGGTAGAAAATGTGTTGCAGTCAGCCTGATAGCAGATGAAAGTTACTAGCATCTAATCCATGGTCATGGTGATTATAATACATATAATTAAGACTTTGTGTTTCATAGCCCATCTTTTATTAAGAGTGAACAGGAAAAAAAACTTAAAATTGATCACTGATGCTGTCAATCAGCATGTTTAGCATGCTACCTGACGTGTGCTTCTTGAAGATTGTCAACCTGCATGATCATGGTGGCTGACCAGTTTGACCATTATGACAGAGTAGGTCAACCAGCATGACAAGCATGATCAAGCTGGTTGACCAGCATGGCTGACCTTGCTTTATCACTTGCTTGTTCAGGCTGGTCATGCTGATAGACCAGCTAGTCCATCAAACTGAAACGAGAACATATGATCTGCTGGTCAAGAGCTAAGCTGCTAAATCATCTTAACCAGCTAGTTTACCAGCATAGGGTGTGTTTTCATCAAAGGCCAGCTTAGATCATCTGACTAGCTGCCAGCAAAAGCTGGTCTTGAACAGGATTTTCAGCAGGATATTCTCACTTCTGTAAATACATGAATTTAGTTGCTTCCAAAGTCAATAGAAAAGATATAAAAAATTTTCATTAAATAATTCAGTAATACAACACGAGACAGTGCTTACACTATTAATATCACCACTATACTATTAATATCAACCCTATTAACTATCTGCTGTATCTGGTTTGGTCATTTTTATCAATAATGTTTAAATAGTTCTGATCAGAGGAGGATCGATGGGTCCTCCTTGTGAGTCTTGGTTCTTCCCAAGGTTTCTTCCTCCAGCTCTGAGGGAGTTTTTCCTTGCCACTGTCGCCGTTGGCTTTCTCACTTTGATATTTGATCCTTCATTTCTTATGTTGTTTCTTCTTTTTGTCTCTGTCTTTTATTAATGACTAATTATGTAAAGCTGCTTTGTGACGACAACAGTTGTAAAAAGTGCTATACAAATAAATCTGACTTGACTTGACTTGACTTACTCAAAATGGCTGCCCTACCATGCAGTTTCAGGGCAGAGTTGGGATCTCCTGCTGGGATGTTTTAGTTTGTTCCACAAGAGTGCAATTCATCCTCTTCCTAAATTGATTTTAGAGGCTGGTTTAGCATAGTAGTTGCTGCTGTCCTGCCTGTGGGATACTGGGTTTCGATTCCCTGGCCAGGCAAGTACACATCGCTATAATCACATGGGATAGGAATTACTTTTCTTCCACTCCTTCTGCTTTTCAGATACACCTAGACGCAAACAGCCACACGAGACAGAGTAAATGCTCTGTGGTCTGCAGCAGGTCATTTGGAGTTTTTAACTAAACGGTCAGATGTCAGTTCATGTTGTAGTTTGTTTAAATATAACAGGAAAGTATGGTCTATATATCTTTAGTGTGTGTATATATATATTCCCATATTTGACTTTTGACTTATCTCTATCTTTATTATTTTCTTTTGATCTTTATATTTTATACATCCATATTATCTTATCTTATTGTTCCATATCTACACTACACGATCCGTGATGAATGTCTAGCAGACGACTGCAATGCGTGGTAACCTTGGTATCACTTGGTGTCAAATCTAAAAGAAAATGAGTGGTATCACCTATCCCTAATCCTAATGCTATATTCACCTGCCCCTGTAACATTAATCTGTAAGCAACTCTGGATACATATGCCTGCAAAATGCTATAAATGTAAAATGATGGAAAGGTTCTTCTGTCCCTGCCCCTCAAACTTGAATACACCACCACCAGTGTAAACATCTCTTTCTCACAGCTGGTTTTCCTGGTTAAGCAGCTAACTTCAGTAGATGTGCTTGAACAAACCGAATGTACGCATTTTGACCTTTTTTTGTAGCCAAGTGTAACGCTGATATACATGAACTGACTGGAGACTGAAGTTTGCCTCTTTAGCTCTGAAATAAAAATGTATAGTTTCAGAAACCACATAATGTAATATGAGAAAGAAACATACAAAAAAAGATGTTTACATAATAATAATGGTCCAGTGTATCAGCAGTGTTTCTGTATTGAAATGCTCTGTCTCTAAAACTGCTTTGCTTGTTTCTAGCTTTAGAGACGGTGCCTCTCCTGGCCTATCAGTGCATATACATCCACCCTCAACCCCATCACCAGTACAAAATCATTCAGCATCAACTATACATGAAGAAACAGATGCATATTGCTTTTCTCAAAGGTGCAGTGCAGTGATATTGCTTGCAGTTTGCATGTATGTTCATGTATTTATGCTTTTGATAGCCAGGCTAGAGTTAATTAACAGTTTTTAAGCCTGTTTCTGAACTGGAACTGTGTGTATGTGCGAGTTACGTTATTGAAGTACAGTGTTGCAGATGCTAAGCCAATGTGTGTGTGTGTGTGTGTGTGTGTGTGTGTGTGTGTGTGTGTGTGTACAATCCTGGCTTTCTGAATCAGATCCCTCCGGCACCCAACTGATCAATCCTCATTTTATCTATTTCTCTCTGAGCTCCACTGTGGACTGAGCACATCCACACTGCAGTTCTAGGTTTTCTATGTTGTACTTGGCTTGCATCAGATAAAAAATGATTTAAATATAGTAAATTTGAGACACCATGATGGTCTAATTTTACCATTATCAGCACAAAAACAGGTTCACTAGTGAGTTTGGATAGTACATAAAATGGCTACATTTGCACTGTAAACACCACAACCCTTGGTTCTAATCACCACCACTGTAAACACATCAAGGGTTTTATATAGTAGCAGAAATTTATAACAGCCTCTTCACAAAACAGCCTCTTCCCTGTTATTGAAAGCTTCATTTAACCAATTAATCGAACCGTTTATGCATTCAGATGTTTCTCTGAGTGGTCATGGTATACATATACCGAACACTGAAGACCGTTTGAAGGGTATGCCATACACTATTTCACACCAAGACACTCACCATGACTGAGATTGGTGGAAATCCACTTCAACACAGATGTGAAAGTAACTGAGATGAACAACACTGGATGAAATTAGGCTGAGAAGGCTCTGATGAGCGGGTAAGATACTCTTTTCTAACGACACCTGTAACGCTTCAGCTGCTGCAAACAAAACTCATGTAGAGGAGCAGGAAGCCTTGTGTTCCAATGTGCATAAACAACAGTGAACTTCAGCTAAGAAAATCTTCCCCGATATCAACTTGCCAAACCTGTTTCTGTCTCACGCTCTCTCACAAACACTCACACACACACACATACACACACACACACACACACACACACACACACACACAAACGCAATAGTGAATGCGATTGTGCTCCAGCTGCAGGGCCGAACAAGCTCTCACACCGAACAAAGCAAAACCCCAGCAGTGATTTTCAGCTTGGTGCCCCTCCACTGGAGTGACTCCAGGCCAAAAGTGAGTTGACCCTACATCACATAAATGGAGAAGACAGCCAGCTGTCATGTGCAGACCTGCAGTACTGCAACCGTAGACATAGAGAAGGTATGGTGCAATATTCTAGTGTACAGTACTTCAATGAAACACAACACTACTTTAACAACATTTAACATTTAACAAATGTAGGGTTAAAATTAAACACTGTTTTTTTATGCAGTTAAATAGTTTCAGAATATGGTTCTGCTCATCTTCCATTTCCATTGCATTACATTTCAGTCAGATCTTTTTTTTTACGATTCACCTTTAGGACTGTTTTGAACATTACCTTTTTTTAATTTGCAGATGTTTTTCAGTTGCTGAGTTTAATACAAATTATACAAATTCACAGTGAGTGAGAGAGAGAGAGAGAGAGAGCTAGCCAGGGTCTGCCTCCACATGATGGGGTCAGCTGTACTGTTACAACTAAAGAACTCAATGTAAACACTGACGTCCAGAAGTCCATATTTACATTTACATTTATTGCATTTAGCTGACGCTCTTATCCAGAGCGACGTACAAGGTTACTGGTATTACAGAGGAGGGTCAGTGTAGTGTTAGGAGTCTTGCCCAAGGACTCTTATTGGTGTAGTGCAGCATAGTCACCCAGACCGGGAATTGAACCCCAGTCTCCCACATGGTGTGGTAGCTGAGTGGCAGGTAGTGGTGTTATCTGTTGCGCCACACCAACCACACAAATATTCTATATTATACCATATTCTCTTCATATAATTAAAATGTTGCCTTTAGCATTTTGTTTATACACAGATATGTTACAAACACACATATACATATGTCATTAAAATAACTTAAGTTAAAAATAACTTAATTAAATTAATTACAATAACTAAGCATATCCTGATGAATTTCTGATATATATCTGAAATGTGTCATCTGATATATGGTAAAAAATTAAAAACTGTGTTATGTTATGACTGCCTTTCCCTTGCTCTTTATTAGTCCTGCATTAATTTTGCCAACTTTTGTAATTGTTTAAGTTTTGAGCTCCGTTTGAAACTGAGAGACTGCGTGTGTGTGTGTGCGTGTGTGTGTGTGTGTGTGCGTGTGTGTGTTGGCAGGCGGTCGAAACAAAAGAGTGGGGACAGGACGGGGGCGGGCTCATGCACATTCTCGCTAGTGATTGGTTGACTCTGTTGTTATGCATCGTGGGGGCGTGGCCTATGGGAGCAGCTGTGTGCTGCAGGGTTGTCTCGCGACTAACAGACAGCAACTCAACCGGCACCGAGCACTCTGACAAGAGAGTACTCTTCCAAAACCGACCCGATAAATGCTACATTTACAAGTCTGGCCGTGGTGTCTGTGACATAAAGTCAAGGGTCTGTAGGTTTAGCCACTCAAACTGTCAACATAAGTCCAAATTCTGTTACTTTATTTGCGGAAAGTGTGTGTTTGTGTCGAGCGCGGCACTTCATTAGCGTCGTGCTGCTCCGGGCTCTCGCTGACAAACTAACGTTCACCGCTGCTGGGGGAGTTGAGATGGCAGAGGGAGCTGGGGCAGACTGTGGAGGAAACGGGGCAAACTCCGTCCCTCCGACCCTGGCCCTCACTCTGGAGGACGTGGCCGAGGAGGAGGACGTGTTTGTGGCAGAAGGAACGGGCTCGACCCCGAGGAGCGGAGACCGAGGTCTGTCACCGGTGAACCAGCTGGAGAGCGAGTTCCTTCACCTCACCATCCGGAAACAGGTGTCCTACAGGTAGCGTGTTGGACACACACATACACACACAGACCTCCGCCCCACTCACACACACGCAGCGATTCAGCCCCAAACATTCAGAGGCTTAGTTTTACTTTCTCGTTGTTGTTTAAATGTCAGGTTTCGGAGCAATGGGACCTCATTGTAGCTGAAATAAAAAGGACCCAATGGGGTTTACTGAGGACTGAAGGTCAATAACAGCTTGAATAGTTGCACACAACTTACTGGGTCTTCAAACTCAGTGTATGTCCCACTCACTTCCACTCCAGCTGTGATCCTTTCAGCTGCAGGTGCTTTGTTTGTTTAGTCTGAGCTGGGTTTGTTAATAGAGCCATTGGAGAGCAATGGTTCAACACTGTATCAGGGTGAATAAAGGTGTCGGAGTCTGTGGCATGACCCAATTTGTCAGAGTTTACCTGGTGGGGAAGGAGGAGATTTGTAACTTATGACATTTGTCCCACACACGTGTAGCAGGTTAGATCAAGGCTTTTGATGGTGGTGGTCTCTGGTAATGTGCTGAAGGGGGCATATGCTGCCAGATTTGTGCTGGAAGAGCATGCGTGTGCTGTTGCAGAAGAGGCACACCTGCATCAAATCCAGCAGGATATTTGAACTTTTTCATTTGATTTTAGGTGTGAAAGCCGTGGAGATTTGATTTGGAGGTCTGAGGGTTACAAAAATAAAATCTGTTTTTGATGCATAGCGCTGCTGTCACACAAAAAAAACTTGTATATCCAAAATAGCAACATTAACAGGAGGAGGTAAAGATCTTTTGAGTTTTGAAGCATTTCTTTTGATCCATTCATCATTTTGATGCAATATTAAGAACAACTGCCAGATTCAAGTGATCTCAAAAAGTGAAAATGGAGATACAGAGTTTTAGCATGATAGCAATGAAAAGTAAACATGGTGTCATCCGTTGTCATCAGTGCGTACTGAGTATTATACAGCAACATGCATTTCCAAAAAAACAAACAAGCAAACAAAAAAACAGTTTTTCTATTGG
Source organism: Salminus brasiliensis (assembly GCF_030463535.1). Classification (NCBI taxonomy): domain Eukaryota; kingdom Metazoa; phylum Chordata; class Actinopteri; order Characiformes; family Bryconidae; genus Salminus; species Salminus brasiliensis. The sequence goes on along the minus strand of NC_132902.1, from coordinate 7,794,483 downwards.
AAAAATATACAAGAATTGTATAATTCATGTGGTATTTTAATGTAAACTTCAATAAAAATAGTATTATGTCTATATGAGTGGTGTGTGAGCGCATATATAGTAGAGTGTTTGCTTGTGTCTGTTTGTTTGCTTCACACTTTGATCTCTCTGATGATTGGCAGTAGCATTAGTGTGTGTAGTATGTGACTGTGTCCAGTCTCCATTATTCCTTCTAACCCTTTCCCTCCAGACTCCAGACAGAAGTGAACCACCACACAGCAGTGACACATCAAACCAAGTCCCTCTACTGAAGGAAAATGATGTAGTTCAGCTTTAAAACGCTTGCACACACACACACACACACACACACACACACACACACACACATACACAAGGATCATCTTTAATCTTCTGTTCTCTCTCGTCCTTTCTTTCTCTGTCCCTTACAAGCAAACTCACCCCTACCGCAGCACCACAAACAGTATATCATCACTGTCATATCTTAAGTACTATTTTGAAAGTAATTTGTGTACCATTTAAAAACACTAGTTGCATTGACCAAACATTTATTGCTTCTCTTAGAAAGTTACTATTTCGGAAATGTAGGAATGGATGTTTTTTGGACACTCATGAAAGATTATATGTTAATTGGACAGCATCTTCCATCAAACACACCAGCCTCTTTTCCTTTAAACAGCAGGAGAATCTCTCAGGTTTAAACGAGGAATGTAATATTGTAATATGTAAAATTCCAAGTGTGGGGATTATTATTCCAGAGCATATTTTCTCTGTCTGTCTGCCTGTCTGTCCCAATCTCTTTCCTTCTCTTCCTGTCTTCTGGGTGATGGGTCTGTGTGCATTATGTAATGACGATTAGAGCTTTTATTCTAAGCAGTGTGCACTGATGGCACAGAGTATCTGTGTGTGTGCATGTGTGTGAGTACACCATGCCATGCAATGAGTAGGTCTTATGTAAGGGGATGAGAGAAACAGTGGGTGATCATGTTTTTTTTTCCCCCCATGCAAATAAGCAAAGCTTAAGATTGACACTCGGAGCCAGTGAAAGCGCTAGTCTGCTGCACTGTGCCCAATCAGCAGCACCCAGCAGCAGGTGGGCATTCAGGAGGGCACAATGCTCTTTGCTGATGTCAAACTTCCTGCTGATTCACTCACTGCTGTTACAGCCGAGGGAGAGGGATGGAGGGAGGGAGAGAGAGAGAGAGAGAGAGAGAGAGCACACTGCATCTGACAATCATTTTAATATTCAATTCCTTTTATTATCCATTATTTGATTGAGTGAAAGAGACCATGTGAGAGAAAGATTTAGAAACTTGCTTCTCACAAATTATTGATCAGGATTCTCTCACTTTGCCCACTTTACCTGTCACAATTTTTGTCATTTTTTTTGTTCTGTAGACTTCTGAATTCATTCATGAGTTACATCATCAGTAAAGATCAGTGAGCAGCTTTGCCATCAGCGGCCAGAATCAGAGAGAGCACAACTTAGTGTGCTCTCTCTAGGTGGGTGGATGGCACTCTCTCCCTTCATTACTCTCAAAGCAGTGTTGGCCTATGTTTTAATTTAGGCCGACCTGTTGAATGTCTGATTGTTAGTGGTTTCTTTCCTTTTCAGGACATTCCAAAAATATTTTTCCTCTATTCTTGGCTTCATAACAGCTTGCTTTTCTCCTCTGTTTTTTTGTTTATCTTTTTGAACTTCTAATGCATGTTCTCACATCTCAAAGCAGGAGTTAACATTCAGAGCTAGTAATTGTGTAAACAATCAATTTTACAGGGCACACATTGCTGCACCAGAGAGTAGGAGATGGAGTAAAAGCATACAGAGACATACTGAAGGGGAATGGTTTCTGGGAAAAATCAATGCTGGGTTTACAGTGACAATGAACAGGGGTCACTTGCTGCTTGTTGATGACAAGAACGCACCACAAATCCGGCAGCCAAGCCGCTCCCATAAGCTCCACCACTCGCTTGAGCGCACTAATGGCTTTGAGTCCATTCTGCTAATTACCTCATAGTGGGAGTCAATTAGCAGACCACAGTAGGTAAAAACAGACCAGTTGTCACCTAGCCACTCAGCGTGAATGATATATAAACCTGAGAATTACGTTTAATGTGTTTGCTCTTTACCTAATGAATTTGTATATGTGGAGCATATTTGAGGAAGCAGCAGTGGTTGGTTTTTCGTGTGTTTATGATGATAATGTATATTGTAAAGTCTCCTACTGGTCTCTCTTACAGTAAAAAGCCTAATGAACACACCTAATTTATCTTTCTCTAATAAAGTATTGTGGAATGTCTGAATGAGAGCGTGCTGCTAGCAAACTGTATGGAGCGCAAAGAAAGTTATGCAGAAATGTATGTACTTGTCACACTGACCTGGTTCATACAAAAGGTTGTTCCCAGATAAATATTTATCTGTGATGTTCACTATTACCTTGCTGTGTTTCAGATAGGTACTTTTTTTCACTAACATGAAAGATAAACATCTTCAGATTTCTTTACTTTTAGAGAATATTAGAATATCCAAGATAATATTAGATTGATTTTTGAAAACTCAGCATTCTGTAGTTGCAGTCCCAGCAGGGGTGAGTTAGTCTTTAAAACATGTAGGTGCAAGCTACAAAAATAGTGTAAAGTCCAAACATGTAATTATTTTAATGTAAGTGCAGTGATGCCAAAGTAAAAATAGATATTGTGCAGTAATAATAAAAATAATGGTTGCTATGGAACTACAGGGCCAGTTTCCCAGGCAGGGATTAAAACTAATCCTAGGCTAAAAAGAATTTATGATGGTTTTTCACCATTGGCAATTGAATGTAGTCCAAGAATCCTAATTCATGTCTGGGAAAATTGGCCAATAAAGTGATATTTTTCCTCTGTCAAATAGAGCTAGTTTGCTACTTTTCATTAGACATTATTCACCATATAATTCCCCAGTACAGTGCGCTAACTTTGTCTTGCTTGTCTGTGTTATGTTGGCTTACCCTGCTGTACAACTGCTCTCCCTCTCTGTTTCTGTCCCTATCTCTCTATATTGGCCATATCCAAATGTTTTTTTGTAATCAACATGTTTCATGACTAATCAACATTGCCAAGCTGTCATTAGTTTGTTTTAACTTTGTGTTTCTAGCACACACACATCCCTTGAAATCTCTGTCTCTGTGAGGCTGAAAGCTAAAATGTAGGTGTGCTTACTGACATATATCTCATTGTACCATTGTCATTAAACCCGGCACACATGCTACAATAACTCTGTTTTGTGAAGCCAACCAAAGCGTAACAGTTTTATTATTAGGGAAATGACAGTGTTATTTTCGAAGACCCAGCTTGTCCCCAGGGCCTGCAGGGAGAGCTGATGGCAGACATATCTGAGTGGCCTGTTGCACAGTGCAGTGATCCAGTGAAATGGAGCGTTTGTGCAGAGAGGAGGCTGAATCAGTATTCAGTCAGTATTACTTCCCCCTCCAGCTCTTTCACTTCATCTTATGCTAATTCACAGCAGTGATGTCCGTTCTTAATTATTCATAGGGTAAACGTGGCTCGTCTGGAATAAAACACAATTACTGAATAATGACAACATAGGCAAACATTCCCCAAGGACAATGTTCCCAGCCTAAAAGCTTATTTTGAAAAAAAAAAATGTTTGGATAGATCTCACCTGTTAAACTATTAGTTAGAGACAACACTTGTTTGTGACATGTACACAGACACAGACACACACTTACTTAGATATGCAGCTTACTATTCAAATATTGATTGCATCTATCTGAAAACATGCACCTCCGGCTTGCAGTGGAATTTCTTGTTTGTCTATGAAGTTTGTTAATGGCTTCCGTAAAGGGCAGTAAAGCTTCAGAACATTTTGTCTGCAGAAAAATTGTAAATAAAATTGTAATTTTCAGGACAACATTTCTAAAGTATATGTTGGATCTTTAGGGTTCAAATTCCATATTTGGGTTTTTCATAGCCTTCAACTTTTAATGGATTTAAGTCACTAATTAGCCTGCTTTAAGGCTCATTTGTTTTAGTTCATTAATAATAAATCTGATGATTGCTTACATTATCTCTAGGTAACTTCATAATGTCTTAATGTTACTTAACAGACACCATCAGACAGAGATGCTACAGTGGATAAGCTGAGGGGTCTGCATCACCCACAGATTTCAGGATAGTTTAACTGTTACAAATGCAGTTGGCGATTAAATAGTTGTTTTATTTTATTTGTATATTTTAGTTTAGATTTTATCTATTTATATATTTTCAAAAAAGTTTGAAACTCTGAGTAAACTCCGAAACTCAAACACACTTTTATTGCAGTAAGCCAAATTGCTTCCCTCACCAACTGCAGGCTATTTTGCGAGGTGTGCAAATTAGGTGGCTCATTTTAAAAAAACTAATTTCAAAATATTGCCACATATTAAAGCACATATCACATATCAACAGTCTGATTAATTGTTGCTCAGCTCATTGGGATAGGGTTTGTCCAGAAGGAAGGGCAGCAGAGTGAGCAGGGTGTGCATCAGTGCTTTGATTTCTCAGCAACCTAAAGGCTTAGAATATTACACGTGGAATCAAAACACCTGAATTAATCAAGCCTGATATAACGGCCTGTTGTTTTTATGTTACTGTAATAAAGCTCGTGATGGTTATTTCACTGATGCAGATTCTGGTTATTAGCATTAGCAATAATTTTGTTTAAATGTTGGCGAGCTGACCACAATGAAAACTGTGTTCAAAATGAGTAGATCTCTAACTGTAAAGTCGAGGGCAAAACTTAGTAAAAGTACAAAAGGCTGTGTGAAATAGTGAAAACTGGCTGCAACTGTCCTTATAAAAACTCTTTACCTAAAGGCAAGGAGTCGTGAGCTGAAATACTGATTCAGTGGAGAACTGAGCTACAGCTACACACTCCCCTTAGGTTGTGGATTCCAGATCATGCATTTTGCTGTGCTAGATACAAGCTGTGTCTGTATTGTTTTCCTTCCACTTAGTTATAGTTTCAAACACAGCTCCAGTGGGTAGAAATTCCTGCAATCAAAATAATGTTTCTGACCGAATGTGCAGCAAGAAATCTAATTGGTCTCTTGTTTAAACAGACAGCACAGTTCACTACTACTCAGAATAAAAATATTGAAATAAAACTAGCAATTTATGTCCAATATCAGAACTGCAAATACATTGTTGTACACTGTATGGTTATAAACACAGTTGTAAGTAATGAGTCTACCAATAGATTAGTAGACATTAGTGCAGAAAATTAAAAAAGATAAACAAGTGGCTAGAAAGCTAAAAACAACCTATACTTCTAGGCTGTTCTCTAGCAGTAATAACTAACTGCTGTGGTAATACGTAGAAAGAACCCAGTTAGGACTGAGGCAAGCCACCCTTTTAGCAAAAAGTGCTGAAAATGGGTGCTAAATAGAGCAGTTCTTAAAGATTCTATATAGAACCATCTACAAGAGGTTTTCCACCAATCCAAAGAACCATTCAACCATTCAAATGGTTATTTGAGTTATCCTATAGCACATTAAAGATGCAAAGAAAATCCTTTTTTTAAGTGTAATGGTGGCTAATGGCTAAGCAAAGGCTAATTGTAAACCCAGACACAAAAACACTGAGATAATGAAACTAAATACCAGCATAGCTAGAGTACTGCATGCACAATGACTGAGAAATGTATATAGTATATTATGGAGCACTTTGGATTTGCCCTTGATGAGGGAAAGATGACCCATGGCTTCCAGTCCTAGGACGCTGAGGCTTGACTAGGTAAGCTTTAATCAGTGCATTGTCAGCTGGGATTAGGAACAGCGAACCTCTAGACACAAGTCCCCATCAGTTGCACTGATGCCAGAAACATGCCAGTCTTGGTCTATGGGACATGCACTTGCAATAAGTCATGCCATTATGTGGAATCTCCTAGTCATGAAATGTCTACAGCAATGTGACAACACCCACTCCCCACACACACGCACACAAGTAAAATCACATTAGAGAGTGATGCATTGCGGATGTAGGACAGATCCTAAATTTTAGCAATCTCCTGGGAGTGATGTTGTAAGTGTTTCCTGTGCTGTTTCATGAGCACAGCAGAATAAATTAATCCATTAGTCATCAAGACATAAGGTTTAATATCTGTGGCAGCCATCCAGAGATCATTCCTTCTGGGTGAAGTGTGCACCCGCTGGCCTACTGAGAAATGAGGCAAATAACTTTTGATTTAAATGTCTGTGGAGTTACACATGCACATGCACATAAACACACCTTTATAGGTGCAAATTGTTTCTTTTTCACTTTTGTCTCTTGCGTACAAATGAACAGACTGTGAGGTATCCAGCATGGTGCCCTCTGTCCGCTGTTCTGACCTTTGGCTGTTTGGCTGTGCCAAATAATTAACCAACAGTGTTACTTAGTAGAGGAGGAGAATAAAGTCTGTAAGAAAAGCGCTCCTTCATAACAGTTTTTTTTAATGGCTGTGATAACGGTCTAACCATATGAAGACTGAAAATAGTCTAGAGTCAGGAGCTATCGACTCCCAACTTGCAGATGAGGCCACATTTTTTTTAAAGCATAGCAGAAACCTACCTTGTGCGTTAGTGCTATATGCCCGGGAAAACGGAAGATCAGAGAGCAGGTGTCAGAGAGTGTTGATGCTGGACATTTTCAGCCTGTATCAGCAAGAACACAAGTGGCAGAGTGCACGTGTACTGTACACCAAGAGAAAAGTACAGGTCTGAATGTTGTCTTCTACTATGAGTCTGTCAGATGGCTCTGTTATGTTGTGTTCATGGTATGGTTGTTATCCACTTGTCCTCTTACTGGGAAGAGTAAATGCAAATCAGTACAAAGTTATTCTCACTGATCTTATAATGAAGCATTTGCATAAGAGTGATCTATTTCAGGTTCACAGTATATGAGAGTTCACTAAATGGTCTTCAAAGCAGCTCTCAACCCAATTGATAGCCTGTGGGCTATCCATTCTTCCAAAAGATATGCTTTTTCAGTTGTGGCCCAACACCTTAGTAAGGCATACTCGTCTGTATGCCAGTATATGTGAAATCTGGTACTGGAATTCCAAATAAGAAAAGTATATTTCCTCATATCCCAAATCTTCAAAACTATGTTATACAGTATGTGTATGATTTATACATATAAATATATTTGTATTATATATATATAATTATGTATATATATATTATGTATGTATATGTATTATATATATATATATATACATTTAAAATTCACTACAACAATGGCAGTGAAGCCTGATTCCCAAGACATGGATACTTACTGTCTGACTATATTCGATCTAATTATCCAGGTGCATTGTCAGATGGAAATCAAGCTTTTATGGAAGTGATTGCACTTACTCCTGCAATGTTGATCATCTCCTTCGAGAACTAACTGCTTACTCCATCTGAAGAAGCACAAAATCTTAGTGTAGTCATGGATGACCAGTTATTGTTCTCGACTTATGAAGCAAACCGGACTCGGCCATGCAGATTTCTCTTTTGCAACATCCGAAAAATTTGACCTGTCCACTCCAGAGGCGCTTGTTCAGTCACAAGACTTGACTACTGCAACTGGCGGCAAAACTTGTCTTCAGTATTTCAGCCATGTTACTCCTCTGCCACGCTCTCGCCAGTGTCTTCCTGTAGCTGCACACATCAGATTCAAAACCCTGATGCTGGTTTACAAAACCAAGAATGGACCAGCCCCTCCGTACTTTATGGAGGTGGTCTCTTTGTGCTTCAAGTGTGGCTCGGCTAAGGTGTGTTTTGGATTCTAGCCTATACAAACTAGAACAAGGATAAAACAATGAAGCACTTTTGTAAGAGCTGGATAAGGCCGTCTTCGAAATGCCTTAAATGTAATTGTTAAATCAGTTCAGTTACCAGATGTGACCAACCGTAAGGGTTCCTCGATAATCTGATAGCTTAATGATCTGAACACTCCTTCTCTGCAAGAGAAGTGCTGAGAGGTGCTATACTAATTCTCCTGAAGCAATACATGGTTTTGTGAGTGCTAGGAGTCCCCACTGTCTGAACGATACATTGTTCTCAGCTTTGTGAGTCATTGTCAAGGACAGAGATAAGCACTCACTATGCCATAAAAGTACAGACACACAAACCACCCCCAATAACAGCTCTGTCCAGACACACACACACTAGTGCTTATGGAAGTGGGGCTGGGACTGCCATTGTAAGTGTCTGTGAAGCTCAGTTCTTGACACCCTTGCAGTCGAGCCGTCTGATGTCTGCCGATGCAAGTGGGTGTTGTTGTTTTGTGCTGCTGTAGAACATTTATTTGAATATGAAGAGCTGCTTGCCACAAGGTCTCATTTAGTCTGAAAACTACCGGTCACACTACCAGTTTTACAAAGCTAAACATTCCTGTTATCCATAATTTGTGACGAATTAATGTAATATCAGTAATTAAACTGCGCAGTAGTTTTAATTGAACAGTTATTTACTGACTGTAACTATAGGCACTTCGGATTGGCTGGGTACACCAGGTTTTCTCTCTCTCTCTTTCTCTCTCTCTCTAACTCCCTCTCTATTCATATACACATAGTGATCCATCTTTTTAGGCTCTTTATCTACCTATAAAGGATCTATAAAGGTATTATACAGATATGGTATTTTTCCATATTGTGATTTAAAAAGTAGCCAATTTTTGATAATTGAGTACTGAGCCGGAATTCTGGATTAGGGTTATACAGAAATTTGTGGTCACATGTTCTTTTGAGAATGTATTTATTTACTTATTTATTTTTGGAAATTACAGTTTAAATTCATGATAATATAAAAACTAAATATTGATTGATTTTATCAGCGAACTGATCAACATTGGGAATGCTCAACAAGCTCAAGATGAACAACATTTTCGAAGAGACCCTTTAGTTACTGCATTAAAAGACTTCCCTACAGGCTTCTGTTTGGTGCAGTATTCACTTGGCCCAGAGAAATTACCCATAAAACCCCTGGCAGAGCAAATGGAGCATCTAAACCATGTACAACTAGGATGAAGTCACCTTGGGATGCTTGCCTCAGTACAGACTGTCTCAGTGCATTCAAGGACATGGATATCAGCACATTAAAGCCAGAGAAGCCGAGTATTTCTCTGGATGCTGGTGATGAAACGCACACACACACACACACACACACACGCGCGCACACACACACACACACACGCATGCACACATACACACAAATAGCATTCTCCCTCATTCTCATGTTCAGGAAATGACTGTACTGAGTCATCTGGTATCTCTGTTCTACACAGCAATGGCTCTCCAGATACACACAAATACACACACATAACCTATCGCTTCTCTGCATAGTGATATGCATGGCTTGCTGTCATTGATGTATACAGTAGTAACATCTATGCTGTTTAACCTGGTAATCTTGCTAATACCGTGATAGCACTGCAAGATGGGCCGGGCCGTGCAGTGTGAAAAGGCCTCCCGAACAGTTGCCTTCTGCGCTCCGAACTGTTCGGTCCTACATTGGAAAAGTGGCGGACTCTGGTCTGCTATATTTTGTTTTAGTATCTTACATTTTTTTCAGATGACCATTTTAGAATATGTTTAATATCTTAGAAAATGTTTGACTATGTCAATGAAGTGCTATGATTTCATTTTTCTATAAGTGCAATGGATGTAGACACTAAACTACAGGTTCCACACTGCATTGCTGTAACTACACTGAGGCTGGATATTGTTTTATTCTCATAAAGCAAACGAATGGGTTGTTTTGTAGCGCTAATAGTTCCAATTGAAGATGAGTTTGATGAAGGAAAAGGTTGAGGTATGCAGATCTGGCTGCTGAGGTGAGAGAGAGTGGGTGGCAGGCATATATTGTAGACCAGTAGAGGTAGGTGTAAAGGGTTTTGGAGAACTAATACATAAACATGAGAAGATCATACAGCTAACAATGTTCACCCCAGTTGATATGTGTAAAATGTTACCTGTATGAATGCATTAATCTGCTCATTTCCCTTTTTTGAAGGTGTTGTTAAATGCTCTTTTAAAACCAGGTTGGGAATAATGTTTGTTTGTAAAGCCTAGAGGATGCCAGAGGGTGCTGTGTTGGACCAACACAGTGGTAAAATCAAAAAAAGTGTCTGAAACCGGGTAAAACAGCTGATACCCAAGCCGTTAAACTAGAGGTTGGGAAGCACGGGCTGGAGTCCAACACAGTTTGCTAAGTTCCCTGCTACACAACCTATACAACCTGCAATTTAACAGATGAGCAGGAAAAGCACAAAACTGCAGGACTGGAGTGCCCCGCCCCTGCAATAAACTATGCCTGGATCAGCCCAGATCCTAATCCCATCCAGTGGAATTCCTTTATTTTGTAAGAAGTAAAATAGACATGAGGGAGATTTCTTGGAATAGCTGACTGACCAAGGTGGAATTTATGCCATGATGCTTTTGCTGGTGATGTAGTGCTTAGTAATGTTTTTTTCTGTTTATGAAGATGCACAGTCAAGTACACTTGTAATTAATTAATGCTCATCTTCCTGTCCACATTTCTAGTCTCTTTGAAGGGGTGTCAATAGATAGGCCATCCAGTTAATACTGGGACAAACATTAAATAGCACAGATACTGCGAGATTAGAGACATTAACCATTAAACAGTAGGAATAGACATTCAATGTTAAAGTCCATGTTGGCACTATGGCAGCATCTGGAATAACATCTGGGTACAGCACTTTGCCTCACACCTTGTCTAAAGCAGCTCTCTCACACCACTGTACAGGAGGCCTGGGGGATAATCTGTGCATGTGTGTGATGCAGAGGTCTGTGATAGGTCAGACAGGGGAAGCACTCAGTGCTCAAAGCTATCTAATCCAGCTCAGGATTAATATACCATCTCCATCACCCAATCTTACACACACACACAGCAGTGGGAGCATTGCACTTTATTGTTGTGTATGCTTTTGAGTAAATGCGTATGTTATCACTGTCACCTTGTTTTTGCACACATGGTTTCAGACTGGCTTTGGCTGACTGAGGAATTAGGGATAATGCGCTAACACTGGTTAGGGCTTTTTCTTTGTTTCATTTGAGATTCTGGTTCATGGTGACATAATTGCCTCTTGCAATTCCATTGTGTTTTTTTTCTAGGAGCACTTTTATCAACAATGCTTAGATAGGACGGCAACAGTGCTCAAATAGGCAGTGCAGTTCAAGCCAAATTCATCAAACAAGGCTACATTTTTCAGCCTTCAGCTTTGGTAAGATTGTGTTCACTGCAACCTCAGCTTTCTGTTCTTGGCTGACGAGTGGAACCTTCTGAATTGATGTACTTATTCAGATTCCTCTAAAATGAACTTAATTGATCCGGTGCTCTTCTGCTTGCCCTCTGTCTTCTGCTTTTCAGTCTTTAGGTCTGAATGAAATTATTTAATATAAATCCCATGACATGTCTTTGAAATAAAATTGCAATACGGTACTCACTGAGCAAAACTTTTTTTATTTTATCATTAGCCACAGCCGTGTCTGATAGAGTAGATTTTAAATCATGGAGTAGATAGCCTATCATCACATGTTGTGCTAAAGACATAGAACAGTTTTCCTATGTTAAAATACCAGGTTCACCTAATTAGGATGAATCATTTAGTCCCAGTCGCAACTTAATAATAATAATAATAATAATAATGATGATATTAATAATAATGTATTCTGGATGTCTATCAAACACCAGTAATGAATTAATATGAGCTGCCAACCTGTAACTAGGATATTAGCAAGCGATATAAAATATGGTGTTCTTCTAGCTAGTACATTTAGCAAGTACACATTCCCTAAACTAAAGAATACCAAATTAAAAATTGTCTGTCCATTGATAGTTCTTCTTGTCTTGGCTGTTGTGTTTTTCTTTGAAATTTTTTTTGTAATGTTTACTTTAAATCCTTATGCACAGAACCTCTGCTGCACTAGTTACAGGAACTACAGATTACATATTATTTATTTATACACATTAATTCTTATTATTACTTACTGTTATCAAATCTGCTGTGCAGTGAAGTGCAAACCTGTTCAGAGTTTAAAGTTTCCTTTGTTCCGATGGAGAGATATACATTATTTAGTAAAAGTGTATCATTAACATGCAGAAATCACTCTTCCTAAAACAGAGTTTTAACTAAATTGTTACTAAATTGTAAATTGTTTTATTTGTCTTTTTAGCTCAAGGTATTCTGTAAAATCTGCATATAGATCGTATGGCATGTCGTGTAATGCGTGGGCAGTTGTAGGTTGCTGATCCTCTTTTTCCGTCTACAGATGGCACAGAACCAGCTGGTCCTTTATGAAGCTGCACGTGGCTCATTGAAGCAGCCTAATGACATTAGAGCCACCAGACCTGCATGCATTATAAATTATGGGCTTTGTAGTCCCACAGGACTGATTAGGATGAAGGAGATCGTGATGCGTTGCTGGAAGACCAGGCTCACTTTGCTGCTCAGATCTTTTATCAGATTTCCTTCTCCAGATGAAGGCGGAAAGACCTGCTTTCATTACGTGGGCTAGCCTGCTACTCCAGAGACACTTTTCTACTGTTAGACAAATTAGATTATAAGGGAAGTAATTGGATATTTAAAGAGATACTGTAATATTGAGATAAATTGTGCTCAGTGGGGGAAATAAAGTTTACTGATTGTATCTGGAGGTCTGTCCAGAATAGACCAAACATCATCATTTGTTTTTGCATTACATTATGTCAATTGAATATTGTATAATGTTTAGAAGTAATCTGTGCCCTATTGGTTCATGTTTACATGCCAGCTGCATTTATCAGCAATCGATCTGCTTGAAGTAGATGGTGTGTGTATCCTTTAGGATTATTTAGTTGCCTATGCCACTGTGAAAATAATTTTTAGAGGACAGATAGGATAGATCAGGTGTATTTTGTAGCTTAATTAGCACAATTGTGAACAATATGTCATAATTTTAAAGCTACATATGTTCAGTTAGCTACAACAACATATTCTAGCTTGGTAGCTGGTTGGAAAGTTGGTAAGTTGGTGTTACCTAACCAGCAATAAACAAACACTCAACTATAACACAATTTCTAATTAGGTTGCCAGTGTTTTGTAAAGCTTGCAACAGTTGCTATGAAAGGAGGCAGTTGTAGACGATACACAGATCTGACCAAGTGTTTGAATTCAAACTCAGCTCAAATTCCTGTATAAATGAAGCATTATCTCTTGCTCGTTCTAGAATAGGCCATAACACACTTAGCCTAAATTACTTTCCAGTATCAAATGTTTTAGAATTGTCAATCCTGTAGTTATACAACTTTTTTTTAAAGGTATGTGCAGTTGTTTTATTGACTTTTGAAGTGAAAAAGTAAAGTTTATTATTTCAAACATATTGGAGAGATTTTGAGCATGAAGATGAAAATTTAAGAAGACCACTCTAAAACCCTAAACTCATTTCTTTTGAGCCATTTAGACTTACCCTTGTCCTTCAGAATGTTGTCTTGCTATTTTACTCAATCAGAGGTCTCTTATCATGGACTTGGCATTTTGCTGCAGGATTTTCAGAATACAGAATTTATACTTTCCTCAGTTATGGCCAGTTGCCCTCAAGGAACAAAACATTCCCATTCTGCATCAGATGTATCATGACCCCTTTTTCCCCAGAAATCTTTACTTTTGACATGTCAGTCCACAAAAGTTCTTTCAAAAGTATTCAGGGTCATCAAATTGTAAAATAAGCTTTCATGTTCCTTTTGGTTAGTAGTCATTTTCGCCTTGCAGCTCTCCCATGGATACCATTTTTGTCTGCGCTCTTTGTAATGGTTCAATCATGAACAACTCCTGCAGTTCCTTAGATTTTTATCTGGGTTCTTTTGTGACTTCTTGATTGGGTTGTTGCACTTTTGGAGGAATTTAATAGGCTAACCACTTCTGAGAAAATTCACCAGGTTTTCATCTTTTGGAGAGAATGACTCTCGTTGTGGTTTGCCTGAGTCTAAGAGACATAGAAATGGCTTTGTAATCCTTTTTAGACTGATTAATTTCCAGACGTTTTGAAATTACCTTTGATCACAGCATAATGTGCTGCTTAAAGAGACCTTTTAGACTACTTTACATTGCTTAAATGGGTCCTATTTAAGTGATGTTTAGCTTCAACTGGACCAGCAGTAATGAAGCCTCTGTGTATCTAGTTTAATTTATTTGATTAATTGATTGATAGAGTAACTATGGGTGGAATTACTTTTTCATACAGTGCCAGATGTGTATTTTTTAATTAATTGGTTGCAATTATTTTTTGTGTCAAAAACAATAAAATATACTATATGGACAGCAACGATATCTAGAAGAGAATTAAAGCATTGAATTAGATGTGTGCACCCTGGTCCCAGCGTTTTGTGTGTGCTTATTGAGGTATACTGTATTGAATTCAGCACAGTCATGTTTTCTAGGAAGTAGTGCCCTAGCCCTAAAACTGGAAAATGAGACAGGTTTCCCCGATCTGCTGCCCGGCAAAGGGCTCACTGTGGAAGGAACGCTTAATCTGCTCATCCGGAGAAATAAAGCGGCGTCACAATGATGAGAAGTGCAAAAGGTCAGGTCATAAAGCTGAACAGTGGGCAGGAAGATTTTAAAGAGCAATGAGAAACATCATTGCCATATTAGAGAGAAAGATGAGTTTATTTCTGGGCTGCATGCATACGATTCTGTTTTGTCATTAACCCATCTCTGATCACTCATAGCTGAGTCATGTTTGGACATGAACTTCAGAAACTCTTCACTTCAGGATCTGCACACACTGTACATTCACACTGCAAGCTGCTTTGAAATGGTGATTATGCTCAAACTCGCAGAATACAGAGAGACTTACAGATTCAAGGATATAGCATTGATGTTCTGTGGTTGTTTGTGTTGAATGTTCTGATAGCACTACAGTTTCTATGGGGGGGGGGTCTTGAAGTGATCCCCCTCTTATTTTATTTAAAGCACTGATTTGACTGATGTTAAAAGAGCATAGTACAGTAGTGCATGTTTATAATGTAATGCTTATTGGGCTAAGTATTGGATTGCTTTAGTGCTAATGCAGTACATCTTTATATCATTGAATAATTGCACTAGGGCTGGGCGGTATTATACCATCATGCTGTATTACTGCAGTATATGATATTACCAGGGTGGAAGTAGCTTAAGTACCGCAGATAGTTACAGGTTTATGTGGCTTCCATGCCATTAATCCCACATTAATTCAAAACAAAAGTCAAATACAGAGAAGTTTGCTTACAGAGTCACTAACTGTGAACACTAACAAGTGAACAAAGTACACAGTGTTAAATAAAGCATTTAATACATGTTAAACCGTCTGCCATGCTAACCATACACTAGACTTGTGACACTGACTCTCATACATCTAAAGAAATTTTGGCATTTGTCAAATTCACAGTTTTTAGAGTTTTTAGTCACAGATTATAATTCATTTGAGATCATTTCCCATCATGCTCCTAGTGGACATTTACAAGAAGAGAAACTGAGGACCAGTGCAGCAGAAGCAGCTTTGGCCACAGCTGTCCTTGTGTGTGCAGTTGTTTGTATGGAAAAAACAAACAAACAAAAAAATAATGCAGAATGTGTTAAGAGGGCTATCCTGATCACCCTACACCAAATGATCAAGATGACAAGACAAGACAACCATATTGACCATTTGTGACATTTTTTGTGACACAGATGGAATTTGGCTTCTGCTTTTATCCCATCTGTGCAGTAAAACTCACACATTGTTCCCAAAATTCATTGTTCCCGTGCACATTGTTCCCAAAATTCAGAAAACCTCATCAGGGGGAAGAGCATTTTCTTACAAAGCCCCCCAACTCTGGAATAACCTTCCAGATAATGTTTGGGACTCACAGTGGGACACAGTGTCAATGTTTAAATTGTGTGAATTAATGTTTCCCTTAGATAAAGGTTATAGGTCCAGGGGTTTGCGGACACAAGGAATTGTAGTACACTGAGATGCTGGAGCTTGCTTGCACGCGATCACTCAGGTTTGTGGACGGTGGAGCAGATGGACGCTAGCGTTTCAGGGCGCTCCCGTGTCTGTGTTACCTTCTGGCTCTCCTTTTCATTAGGCTGTTATAGTTAGACCTGCTGGAGTCGCCAGACACACTCTGATACTGCTCAACATTCGCTGCTCTCTATAAATCCATTCAGAACTAATTCTGTCTCTTTACCTTCCTTAAGTAAATGGTCACCCAGCTCGGGTCACCCTTGTGAGTCTTGGCTCCTTCCAAGGTTTCTTCCTCCAGCTCTGAGGGAGTTTTTCCTTGCCAATGTCACCGTTGGCTTTCTCACTGGGGGTCTTTGATCCTTCATGTCTTCTTACGTTATTTCTTTTTTTCTGTTCTTTTACTAATTACTGGAGTGGTGGGCAGCTACTGCTGCAGTGCCCGGTGAGCAGAGAGGGCGAAGGGCCTTGGTCAAGGGCTCAACAGTGGCAGCTTGCCGAGCCTAGGTATTGAACCCACAACCCAGTCATCAATAGCCCAGAGCTCTAACCGCTGATCCACCACTGCCCCACAGGAGCATGCTTATTAGTATTAGCAATATTAGTTAGCAGGATAACAATCTGATCACCACAGAAGTAGTTCAAGTCTGTCTGAGAGAAGACCCACTTTTAAACGTTTAGTTGAGAATGACTCAACTAAAGTTGAGAAGTTGAGATGGAGCATTGAAAGGAAAGAAAGGTGGTTCAATAGTCTACTCACTAGCCTTTTTAGGCACATGTAGGAGACTGAATCTTCCAGATTTGCTTGCTCTCTTTATTAGCAATGATTTGAGCTTCCACTACAGTGGAAATGTTTTTTTTCCTCCCCATTTGTTTTTTAAAGCGTGACTTTGCCAATCAGTGAGCTCCCAACACACCCTTAACCTGTGGCTCTTTTAAATACACATGGGGAATTGAACTTTTATAGTCATGCATTAGATAGACACAGAACAAAAATTGGACACATCTTACTTGTTGTAATTTTGAAATATCGTCCTCATGGGGAGGTACCGTCCCCATGATGGTAATGTTTAAGTACCACAGTATTACCGTCTTACCTTCCAACCCTAAATTGCACATAATAGCTGATATAATATGTCACTGTAGTTCTAGATCCTATCTTTATAGCTAATTAGATTTTTTTTTGTAGGATGAGGCATGATCTGTACTAAAGCTAATCTACTGTACTGAAATGACTGACACTTTCTGTAGCCACTCCGCGATTGAAAGCTAGATTCTAGGGGGAAAGATGTACAAAGTGTCTCTAAGTAGAGTGTGTATGCTGTTGTGTAGAGAAAATGCATTTCTGGTAAACTTGCACCAGCAGTATTCTGTCCCAGATATTTGGGATAATTAGTTGATTTAAAATCTTCGAGAGTATTCATAGAAAAAGTAGCAAATCTTCTGAAAAGAGAAGGACATTTTATGTGTGTGTGTGTGTGTGTGTGTGTGTGTGTGGACATCATGATGAATTGTGTGTAACATGGAAGGTGTGTGAGCACTCTGTCCCCACTACTTATTAACTCCATTTTTCTCTTTTGAAAGAGGGTTGGTCAGGGGAACTCTGAATGGTGAAATGGAAAGTAATACCTTTCTTTATGTGCAGTACTTGGTTGTGTTTGCATTGTGTGTGTGTGTGTGTGTGTGTGTGTGTTTGAGCGAGTGATGAGGAAAAGTGTTTTATTAAAAGGAGGGAAGATCTGAGGGGGGTCGCCATGACGACGGGATGGGTACTCTCATGGGTCGGAAAAGATGAAGAGACCAAATGTAATGACCAAAAGAGGGAGGTGGGGGGTGAGGGTCTGTGTGTGTTTTTGTAAGAGTTGTAGAATGAGGTTCTAAATGGAGAGATGGGTAAATGAAGCAGAATGCTGTAGAAATGACTTCTTTTTCCAGAGGCTGGTGGAGGAAAATTGAATGGATAAACCTCTCTGTCATCATGCACACACACACACACACACACACACACACACACACACACACACACACAGACACACACTTACAAATACAGACTCACGAATCTGTAGCGGGTAATAGCCTTGTAACTGATTTATTCAGCTGAAATTGGCCTGTGTTAATTTTAACTGTTCCTGAAAGCAGATTATTAGGCGTGACAAATCATTTAGAAACTGTACTGTACAACCACTCTGCATGTGATGTCTACAGCTGAGCTGCTGAAATTTTTTAGCAGATAAATGGGCAGTGCTGGCAGGGTAGGATGATCATTGTCTCTGTGTGTGTGTGTGTGTGTGTGTGTGTGTGTGTGTGTGTGTGTGTGTGTGTCTCCAGACTTTGTGTGTGGAAGTGAATAGCTGTTGCTGACTAACAGCTAGTGGGCGTTTGCTAATTCAGCTAAATGATCAGTTACACACACGCATAGCCACATCTAAGGGCCTTCATGATTAGCTCTACTAGATTGCTCTCTATCAGTCTGATAGGCTGATGCTCTTGTTTCATTTGTTATGTTGATCATGTGGTACCTGCTAAGTGAAACTAATAATCTCTGGGGGTGCAGCACTGCACACACAAACACAGCCACTCCTTAAAGATCCCATTGTACCAAACCAAGCCAAACTTTTTTTTATGTAGAGCTACTTGTAAACGTGATGCAAAGTACTGCACAGACTGAAACACAGTTAGGATCAATAAACAGATTTCAAATAAATATGGAGTTTTAATTACTTTAAAAACAATCAATGAACAAAATAGGGTTTTAACAAAAATACCATCATTTGACATGGTTTTATCACATGGTTTTCTGATAATTGGTGTATATTTATTCCATTGTTGTAAAAGCATGTTAAAACTTGGTGGACATGAACTGTGTAATGTGAGTAACTAACATTTTACATACCTCAAGTTTCCTGCTTTGGCAGTAAGACCCACTCATTGGGGCCAGATCTCATAGTCACTTTTCAAATCTCACATATTAAAATCTTATGTTTAAAACCAAACATTTGATGTTTTTGACTATTTTTTTACATGATTTGAATCTGGCAATATATACTATGTACTATGTACTATGTATGCTCAAAAACTGGAGAAGGAAACAACCTTTTTAACTTTCAATGAAAGTCAAAGTAAACTTTCTGTTTATTAGGTAAATTAAGCATAATAAAAAAGACATATATATCTGTAAGAAAAGCACTGTGTGTGTGTGTGTGTGTGTGTGTGTGTTATTATCATTATTCCTGCTTCTTGAGTAGAATAAGTACAAAACTGCTCCTACCCTTTTCACGCCCTTATCAGTAAGAAATCTTCTTTTGGTAAGGAATGTGAAAAAGACTGAACTAAATAATAGAAAGTGCCTTAATGATTAAACAGCTAGAGCAGTTAGTACATGTTGCCTCATGTAAAGAGATGACTGAGCTGACTGTATTTATGTATTGTGTATTTATGGAAGAAAACCTGCACCTAACATGCTTTAAAGCTTTATGTACCTGCTTCATTGCCTTGTCATTTCACTGTCCTGTTATAGTACTTTGTGATGCATATTACAGTGAACATGTGAAAGGATCTGAAAGGAAATGAACAGAGGCATGTAAAATTGTGAGTAGAACAGAGAAATGGGGAATAACATAAACCATGGATTTGTGCCATGTATGTTCATGTCCTTTGTGTTTAACCGGAG
This sequence comes from Salminus brasiliensis, assembly GCF_030463535.1. Lineage (NCBI taxonomy): Eukaryota > Metazoa > Chordata > Actinopteri > Characiformes > Bryconidae > Salminus > Salminus brasiliensis. Next base: position 7,774,828 of record NC_132902.1, on the reverse strand, counting down.
ACACATTTGAAAACCAAGTGTAAATGCATGTAATGAACAATCAGGTTACAATAATAGTTACAGATTATATTTACATGAAACGAGCAGGCGTAAATGGGATTTGAGTACAGGGTCCTTGATATCACATTGCCATTTACCACATTTTGAAAAGGAAACACTTTCCACAAAGGCAGCAATAGGTCTCTGTTGAGTAATCTAATCTGCCACAGTTCTGCATGCATGTAAAGCACTGGGTCAGCTATATTTGGCTCATCAAACTTCTGGGATTCAGAAATATGGGAACGCATTATAAGATCCAATCCACATGAATCCACTAGAAATTAAATTCACAAGGACTAGAAGACACAAGTTTCAATGTATGTAATATGCGAAATATGGGCACCCTTGGCCCTTGTTGTGTTTTTTTTCCTTTATTCTATAAATTCTCTGGCACTTCAAACATTGTTCTAACATTCAGCAAGCATAGCCACTTTAAGCAAGTGTCTAAAGAGCTGAAAACAAAAGTAATCAATGCCCACAGGACAGGGAAATGCTAGCATTTTCAGCTTGCAGTGTCTAAAGTGTGGAATGCTATTAAGAAATGGCAGTTCAGGGGGACTGTGGAGGACAAGGTGAGATGTGGAAGACCAAGAAAACTCTCAGAGAAAATCTTTTTTATTGGAAAGGATGCCGTGCCTGCAACTTTGTCACAAAGTCCAACAGTTGAAGTATGCTATAATGTAATAATAGCTCTTTAGCAACAATCAGCAAATGGTATATATGGAGAAGAAAAGGAGGTATCACTTTACTTGAATGGTCCATTATAGAGGCCTTGTAGATGCTGACCTGCCATTCAGCTAATCTACACCTAAATCTAACCTTAACCTAAATCTTAAATCTAAACGGGGAAGGTTAGGGTTAATGTTAGGGTTATGTAGGGTTACATTCATTAGAAAATCATCTACATTTAGTTGAATTTAGTTGAATTTTAGTTAAATGTCAGGTGATCATATATAAGGAAATCTATAATGAACCATCCAAATAAAGTGTTACAGAAAAGAAACTGCCTTTTCTGAGACTTTGGAGTTGTGCTGCAGCCTGTGGTTATATTGTTATTGCGTTCTTCTCAGTAATTAATCCTGGATGCAAAGATTAAACTTAAATCTGTTAAAAGCTGGAAAGAGAATGGCTTCTACATCAGGATATTGATCCAAAATATACCGAATCCAAAGTACAGGCCACATGATGATTTTACACTTAAAAGTAAATAAACTGTTCATTAGAGCAAAATATTGTGTTTGATTGGCTACAGAAGACTAAAGGTGCCCCAATATTCACATACAACTGTATGTCAGCATCCTCAAAGGCAAACGTGTGTGTGTGCATGAGTGAATGAGTGAGTGAGTGTGTGTCTAATGGATGAAGAAGGTCCCAGCTGTGCGGTTTGCTATAATAACAGTAAATTAGACTGAAGGGTTTAGGTCAGCTTGCCCAAGAGATTCTTTCCAGATGCTTGATGAACTTGTTCATTAGCTATTACCGAAGCTTTTAAACATCTGAAGCAATTTCTGTGAATTACCTCAGATAATAAGTATAAATAATGACCTGATTTCAAATCTTCTTCTTGTCTTCTGCTGGTGTGGGGATTGCTTCCAGAACTTTTAGGTATTTAATTTAGTACATTATTCACTCTATCAGTGAAATGCTCTTCCCCATGCCACTGGCTGCAATACAAGCCTAAGGCATAATGGATTCGTCACTGTGCTTGGAAAGGTGTTCCATCATTTTTGTCCAAAAATACTTTTGCTCATTGCAACCAGAAGGGTAATTTAAACTAAGCAGTCCACAAAACTTGCTTCCAAAAAAACATGTACCACCTTTTCAGAGTCTGCTACAGTGTCCTGAATGTCTTCTTGCAGTCAAATAGTAGAACAGTTTATAGTTTATAGTAGAACAGGAAAACATCATAATATCCAATCCTAATATCGGGAACCATTAAAAACTGCTGAAACACTGGAGAACGGTTTTGCTGGTGTAACATATGCCTTTCTTAGTTTTTAAACCAGCACTAAAAAGCATGTTCAAACCAAGAGGATTAGGCTGATGCTAATGCACACAGGCTATAGACACTCAACTTAAAAAGCATTCACCAGACTATAAAATAGTTATTTCACATCAGTAGTCGACAAACAACAGATGTTAGTTCAGAGTGTTTCCTCTACACACACATGCATGACGTGATTTGGCTGCAGTGTTTTAAAGGAACTGTGAGCTGAATGGTCAGAAAGGTGAGTCAGACTGGATTATAAGATATTAAACACTATTAAACAATATTTAAAAAATAAAAACTTGATTCGTGCTTTCCAACAAAAATCAGTCCAAAATGTCTTGTTTTATAAAACAAAGTGATTTTACCTTACAATTAATTACCAACACATCTTATCTAAACTGTGGGGCTTTATTATTTATAGAAACACAAAGATTGCTTCAGATCGATATTGACTGATATTCAGCATTAATGTACTCGGATCGGATTGAGGTAACTACTAAAATAACTGAATCTGGTCTCTAGGAAAAATGTAGGCAATGAAGGGTTACTAAAGTGGTCAGGTAGTGGATGGAAACTCTCACAGCAGCACTAGTGGTGAAGCCTTAGCACACGATCCCTCACAAGTCATATTCATTAGCGTATCTGTAGTGGTGCATAATGTCTGCCAATGAAGGCATGAGTGTTGTTGAAAGACGCACTGTGCCAACAGGAACATACACTGCAGAGACGCTAGCATACACAGTGGATGGAGTTCAACAGGTCAAGGAGAGAGAAAGGAAGCGGGAGAAAATGATAAAGGAGAAGCTGTAGTGAAGGCCTAATCAGTGGAAAGTGTGTGAGTGTGGTTGTATGTACAGCTGTGCGCAAATATTTGGGAACTGTTAGCCAAATTAGGTTTTTTTTTCGTTAAAAACACAGCCTCTGTAGCTTATCCTGCAGAAAAGTCAGTATTTTCAGACAATCCTAATGCAGTTACCCGATCAATTGTTTTTACAAGGTCTCAACAACTGTGCATTAGAATTTGCTAAAATTGTTGTGTTTTATAAACCTATTTAGAAAATGGTAATAAATGTCTCCACTGTAGTTGGTGTTTTACCATAATACTTTTTGGAAACCATTTATCAGCTATAATAGCTTGTATAACTTCCAAAGCTAACTTTGTGACTTTTGTTTACTAGTCTGGTCTAATTTGTGTTCATTTAAAATACTAACTGTTAATGTACTAATTTTCATTCAGTTAAAATGATTATGATTATTTATATTAGCATACTTCTCAGGCATATCAACCATATCAACATACTCTTGTTCCACTGATATAAAATGTCTCTCACACGCTTCACCTCTACACTACACTTCTCTATGTATTTCTCATTTAAAGAATGTCCTTTATTACACTTAAACTGCTGGCCCTTGAGCTGCCATGTGTCCCTTTAATTCCACTCGTTCTTCCCCTCCGTCTCCGCACAGTTGGGGTCTGTTCTTCATGCTCTCCACCCTCCGATCTTCAGGCCGGGCACTCCTCACTCCTCATGCTACGTCGTCATGACAATTCTGCAAACAAGTCTGAACCGGCCAATAGCATGCCTGCTCCCCTTGAGCCAGTTGATCCGTGCCTGGGGCTGATAAGTGGTCACTATGGAGACGAACGCCACAGTAACCCTGGCCTCTGTCCCTCGTGATAGAGTTTATAGGCTGAAACAGCCGAGAAACTCATTCAAAGAGAGAGAGAGAGGGAGAGAGAGTGAGAGAGATAGAGAGAGACGCTTAGCACAGTATGCCCCTATCGAGAAAGACAGCCAGACTCATTCAGATGACAAGACAACAGAGCCCATTTAGCCTCAGTGCTGATATCAGTCTGATCAGGGAGTAAACAAGCACGATGAGCCATCACAAGAAAAACAAATCCTCATCCACTTTAGACTGTTAAAGTGTCCTTTTTATACAAGGCAAAGCATCATGCTGGGGGTTGTCAGATGCAGAGGTGCAGTAAAGCTCCATTTCAGTTGAATGACTCTGTCTGACACCAAGGTACTTTTGTTGTGGAATGAAAAGGTGCAAGTACCCAATACAATGCCTGTTTCCTATATGTAGTCCAGTAGGCTAATGCTTGGTATCTGACGTCCGCGTCTTTAGTGTTGCAGTAAGGCTATAAAGCTAATGTAGTAATTGATGTCCCATGTACAAAATCCACTCGTAGTGCCAACTGTTAAAAACTGCTATCAAAACTGCTCTTAGTACAATGATTACTCTAAATGTATTGAAAATATATTTTTTCTCTTTGTAATAAAACCCAATCCAAGCCCACCCTACTCTAAACTATGTTGTATTAGCCTTTTAACTCCAGTACAAGACATCAAAGGTGAAAATATTTTCATTGTTAAATTCAATTCCTTTTAAGTAACAGTTCTTTTTTTTCTTCCTGGTAAGTGTGGGTTTCTAGGAACAACAATAGGCAACTGATTGTCTGCTTCAGTCATTTTAACAGGGCCATAAATAATGACCTCTTCTTCGAACAGTAAAGTCAGGATCTCTGTCTATGTGTTCATGGGGGTGGGGAGGGGTAATGTAAATCCACTTACCACAGTGTTCTGATGCAGTTTGAACAACATGGTTCAGCTCTTTTACCAGTGCCTTTACTTCCAACAGATGGCAGAAGACAACAGGCCACTTAGCATGATGAGCCATCACAAAAAAAAAAAAATCCTTGTCCACTTTAGACTCTTTCAATGCCAAAGCATCAAGCTGGGTGCTGTCAAACGCAGAGGTGCAGTAAAGCTCCATTTGAGTTCTTATTCATTTCTCAATTATGTTTGGTTGACAAAAATGCACCCTGAATGATGTGCTGTCTGACACCATAGTATTAAAGTTTTTTTGTTTTGGGAAGAAAGGGTACCTGCTATCTGAAGCAATAGTTTTAGATCAATGCGTCCTTGCTGTTTTCATAGGGTGAATCATTACAGGCCTACTCATTAGATCTTGTGTAAGTCTACCCACTCCTGAGCTCCAGCTGTAGGTGGCACTGTTTCATTTATTGTAATGTGAAAAAGGACAGGCAGCTGCACTGATCCTTCTGTCCTTTGTGTTTCCAAACTGATTCATCATTACATGCCCTTTGAGTCTGTACTTGTGCTGTAAAGCCTTGTATTGTATTTCAATGTAATCATAGATATCATGATATTGATTTACTGCTTGTTTTCTACTTGTCTTTCTCAGTATTCAGTTATAAAAACAACAAGTGGATGGTGTGAGCAAAGAAGTTAAGTAGCTTCACCATATTTCAAAAGCTTAAAAGTCAGATTAATAGTTATTAAGTTATTTTTTTGTCACATTGTGCCTGAAATGACATGAATGAGGGGAAAAGCCTGCGGAATGAAATTAAAACACTTTCAATCACGGATACACAACTTCCTGCACCCCTTAACAATGGACAGTGGGCCTGGGAAGATAATAGAGTGGCTAATTGGTGCCATCTACAGGGCAGAGTGAGTAAGGAGCTTAAGTTGTCCCTGTGTATCTCAGCATAATTATTTGGAGACCGTTACCTTTCAAGATGTGTCGAAGATCATTTCAGTGCATCTCCCTATTTTGGTAGCTGCTCATTGTTGATCCGTCTGTAAATGTATATGTGTATATATATATTCTGTAAACTGATTTAGGTCATTTCTGTTTAATATCCACACTTTAAAATTGAATAGAGTAGAGTAGGTCACTGAGGAGAGAAGAGGGGGAGGCCAAGACAGGAGAGGGAAAATAGACATGAAGCACCTTCCAGTGGATAGAGAGAGTTTTTATTCAATAAGATGCTTTACCATTTTAATTCTTTTATTAAATATGTGAGTGAGTGATTGAGTGAGTGAGTGACGCAGTGACTGACTTACACTCACACACACTCTCTCTCTCTGTCAGTCACTGATCTTTCTGGCCGAGTGAGCTTCCTCAGTGGGCTGTGTTGGGGGTTCTCCTCTGTGTAGTCTAAAAATAGTGTCTTTGCAGGGGCCATGTTTTGCCTGTATTTGTATTTGAGACCATTTGATTTGGCAAGAGCATGAGTATGGGAAAATGAGTACGGAGTCAGAGTCTCTCTCTCTCTCTCTCTCTCTCTCTGTCTCTCTTTCATTTTCTGTCTGTCTCTCGGAACTTTCGAAACAGGAAGTTTGGTGGGGGGGGGGTGGTTTAGAGAATAAGATTGTTCTAAGAGTGTGAGCATTCGTCTCTGTGGGGCCAGGTGTCTGTCTGTGTGAGTGGAGATGCAGTGGTGTGCGCTGCACGCGAATAGGCAGAGGCGAGGGTTATAATGCTGGGCTCCAGAGGAAAATGGGTGGTGCCCCCCACCCCCCCGCCACAGGTCATGCCCAGGTAGGACGTGCCACTTAATCTGTTGTGTGCTTTTTGGAAACATTTGCGTCTATGATTTGTGTGTAGATTAGATTACTGAGCCTGGATTATGAGCAGATCAAGAAAGATCAAGGAGAACTTATCTGTTCTCCTCTGCAGGCCTGAAAAGGAAAACAAAGCAAAGTTCACCAAAGCTCTGTGAGGCTGTGGGTTGCTCTGAAGGAGTGCATGATGGTTCACGCTTTGACAGAAACTGTCTGTCTCATGTGTGAGATGATCTCGAAATGTATAAGTTCCACTACGATTTTACAAGCTTATAGATTTCAGTTTCTGTATGTGGGAAACGGTTGCAGGCCTATGAGATTCTACTGAACCTCATACACATGGAAACCATCAGTGACCAGCACATATCTCTACGATCGTGTGAATCTGTGAGCACTGCGGTGCGCAAAGAAAACGTTTGCCGACATGTGATCTGACACTGTACATGTAAGTTCTGGCCACTGTGCTCTGAAGTGTCCACAGATTGCTGTCTCAAAAACACTCTGAAAGGCATATGGCATATGGCACTTGGGCTAATACTTTGCCTTCACTAGGCATTAACCACATCCATATGATCTTTCTACACTGAGTCACAGAACATCAGACGTGAGAAGTTAGCTGCTGTTAGCTGTTGTAGCCTGTGCTGATGCGCGTTTGTGGGTGTTGTAGGTGTTTGTGGCCATGTAAGTGCATTTTAACAAACATTTCATCTAATTCAACTTCTGCAAAAGTGGCAGCTTGCATCAGACTCTTTACAAATGGCGTGACATTTCCCTCACATAAATAGCAGTCCGTTTCCTCTGAGGACATTCTAATGCTACCTTTTGCTCCGAATTATGCAAAATAATGTCTTTATTCTCTGGGACATGTGATGAATCTAGCTATGTAGTGTGTATTGCACATGCACATTACTGGCCTGTATCACAGGCATATTCTCTACACATATTCCCTATAGATAAAACCCATATGCTCATCCAAGTTGAACATTTATTCTCTACTTAAATCCCATCCGTTTTGCACCACTGTTGCATTACATGCACCTTATTACCACTTTGTCTCATTCTGATCAGTTGCATTGCATTAAGATGATCGCTGTTTGGCTCTTCAGGTTAGATGCTAACTGCATTTCTTTGTCCTGTACTTTCTCATGACAAAGTGTAAATCTAATCTAATCCAATTCAATCTGTTGTATAATATATTGTCTTCTGAAAGCTCAAACAGTTCGATGATCACTGAATGAACACAAGGGGGAGCTCGAGTATATATGATATTGTATGTGACTTATGCATGAGGATATGTGTCTTAGCACTTTTATTGTCTTCCAGTAAGGTTCAGCATAATTAGGGTGTGCTGTGTTGGGAACTCCTACTATCCTATTATATATTATATGTATATAATGTATGTGGATCTATTGAATTTAAGTAACCATTTCTGTTGGTCTGTTATTAAATTACTGTCAAAATATAAAAAGAAAAAATATGACACAGGTTTGATTGCATATTGCTTATTGTTTTGTTTATTTATATATATTTAACAATTACTGGAACAATTACTGTCCACATAAAAATATTACACATTCAAAATATTTCTCCATCTCCTATAAGTTACCAATTAGTCAGGATATATTTATATTCAGAGCAGCAGACATACTCTCTAAGCAAATATAGATCCTGACAATTAACAAATAAATAAACCCATGGATACACAGCGTCCCTCAGGTTTTTCAAAAATATGTCTCTGTTTAATGCTCTATATGTCTCTATGGTGTCGCAGTCCGAGGACAAAGCCCTGCCTCTCTCTGTCGGTCAACAGCAGGTGAAAAACATCTGCCCATCCTCACATAGAACAGCGGCAGAAGAATAGCTGGAAACAGTGTGTGGTTTGTGGTCAAACCGTAATTGTGTAGAACTCCAATGCTGCTGACATCACTTCCTTCCTGTACAGGAAGTGAATAGTGAGTGTGTGCAGGAGCAAGGAGAAAGGCTTCATTGCAGTGTGTGCTAGACTCTGTTTACATATTTACAGTCTTACACATAAACACACAACACACAACTCTGCAATGTTAATGAAAGCTGCAGAAAACACACTGAAGATCACCACAGTATATCAAAAGATCTGTTTCTGTGAATAACTCAGCGAGAAAAGATTTCCTAAAAAATGCAAACAGGTAAAGATCACACATTTTTGTACTGTTTTAAGCAATGCCACTTGATTTCCATCTTTTACTGGTTGTAAAACGGCAAAAAGAAAAAGAAAAAGGTCACAAGCTAAAGTTTGAGCACCTTGCATGGTACTCACTGCATGACTATGCCTCTGACTGTTTATCTGCATGGACTTTATCATCTCACTCACGTTTTCATCTTGTATGGCTTGACGCCACATTTACCATTTGTTCCCTAATTTCAGTTGTTATTAGGGGAATTTGTAACCATTCTTCGTTGCAGAAGGCTTCAAGTTCTGTGAGACTGCTCTTTTGAGGTCGATTCACAGATAGTCACTGATGTTTATGTCAGGGGACTGTGAAGGCCATTGCAAAACCTCAAGCTCGCATCTCTTGAGGATGTTCATTATGAATTTTAAGATGTGCTTAGGATCATTATCTTGCTGTAGAAGCTATCCTGTTTTCATCTTAAGCTTGTTATTTATTTATTTATTTATTTCAGTACAGAGGATGTGAAGTTTGCTTTTGAATATGACGGTATTTGACTGAACCCTTTTTTCCCCTCTAACAGTGACATGTTTCTTGTGCCACTGTGTGCAACACAAGCCCAAAACATGATTGACACATGCTTAACAGTTTGTGCTTAACAGGTATTCTTGTCATGAAATTCTGCACCCTTTTCTCATTGTGCCCAAAATGTTTAATTTCATCAGTCCTCGGTTTTCAAAATGCATCTGGTTTGTTTTTCTGTTCCTAAAAAAACCCCTCTGATTTTAAAGTATACTGAATGTTGTGGTGAGGTTTCTTCTGAGAACTCATCCACAAAGGTCACATTTATCCAGGCGTCGCCGGCCTTTGCTAATGAGTGAAAATGTTATGAGAGAAGTCTTGCATGATGCTACTTTATGCTTTTTGGAGATCAGTTTACCTTTTAACCATTTACTGTAACAGAGATTTTTGCCATTTCTGTTCATGTCTTTGAATGGGGAACTTCATAGGCCATTTCATTTTGCGTATTTACAATCTATTCCATGCTGTACTACATATATGTGTGTGCACGCAAGCTGCAGTACGGTGTTGGTTAGCACTCATATTTCTGTAACTTGTGTAGGAGGAGAATCTAAAACCTGCTATATGTACAGATACAGAAAACAAATGCAGCTACACACAAACACACACACACACCATTCTCTCCTGAATATTCATCAAAGCAAGCCGACTGACAGCTTTTTGGGACGGTGTACTCTGTCATATACAGACTCTTCAAAAGAGGTTCTTCTGTAGTAAAGGCAGTGGTTATGTGTAGTACCATGACAACTTCGACAACCGTTTAGGTGTAGAAAGTGTTCTTTGGAGTATATAGAACCTTCGATGAGCACTAAAAAGAGTTCCACTACTAAGTTATTGCTTACCATATGTATATATTAGCATATGTATGTATTACTGTATTTTATAAGAAGAGCAACTGAGGGAAAAGTATTCATGTGTCTGCTGGATGAAGGGTCTGTCAGTGTGTGTGTATGTGGTGTGTGATCAGTAACTAATAACAAACAGATAATCTCCTAATTATCAGTCACTGCATCTCTAACACATTTCTGTAACTGCATTGCAATTATAAATGATATGTGCTCATTTAAACAGATGAATCATTAAAAGTTTACCTGGTAGTTGGGAACTGTATTGGTTATGTGGGAAAGTATTAGTAAAGGTTAGTAATCATTATAATAGAAATAGTTATAATAGTAATAACATAGTAATAACTGAACATTGAGCACTAAGAAGAAATATCAGTCAGGCATGTGTATGGGCAGCTATGTTTGAGGTCCTGATTGTGTGTCTCTCTTCAGAGTTTGACACTTCCTGGTCTGGTGCAGAGTCTCTGAGCAGAGCCGGCTGTTGGAGCGAGAGAGAGCGTGCGCATTGGTGTGTATGTGTGTCTCTATATGTGTGTGTGGGAGCAGCACAGTAGAGATACGCTTCAGCAGAAAGTCGCACCAGTTGAGTAGGTGTTGAGAGAGGGAGAGAGAGAGAGATAGAGAAAGAGGAGAAGGAGAGGGAATGGTAGAGAGGGAGTTCAGGTTTATGACCCTTCATTTGAGCTAGAACTGCAACAAGTTTTTGGTAGAGTGAGTAGTAGAAAGACATAGAGAGAAGGACAGAGAGGGAATAAAAGTAAGGGAAGGAATGAAGGAGTGTAGCAGGAATGCTTGGATCTGCTTATAGGATTAACTTTTCTGTCCGCGGAGTGGAAAACTGAGGCTGGAGCGCAAAGAGGTGCAACACTGCTTTTCTTCCTTCATCCCTCCATCCCTTCCTTCCTTCCCACCCCCCTTGCTTTCTGCGCATGGGAACGGCATGGTGCCGCTCTGCAGCCGGACACACTTTTTTCTCCGGTTGGCTTCATTATTTGTGCCATGAGGACCCCTGTGGACTGCAGAGTGCGATTGGACCTCGCAGCCTGAGCCATGGCTGAAGCGGCCAATGAGCAGTCTCAGCAGGAGCCGGGGTCGGAGGTCACGACCTCTTTGACCTCCACCTCTGCGTCTTCCTCCAACTCTGACCTGCCCTGCGCCGCACCAGCTGAGGGAGAAAGACCCTCTGGGGGTCGCCGGCATGGCAACAGGAGCTTCACCGGCCTGCGGCTGTTTGGGAGGAGGTGAGTGTGGAAGTCCATGGTTCGCAGTGCATTCACACTTAGGAGGTTTTGGCATGGTGAAGAAGATTGGGTGGATAGATAACAAATTGGTGGAGAACAAGTTATATAACCATTGTTTTTTGTTTAAGTGTTGTTACCGAGTCTCTGGGTGTGAGTCTGAGTTGAGTCTTAAGTCTCTGGGTGTGAGTCTGAGTTGAGTCTTAAGTCTCTGGGTGTGAGTCTGAGTTGAGTCTTAAGTCTCTGGGGTGTGAGTCTGAGTTGAGTCTTGAGTCTCTGGGGTGTGAGTCTGAGTTGAGTCTTGAGTCTCTGGGGTGTGAGTCTTAGTTGAGTCTTGAGTCTCTGGGTGTGAGTCTGAGTTGAGTCTTGAGTCTCTGGGTGTGAGTCTGAGTTGAGTCTTAAGTCTCTGGGGTGTGAGTCTGAGTTGAGTCTTGAGTCTCTGGGGTGTGAGTCTTAGTTGAGTCTCTGGGCTGTGAGTCTCATTTTTGTGGGGTATTAGTCCTGAGTTCTGAGAGGGTTGTTACCAAATCTTGGAGTGTAAGTCTTATTTCTCTGGGGTACGAGTCCTGTGTATCTGTGTGTGAGTCTGAGATGAGTCTTGAGTCTCTGGCTTTGAGTTTCATTCGAATCCTGAGTCTCTGGCTGTGAGTCCGAGTCGAGTCAAGAGTCTCTGTTCACTTGTTCACTTGGTTTAAGTCTAAATCGAGTCTCTGAGGTGTGAGTCTGAATTGAGTTTCCTGTCTCCGGGGTAGTCGAGTCTTAGGCCATTGGGTTTAAAGCCAATGTCTGGGGTATGGGTCCTGATTCTCTGGATGTGTGTATGAGTCAATTTCTGACTCTCTGTCTCTGGTATATGGGTTCTAAGTGTCTGGATGTGGGGCAGAGTCAAAATCTTGAATCTCTAGGGTGAGTCACAAGTCTCTAGATGCGAGTCTGAGTCGAGTCTCTGATGTGTGAGATCGAATCGAGTTTTGAGTAGTGAATTTTCTTTTTGTCTCATTGTTAGCTAGATGCGTTGCATTGTACAAAAAGACACACTTACTAAAAACCTGAAGGTCAGAACTGAAAAGCACTTTTTCTATTTTTTTTCTCTCTTTCATTTGAGGCTGTTGAGCATGATGGCCTTACATCTAAGACTGCTGTTTACATCTCCTGATACTGTGCTTAGTCCCCATTTTTCAGGAGTATCTGGGAGCTATATTTTCGTAACACTGCTCATAAGTTTAGCAAAACAGGCAAAATCACACACGTACAAGAGGTTTGACATATTTGCTGCGTTAAGGTTTGTGGTATTTAATCAGCTTTTCTTGTCTAAAACTTTGCTAAGTCTTCAGTTTGACTCAATTGTGACTCAGGGCCTTGTACATACACACTTGTTGTGCAAATTGATGTGTATGCTTGTGCCACTGATGGTGTGTGTGAAGGGGAGTGATGAGTGGTTGGATAGGTAGAGGAACAGATGGGTATAATAACAGCCAGTGGATTGATAGATGTGAGGTGAATAGATGTGAGGTGAACCTCTGCATAACATTTGCATTTTGTGTAAATTATGGATGGATAAATTGGATGGATCAAGTAGATCATGTAGGATGAGTTGTTATGCCCTTATTATATACCAGCTTCACATTGAAGGGGAAAGATGAGTGGGAAGGGTTAATGAACAGATAAACATCGATGGAAGGGTGCCTATTAAGTTTACATGAAATCTGCTCTAGGTCAGAACTGCACAGTCCATTCATCGTGTGGATAACACCGCTAACAGCTGATACACCCAGGCCCTGAACACAAAGCTCACAATAAACAAAAGGAGTAAATGTCAAGCAAGCTGTAACTGTAGACAGGAGCCCTTAGTGTGCATAAAGGAAACCACATTAACCTGTTAGGGCTTCAGTGTGTCAGACCATGGCAGGAATATGAGAATACGTCGATCTGGCTGTTGAGATCTTGGCAGGTGAATCATTGATGCTTTAGGGTTCTCCCCAAATAAGCACAGTGGAAAAAATAACATTTCCTTTCATTGTTCTTTTTTGAAGTTGGTGCTCCATGAGTTCTGTTTTTCAGTTCTGTTTTGGAATAAAAAGAATCTGGCAAGTTTGTGTGAATTATTATTTGAAGAAATACTTGCACATCCTGTTTTCTTTCTTCTCTAAAGTGACTAGAGTAGATAGAGTGAGGAAATGCTGTAAATTTGAAGGTTGTTGTAAATGTAGTAAAATGGATTCAATTAAAACCTCTTCACATATTCTCATAGCGGATGCTTATTCAGATTGACCCTGACAACTGTTGTTGGTAGTCAGAGGAACTGCTTTTTTCTCATATGTGTGTTTTGATCATAACGTAGTGTGTGTGTATGTAAAGTCACACAATTTATACCTAGTTTATTTAGTTCACCCTCTTGGTGTCTGGTGGCTAGGGTAGAGCACCATGTTGAAGCATGTAAACAGCTCACAGTGAGCTCCAGCCAGCCTACACACAGCAGGGTCAACACAGTGTTAAAGCTAAGCGCCCCAAAATATGTAAATAGTGGCAGCTGACCTCCTCTGTCTATGTCTGTGTGTGCGTTTGTGTGTGCGCATGTGTGTGGGTTGCGGTTATGTCTGTATTGTTATTTTGACAGTGTTTAACCCCAAACATGAGCTGAGCTTTGTGTGTATCTATAACAATGGCATATCAGCAGGAAGGCGACATGTGTAATCCTATCCAGCTGTGTGTGTGTGTATGTGTGTGAGAGAGAGCAGGAGAGAAAGAGATAACTAATAATTCTGCTCATTCACCTCAGAAGATTCCAAAAAGGTTAGAAATGATCATGGTTACACATGATCATCTATACCAAGCTCAGTTCTTTATGCAAATGTGATGATACCGCTCTAAGACTAGTGGAAGTCGATCCCTATCTCTCTCTCTCTCTCTCTCTCTTTATGCTGTGTATATAGCTCATTTCATCTCCTGTTCTTTCTTTATGCTTTCCATCAGTTGGTCTATAAGTCAGTCTGTCTGGCTCTGCCTGTCTGGCTCATGCTCATTTATCTTTATATTGAATTATTCTGCCTCTGTTTTCCATATCGTCCTCTTCTCCAAAACAGTAAATGACAGATGAAAAGATGAGTAGCAGTTAATGTGTGTTAGTGTGTGTTAGAGTGTGGCTCTGAGCAGACACAGCACTGTTCACTTGGTCCGCATCATGTTTCATGTGCCCTAAGGTGTGTCTGTGTGTGTGTGTGTCTGTGCCTTGTGCCTGCTCCAACGCCACACACCTGTGTGCTGCAGCCTAGCTGCCGAGGGACAGTGCAGGGGAATGGTGTACAAGTTACAGGAAGAGCTCAATAGAAAACTAAAACTCAAGACGTTCTCCAGGAATGCTAGATGTAGTCTAAGAAAGAACATGTTTGTTTACTTAGTTTGTACTGAAACTAAAAACTTTTAGCCACCTGGTTAGCTTTGTTCGTAAGAGGGGTCAACCAATATGGCTTTTCAGGGCAGGTACTGTTACTGATTATTAGTAGGCTAACTTTCTAATGCATTATTCTGCAGGGTTTTTATAATGTTCCTGCTCTGTCTTTTAAGAACCAACAGCCCAGGAATTCCCGCGCAGAACTGCACTATGGAGCTCAAAGTGTGTATCTGATATGTGATGTTAAGTCTTTACTCTGCTTTCCCCACAACCACCAGACTGGGTGCACACAACAAGCTAGTATATTGATTATATGTGATGTCTTATATTGTGTTCTGTGGTGTCCAGTACACTGTTGGGCGGACCTATTTCACTCACATGCACTCTCTGGTCCATTTTTCAATCAATCAGATAATTAGGTATTAGGACATTAGGTATGTGCATTGTAAGGCCGTTTAACACCCACTCATAGGGGTATGGTCAGTCATAGATTGCTAACATGTTGGATTTGGATTGGCTGGATAGACCAGTGCTTGTTTAAAAGACAACGATCTGGTCAAGATAAAAGGTCAGAAATCTCCCCTTAGTATAACCTCCATAACCTCCAAGAAATCAAACTAATACAGCTTGTCTTAATAAAACTTTAAACTCTAAAACCAGTTGAAACATTCATTTAAGTGGTTTTATATCACAGAGTGTTATGTAGATTCCCAAGCTAATGACAATGCTAACATGCTATGCTAAATTAGCTTAACCCTACATTTACAGGCAAGAGGGCCAATCATTTTCTATGGGAGTGTGCGATTTGTAGCCGCACTTTAGTGGCAAGCTCCATGGCAACAAAGTAACAAGCGTGAAACGAGTTAAGTTTTCTCAACTTAAAGCAAATGAATTATGGCGTGGTGAAGCAACATTCTAACATTCAACAACATTCATTTTTAAATGTAGTTATTTAATAAACATATATAATAACGATTTATAGAAAAGAAGTAAACAAGGCGAGAGGGATCAAACACACCCACAAGAGACAAGAGAGCTGCTAGTGTGAATGCAGGTTAAAGTAGCTGGGTAAATGAAACTATGATTAAATTTAACCTTTGGACATGTTTTCTTCCGCCAAACAGGTTGTGTATTTTTAATAGTATCTTGTCTTATCTGAGTGGTTACCCCATTAGTATAATGTACATTAGTATGATATATACCAAGCAATGAAGCAAACAAAACTGTACATTACATAGCTAAAAATACATGCTAAATGTTGTAGCAGCCGTGATCAGGTACATAGTCTGTACTTTTCTCAATTTGCCAGAAACCATAGAACAAATTCGATTTCAGATGAAAGCCTCGCAGCTAAAATACAAAATGATCAAAGCAAATTTCAGACCCCAAGCATGTTGCATGCTTCTCCTCATAGAACTGTACAGTGTTGGATCCAGTTTGTGACGCTTACCATCAGGCTCCATACAGCGTGTGGTCATAGCCATGGTTATGTCCTCCTGATATGTGCGTATTATACAGTATTACATTATAGGACACTGTTTATCATATCCAAAGGTTTGTTGTTGACCCAATGTTTCTATTCAAGAGTATATTTAGAGAGTCTGTCCTCCCTTTGCTGCAGTAATTCTTCTCCGCGGCGTTAGGAAGCTTTACACACCTCTAGTCAGTACTTGGCTTCGGGCTTGGTGACCTTACGCTCATGTGTGACTGGTGCAAAGCATCCAATTGGTATCCTATTGGTAATGTTTTCTGTGGAAATTATACAAGCTGTGTGTGTGTGCAGTTAAACTGTGTCAGTAACTGGCTCACCTTACTTACTGAATTCTGTATCTGAGTTAGATTAAGGTAAAATTCTGGAGAAATTCATGTTGGTCACACGCTTGCATTATCCGTTACTTTGGGCACAGTCCGTGTGCAAGCAGTGCATAGCAACCAATGTGTGTTGAGTAAGACTGTCGAGCATCCGTGTCGAGCATCCGTGTTCACTGTGCAGTAAACGCTGAAGTTGAAGTTGATTTGTATCAGTAGTTACTTTATTGGCACTTCAAAGCTCAGCACCCAGTAGGGTTCATCACCTTCCTGTGGGCCAAAAATCCACTTCCTGCTGCGGGCTGGCACTGGGACGCTGGGAGCTTACCATGCCCAGCATAGAAGTGTGAGGACAGTGTGTGTGTGTGTTTGTATGTGTGTTAGAGGGAGACACTGGACTCAGCATTTGCTCTTAAGGAATAGTTTGCTTTTGTGTGTGTGTGTGTGTGTGAGAGAGAGTGTTGGGTGTTAATCTCATTAATGGATGCATGATTCAGCTGATCTGGAAACAGTTTCAGTCTGGCTAAGAGGAGGAGGACATGGCAGTCAAATTGAATTATTAAGTTGCTTGTTTGTGTATGTGTGTGTGTGTGTTAGGGTTCAAATTAGGAGATCCGTTTCTGTGCTGACAGTTGGACACTGTTATGAAGACTGCAGGAGGGCGAATGGAGTGCCTGAAGTAATACCTGTACCATCACAGGCAGAAGAAATTGAGATCCACAGCTAAATCACATTCCTAGAGCTAGAGCTGGCCAATAAAACAACATTTATAAAGGGATATCCTGATCCAGAGTTTTCTTTTTTCATCAGCCCAATCTGAATATCCTAATACTGAGTATCAGACAATACCAATCTGATCTTTGTGTTTGTATAGATACTACAGCCACACAGTTTGAGTAAGCTGTTTATTACGTAAAATCACTTTATTTTTTAGTTAAGAGTTGATAGGTTGTTTGAGAGTCATCCATTTTACATTGTATTTAATATCTTATAAAACAGTCTGCACTTGCCGAGGTAATGACACTGAGCATCCGGACCAAAAGACAGTAAACATAAACACAGTGTTCAAAACCCAACGTTCAAACACAGCAACCAAAACACAACTAAGTAAAAACTAGCAAGAGTCAGCGCTCCAGCTGCCGCCCTTGTTCAACATCACTACTGCAGCGTTCACATGGCAGGCACCTGCCTGGTCCAGCACCACTACCCACGCTGTTTATATGCCACTGTCACTGTCACTGGCCTGGTCCGATATCGCTACCGCAGTGTTTGCATGCCGGTCACCGGCCGCATACAACATTGCTACCCATGGAGTTCCCATGCTGGTCGCTGTCCTTGTTCAACATCACTACAGCAGCGTGGGCATGACTGCATCCGGTTTCATACAACTTTGCTACCGCTCTTAAACTCTAAGATGCCTGGAGTGCTCACCTTTTTTTCGCTTCCCTTTCATTCGAAAAACTTCAGAAAAGTGCACTTTGATGAGGCGCTTAGGGCTTAGGCATGAATTGGGACCAGGACTGTCAGTGATTGTGTATGGACTGGGAAGTAAACGGCAACGTTTCAGAGGTACAAATTTCATTTCAAAATGAGGGAATCCTTCAAAAAAGGCAGTTCATGGCTCATTTTTATACTGTTTCCCCAGTTATCTGATAACACGCAAAACATAAACATTTATAACAGTTTGTGAACATTTCTTGAAGCATGGTAAAATGACATATACTTAGACATACTTAAATGGGACGTGGAAACATTCATACAGGAACTGTTAAGATTTTCTTTAATAATTCATTCTCTCTTTCTCTTGCTCTCTCTCTCTCATGCTCAGACACAGATCAATTCCTCTTGCTCTTCTCTTTCCTGTGAATTTCTTGGCCTTGGTGCATATGTGAGTGTAGCTTTCAGGCTCCCTTTTGAGTTTGTTTTCTCTACCTGCCGCATCGCTGCATTTGCTTACGTTTTCTAGCTTGTGCAAACAAAGCCTTTACTGTGTGTACCAGGAAGCGCTAAAAATATGTTGTGCCCCTACATGTTTTTGTTTATTTGTGTACAGCATATGGAATTGTATTTATATCCACTGCCTGTGTGTGACGTAGGAAATGACACGAGGGAGAGAGTTTGACAGTTACCATGTCCACATCTCTCTCCTAGTTCTGTCCTACTACATCGCACCAGTTCCCACAACAATCCAAATTTTGCACTTTATTCTATTCCGCTGTGTGTGTGTGTGTATATGTGTGTGTACATGACTGAAAGGGAAGCTGCATCCTTGTTGTCCCTCTTGCTGTTGTTTGTCCAGATACAGGAGCTATTTCTCAAGGTTTATGGACGTGGACATGGGTATTGATCTCTCCACTGCCGTAGGACAAGCCATTTAGAATTTGTCTGTGCCGTCTTTTGTTGTTTAAAAGCTGATTTTTCCTTACTAGTTCCCAGTGCTGAACAGCACAGTAGTTACCACCATGGACGGATGTTCATTAACATGAGCAAGTGTTCTCTGGGTCCTATCCATCTTTCAGTTTCTGTTATGAAAAAAAAAATACACATTGAAGGGTGTGCTACCATCTAGACCTACTGAAAGGCATACAGACATGCAGGAGATGGTCTAATCAAAAGGAGAGTGTGCTTCTTTCATGAGGCAGCAGGTATATTGCAAAGCATGTTAAAGAAGCTGCATGAGCTGTGTTTTATTGTACCAGTTGCAGTGAATAACTAGGATGTGAAGGTTAAGACAACCTAAATAGGCTCTGTACTGAAGGTTGTGATTGCGAGCAGGCTGAAGAAGGCAGATTACTACATTTCAGTTTGTAGAGAAATAGAAACTGAAATTAGGGAGGGGTAACATTGTTGAATACCGCTGATCCAAGGGGCTGTCCCCTTTCTAGATGCAGAACATCAGGTAGTCAGCAGGCTTGTTTCCAGTATAATCATGCGTGTTTAGCTATAAATATGTTGGCTTTTCATGCAAACAAATAGAATTTAAATTTTAATAATCTTGCTGGAATGGTGTGATTCTTATAAACCCCTGAATGAATAATAGACGAGACTGGTGTGGATTGGGAGGTGATATGAAGAGGGTCTGGCCTCCATTGCCAAATATATTTAATGACCTATGCTTTCAACATCTGTCTTGTAGAACAACTCAATATGCCTGTGTGACTTAGCCAAATCACGAGGGCCTGCTATCAACAAGAAGTATGCCTTCCACTGCCAATAGCACACTTGCCGACGCCACGCTACAGATGGTGGAGGCCTCTCAGGGAGATAAAGTCCATAACATGCAACAAGCTACTTGGGAGTTGGTGGTCTGTTAAGAAGACAACCACCACCAAGGTTCTACCTCAGTCTCAGGCCTTCAGTCTGGATTGTCTGACTAACTGTAGTCACCCACAGGTTTGCCTGTTGAGTGATGAGTCAGCTTTGTTTTCTTATATTGTACAGTGCTTAACTGACACAAGAAGTGCACAAAAGGGACTTTTTAAGGTGACAGATTCCTTCTCAGACCATGTGTCTGTGAGTAGCATGCATTTTGGACTCAATGCAATGTTTGATTGAAGCAAACTTCTGGGGTCTGACTTATATAGTAAAAAACAATCTTTGGTAGGGATGTCCCGATCAATGTTTTTTACCCCCCCAATCCGAGCCTCTTAATGCCGACTATCGGCCGATACCGATCTGATTTGATCTTTGTGTTTCTGTAAATAATACAGTCCCACAATTTATGTAAGCTGTGCTAATCTATGCTAGTAAACTGCAGTAAAATTACAATTTTAGTACCAGTTTCTGCAATCAGACTAAATTCTAATCTGATCTCTCTGAATGCACCGTTCAGAGCTGGTTTAGAACCAAAGAACTCTCTACCCGTTCTCTCCACCATAGTCTGTTTTCTGACCAGGTGTAATTCAGAAGCAAAGACGGGCTGGGAGAAACTGATCTAATGGGATAAAAAATCTTTGTTGTTGCAGAACTACAACAAACTGGGTGATGTTTAGGGTGCCTAGAGGACGGCAGATTGCACCCTGCTACAGCGAACCTAAGGATTGGAAGTGGATCGAAACCTTAAAAGCCGAAACCTGACCAATTAAAAATGCCTGGATTGGCCCCCGATTCCGAGTCACTGGATTGGATCGAAACATCCCTAATTTTGAGCTTTTCCTAGATTTTCCTAGTTTAATTGAATATGCAAACTAGTGCATAATAAAGACAGAGTCAAGACGTAGACCATCACTTTCAAGGGTAGACTTTGTTGCCAAAGTATTTAATATAATCAGGGTGTGTAGAATCTTATCCAGCCTTATTTTAAAACCGATGACCAAATACGATGGGGTGGCACACTGAACACTGTGCAGTTTTAAATCAACTATTCAATAAATGTTAAACTGTCAGTCTGACAATTACAAATGTTCAACTGCTCAAAATAAAGGAGAGAAAAGCTGGTGAGCATTAGCTTAGTTAGCAGCATAGCAAGCAGTCTGCTCATCACAGGACAAATTCAAGTCTGGCTGATTGAAAGCACACTTCTAAACATTTACACAGTAACTCCGATCGAGTGACTGCTGTTGAAAATACAAAGCTGAATTCAAAGGTTTTTTATAGCCCATTCTATAAGCTGGCCTTTGCTTAACTAGCTCAGCCAGACTAGCTCAGCTTCACCAAGTATCAGACAGCTCAGTGCAGCTGCTGTTAACTGACTGCTGAGCTACAGACACAAGTGTTGATGATAAAAACATGTATTTGAGAGCAAAGTCGAGTGACCTGTTTTATACACAGTGATATGTTTTGTTCTGGTTGCTCACAATTAAAATGTTGCAAGACTGTATTTCATACATGCTTCTAGAGACAAGTGACAAAGAATCATTGCGTAACCAGCTGCACTGATTAGCACAGGAGCATACTGTACATGCTGCTGCTGGTGGGCTTTTCTTTAAACAGCTGTCTGGTCTCATGTAAATTTTGGAGTCCTCCTTACCGTGAGACAAGACAGGGTTAAAGTTGTGTGCACGACTAGGTTAGGGGAATACAACGCTAATGTAAACAGTGAAGTGTTCATTTCCAGTCTTTATACTCCATATGGAAACTAAGCTGGTAGAATTCAGAGTTTCTATGGCATTACAAAACCAACACATTTAAGAGGCAGACACATTGTCATAAGCAGACCTCAGGGGAAATAAATGACCTTTTATTGCAAAGGTTGGGTAAAAAAAAAAGCCTTCTCCAAATGCTGATTGTCCAATACTTGTTTTGATGTCCAAATTCATCATTTCTACACTGGTGCTAACAAACAGTCAAGAAGTACAAGCAGAATGGAAACTTATACCCCACAAATTAGCATCATCTTCCTGCCAAAATCACCACACACTTGCCTCTTAACTGTGTTGAGTTGTGCAGTTTTCTTAAATAGACTTGTGGTGTCTAACACTGTATGACATTCTGTTATCTATGGAAATGGAGCAGAGTATCATACATCGTTACATGCTGCAGTGGCATCCAGTCATGGCCTGAATTTTGCAAATGCTTTTTTGGCTTGCAGCTTCCATTAGCTTGCCTTAATAGCACCCACGTAAAAATGTGTTGAAGCCAAAATTTTGTTAAAAGTAAGTTTTCTGATGCCAAGCCAACATTTTCTAAAGACAATTACACTTGTCAAAAAAGGATATAAAGAAACTAATTCATGAGGTGAAGACAAGGAAACATGTTATAGGGAACATTTCTGGTAGTAATACCAATTGTGTTTAGTTGGTTTGTGCCATCAGCTTTACGACCAGGTTATACAAATGTGCTAATCTATAAATCTCATTGAAAAGAACACACATTGCTACTCGCTATTTGTTTGTAATTGGGTGATTTGCCTGGACGCTCAGAAGGTCTAATGAGGCAAACTTAACCACAGTAACGGTAGTTAACCATAATTTGCCACCAACCATCAAACGGGTGTAAAGGGCACATTTTACCAGTTTGATTCTTGCTGTCCGCAAAGGTAACTGCCTTATTGTCATTTGTAGAGCTGAGGTGTCTCTTTACGTCGGCAGACTGGGATCACTTATTGAGCTGTATTGGGCCGCGCTAAAAAAGGCATCGCTCCAGTGCGTTGCCGTGGTAACCCAGTCCTGCTGATCTTGGCATAAATGCATTTAGTCAAACTGACTGACACCCGCTATCTGGGTCATTTGTTTCCTCACACACAGAGAGACACACACAGACACACAGACACTCAGACTTCTGACTGAGGAGTAGGATGAGTGGAACTTGTGATACGTTGTGACTCACAAATGTGTATGTGTGTGTGTGTGTGTGTGTGTGTGTGTGTGTGTGTGTGTGTGTGTGTTTTTGGTGTGTAACAGCAGTTAGTTATGCAAGAAGCAGATTTACTCCATCCAATTAGCTCAGGAACCTAAGCTGGGATTTACTGTGTTTGTGGACATTGCTTTTTGCCGCAGTTCTGAGATCAGCCTACCCAGGTTGGACATGATGCTCGGTTTCATTCTGACTGACTCCCTTAGTCTTAGATCAGCTCTGGAAGGCACTTTGTGTGCAGTAAATCCTACTGCACTCTGTCGATTGCTGTATGATTCTTCATACTGAATACACAATTTGGCTTGGCTTTTCTTCATGTCCTACTGATATCCTGCTCACCTTTTAATGTGGTTTTGTTTGTTTTGAAATAGGTGGGAGAAATGGCTGATCCGTGATATTGTGTCATCGTTATTTTTCTGGGGCAGAATGAGTGAGTGTACAACATCCATAGTAATAGAAACCCAAGAATTTGGTGCACAGATTTCAGTGTCCTCTAGTATTTTGTTTTCAGCAGTTGCGTCAGACCCCCTATTTTATTTAGACTCATTTTGTATGTATGGCTTCTTTCACCCACTGTGAACTGGATGCTTTCGAGCTGAAAGATACAAGCTGCACAAGGCACATGTGATCTACTATGTGATCTACTTTCTGTGGTCTCAATATGTCTTTAATTTAATGCAGTACTGTTAAAATGCTGTGCGTCGTGCTGTGACACACTCAGCAATATAAAAGTGCTTGAAATTTTAAAGTGCCTGCGTGCGTCGACGTGCAGTGCCTGCTTGCGTGCCTCCATTACAAACGATGGTTTAAAAATTTTGAATGGGGTTGTAAAACTTCTCTAATCTTCCTGTGTGCTGAGACAAGACTTTTAACTGTTCAATTTCCAGTTCTTATACTCTATACGGAAACTGTTAGAATTTAGAGTTTCTATGGCATTAAAAGACCAACAAATTTGAGAGGCGACATGTTGTCATAAGCAGATCTTAGGGAAAAATAAATGATCCTTAATTGCAAAGGTTGCAAAAGTACTTATTTTGATGTCTAAATTCATAATTTCTACACTGGTGCTAACAAACAGTTAAAAAGTACAAGCAGAATGGAAACTTATACCCCACAAATAAGCATTGTCTTCCTGCCTAAATCAGTTTTCAACTGTAAAGCTTCTCTAATCTACCTTTCTCTCTTCTCTCTGCTCTCTGTCTTTATTTCTCCCTCCCTCTTGTCGGGTGTGTAGCGATAGGATGACTGGCTTGGGCGCCTTTCTATCTCAGTGCACCGTCAAAAGTTAAAAGTTTTGAGGGGGTTTCTGAAATTAACAAGCTCCAAAAAATAAATATGCAAACACATTTCCTTTTAAAATGCAGGATAACAGAAGATAATGTTCTGTCATTCTGCAAGTCATCTTAAATAAGGCAAAACAAGAATTTGGGGGTGGGGGGGTGGGGGGTTCATGAAGCAGTCAGGATAGAAGTCATCATGATCAAAGCAAAGCAAGATGCCAGCACACACAAAAAAAACAGACTCATTTCCATTGACTATGCAGGATGACAAAAGAAAAAAGATGTTCTGTTAGTCTGCAAGTCATCATGATCAAGGCAAGATCACATGAAGTTGAGCAGCAGCAGAATAAAAAAGGCCTAAGTAGTTCTTAAATGTCCTCATTTCACAGATTAAATGTCTTCTGTCTAATACATCATTGCTGTTATGAACAGATGTTTTATCGTGATCATGATTTAATATTACCGTTAGGGAGCCATGAAGTGGTACTTGAGGAAATGTCGGCCATAGGGGTGTAACAGTGCATCAAGAAAGACATGACAGTGTGCATCATGGAGATGTGACAGTACAACTCAGCAACTATTTATTAGAAAATCTTATGCAGTTTTCATGAAGCATACAAAGTTAGTAAACAACCAGCAACAATCAACTGCCCCATCGTGTGTCCCCAACTCCCAGCTCAGAAACATTGGTATCGCTATGTTATCGTTTTTCTTTGTTTGAACTAAAATATCATAAGAATATCGAATCATGAGCCCTGTATTGTGAATCAAATTGCAGGCCGGATGTATCGTCACACCGCTACTCAGCAAGAAAGTCATCTGAATCACAGTATTTGTAGAGATGGTACAATAACAAGAGACATTTCACATTTGCACACACCTCTACACCTTCTGTGGAGGAGGCCTGTAGGCCCGTCTCAATGCAGCAGCCAGGATAAAGTGCCTTCCAGAAATGTTCCACTCTTGGGACATTTTATGACCTTGTTAAGAAAGCAAGAATCGATTTTTTCAGTTGGACATTTTCTTAGCTGCATCTCAGTGAGGCTGTCAGATGCATTAGCATTGGCCTGAGGCTCTGTTCCTGTATGTGTAGACCTCTTCGCCATTTACCATTTACCCTGTGGGGAGCCCTGACGACATCCGAGGAGTTGGTTTAACATTTGCAGTAGCAGTCTTTTTGGTTTTCCACACGGCAGCAAGGCTTAAGCGCTGTACAGATCATGTCACAAGAATAAAAAAGCAGGGGAAACAAGGGAAATATTGAAGACACTGTAATAGAAAATGACTTAGTTTGATGGTCTGATGTCAGGAAGTTTGGTTTGAGCTTTTTCATAAAAGGAGCTCCAAATGGGTTTAATGCATTTGTTGCATAAGAAATAACTGAGCTTAGGGCTTGTAAATGATTCAGGTGATCTGCCCCAGCTTATAATAACCAGTCTGAGAGGCACTCAGCAGTACCTATTCCCACTTAAGAGGGCCTTAGCTAGAGTGTGTGTGCATGTGCTTGTGTGTTTGGGTGTGTGTATGTGCTGCACTGTAGTCTCCATCTGCTCAGTTTTGGAGGCTATTTCCCCTGCAGGACTTGAATACATGCCCTTGTGTATACACACACACACACACACACACACACACACACACACACACACACACACACACACACAGCTTTTCAGTACTCATAATCTGCATCTTGATGTCTTTATGTTGTGCTCAGTATTGACTGAGTGAAATTTAACTTAACAAACCACACAAATGATCTGGAAATGCTGAAGAGCGAAAACAGTTGATTTAGAGATTAAGTCCCTCCCTCTCTCTCTCTCTCTCCCTCTCTCCCTCTCTCCCTCTCTCTCTCTCTCTCTCTCTCTCTCTCTCTCTGTCTTCTTGGCTTCCTTTTAATTTGAACGTGTGAATACAGGAAGCAGATGACAGAAATTACCGACTTTACTCTTTGATGAGAATTTGGACTACTGTGAGAGCTGGGATTTGTGAGGCATACAGAGATGAATAAGCAAAAGAGCACTGTTTACCACTTTCCTTCTGGGACTATATGTGTGTCTGTGTGTGTGTGTGTGTGTGTGTGTGTGTGTGTGTGTGTGTGTGCTGAAAGCAGCAGGTCACGAGTTTAACAAGTGTTTAATGATGCCAGGCACACATGCACAATCCAGTGTGGGTAACACTTTAATATTAACATGCTTCTCAGGGGAAATAGAGTGATAAAAAACAGAGTGATACTGGGGAAAGCAGGGGGACCGCTTGAACTTTAAAAAAAGTAAAATATTGCATTGCATTCGGCCATTGCAAGCTTCATCCTCTTTTCAAAAAAAGTGCCCTAAACAATGTTCGCTTATGACCTTACCTCAAAAGAAAAAACAAAACAAAACAAAAAGAGCTTTATTTTAACCTGTAAATGTGGTCAGGTTACCAGTTAGCAGCCGAAACAAGGCTTCTAATTCTGTGTAGGTTGAATGGAGAGTTGGAATTCAACTTAATAATCTTATTTAAGCCTAGTTTTGGCTGCTAATAGGTAATGCCATGATGATTAGGGTACTTATTGAGTTCCTTTCTGCGGCAGGCAGCGGCAAAAAATCATGGCCCTAATTCTGAGTTACTGGATCATATTGGGACATCCCTAGCAAAAACTGTTAAATCTGTAGTACACAACTGATGTATGTCTGAATAAAACACTTTCCAAAAAGAATGTGATTTGAATGGGGGGGGGGGGGGGGGCAGTATAGACTTCTCTTATTCTTTACTTTGACATGCAGAGTTGTAGCACTCACATACAACAAACCTCACTGTGTGGAGGCTCTAGTGCTCTCAAAGGGAATTACGTCCTTCAACTGGGGGCTAAACTACAGCCATCAAGAGGATTAATAAGAAATAAGAGCACATTTATCTTATCTGGCCCTATACTTATTTTTAAGGGGGAAAAACTGTGAAAACGGGGATCCCCCATTATTTCCGCTTATTTCTGACGCTAGTGATGTCAGAGAAAGAAAAACGTTGTCCTACTTTTCTGCTTGCATGTCCATCTAGAACCCCAACAGAACCTCCTCAGGCTGTGCTTCCATCTGTCTGCATATTCTGTCCAAATAAGCCAGCAACCACGCTTTGGCCAAACTGCTAATTCTCTCAGAGCTGTAATTCTCACAGATATGTTAGCTAAGAGCTAATTATGGGCATGTTAAGCAGGAGGGCAAATTGTGACATTATGATTTTGATCTGACTGACTGAATGATGAATGGCCTTCAGCCCTGAATTTTCCAAGAAAGCCTTGGCGAAACTGGTCTTCACTCTAACAGCTACTGAAACCTAAAAGCCCATGTACAGCAAGAACATACAAGCAGACAGACAGACAGACAGACACATAGGGACAGAGAGTATGTGTGTGTGGGTGTGTGTCTTGAAGGCAAGAGAGTATTTTTTTGTCTTGTCTATTAATAACTACGTTCTCGTGGGTCGTGTGAGCCTGCGTCACAAATGCACGCGCATCTGTGTGTGTGTGTGTGTGCCTGTAGGAATCAGGGACACGTCCTGTACTGTCAGTAAGACACAGGAGAGAGACGTCATTAGTATGTCATCACTCAAGCATATACAGGCACACATACAGCACAATTTCAATGCCTCGATAGCAGAATCAGAGTAAAGGAGCGGAGAATCACATGTTGAATGAATGTGTGGCGGTGGGTCTCACTGTAACTCCATGTAAGAAGTGGCAGTGAAGGTGTGTGTACTGAGATAGCACTGACCTTTGACCTGTGTCTGTTAATTTTTTCCTTTGAGGTTGCTCTCTCTGCCTCTGCCTCTTCTTCGAACTTACTCTTGGGCTTTATCTCTCTCACTCTCTTGCTAACACTCTTGCTTGTACTTGCTGACTCTGTCTCTCTTTGTGTTTAATGCACTAATGAGTTCATTAGCATGTCTGTCACCATACAGTTTTGCATATGTTAAAATACACATATTAGACAGAAAAGCCAGCTTGTTTCTCTCTCTCTCTCTCTCTCTCTCTCTCTCTCTCTCTCTCTCTCTCTCTTTTACTCATTTCCTTTCTGCTTTTTCATTTCATCAATACTTAATTAGATGTCTGTTAACATACAGTTTTGCCAAAACAAAGCTTGTGTGTACAACATGTAAATAAAATATACATTAGCATATTGTGTCCCACCATGGAAAGAAAACCAATCTGTCTCTGTTTTCATCAGGACTGTCAGTTTAGCCAACACAGTGGATGCATACACAAAAGTAAAATCTATAGTAGTGAAGCCCTCATGAGGCCACCAGTTTTTTTCCTAAAAAGCATAAATGAAATCAACCCACTTGTGTTTTTAATAAGCCCACTGATTCAGAAACATGATTTAATAAATAAATACGGCCACAGAAATGTTCTCCTAAGAAGAATTATTAGCAGACATTCATTGTTACATGTTTTTTAACCATGTTCCTTTGTGTAGTAAACTAGCAGATTCCTTGTTGCAGTTTTAGTCGACTAAGATGACCAAGTCTGTCAGTTGCATTCATTTTCCTGCTTGTGTGTTCCGGTTTTTGCTAATGAGTCTTGTTCACTTTTACTTAACTGTAACAGTGCTAAGCTATGGTATTATGTGGTATACTGTAGTACAGCAGTGACGTAAACCAGCCAATGAAAGTACAGCTCATCATTTTTTCCCCCATTTGCCCATCATAGAAGGAAAATCAACATGTTTCAATCTATGGCAAACTAACAGGGCTGTAAATAGGATTTTAAAACCACAGCTGAGCATTTCTCACCCCTACATACTATTTCTCCCACGCTTACTATTTATACATCAAAGAAGAGCAAGAACAATTTCAAATACTGAATAAACGTTTGCTTGTAGTTGAAACCCTTTACCTGTGTCTGATGATAATTGGCTAAACCATTTGTAGAGTTAAGTGTAAAAATAAAATAAATGCTTTAAAAAAACAAACAAAAAAAAAACAACATATTGTCACACATGTTTGTATGAGAAACCGAAACCATTTAGTGTAACAGATATGGAAAAATAGTTGAATTAATGAGAAGGCAAATATTTAATATTACATATTTAATTCCACATCTTTCTTTAAAAGACCATGTGTTTAGGACAATCAGTTTATTTGATTTTTATATTTATAAGATTAACAATACAGCAACCCGGACAATGTGAAAGCATTGCACTACATATGTCAGTACATCTGTACTGTCCGCGTTGTCTTGTACTGTCTGGATGCACTTGTTCTGTGTTGCACTTGTGTTGTGTGTTGCACCATGGTCCTGGAGGAACGTTGTTTCGTTTAGGCTTTTCTTCCTTACCACTTCTGCATGGTATTCTACAGTGAACATTATGAAATTGATGCCCTCTCTCACCTCAGCTACTGCCTGGCATGCTGACTCTCTCAGTGTCTGCAGGTGTAAGGTACTGTGTTTATAGCTGCCAATGGAGAAGTTTGATTAAACACCCATCTTCATTCCTCTCCTTCTCCTCCCTTTCTCTCCCTCATTCCTTTCTTTTTTCTCCTCCTCTACTTGGCAATGGACTGAATTTGCATTTTATGTCCTCCAGAGATGGAGATACTAGTTATAACCGGATAGGACTAACTGCACCTGCATTGTGTAAGTAGTAAAACAGCTACTGTGCAGCTTCCAGTGTGCTAGATTTCACTAGCTCCTAATACAACAGTGTCTCTGGGGCACAAGAACATTGCCTCAGTGCATGAGAGATTTAGTCAACAAATGTGAACATGGTGGCAGAGACTCTCCAGTTCAGGAACATTGACCTTAATTGAGTTCTTGGTTCGAGTGTCCTTCATTTGACCACTGTTGTTGTGCTCTGCTGTCCCTGTATATTCTAAATATTAACACTATTTTGAATACGTGGACGCGAATCCTATGCAGTCGATGACCGTCTGAAGTCTGGAACATATGGGCATCCTCCCTTGAGATACTTTGCTAGCCCTTTACTGCAGCTGCCATCAGTTGTTGCTTGTTTGTGGGTCTTTCTGCCTTCAGGTTTATTGTCAGTGAGTGAATAGCTGCTCAATTAGGCTATTAATATTACCACTATTAGCCATCATTACTCGCATTACTCTTACCATCACTGCCATGACTATATTAAGATAAGATAAGATTCGGTATTTATCTGATCATGAATAGTTAAGAACTGTAATATTGTTTTCGTTAGTGCTGGCAGAATGCATTCTCCTCTCATGAAATGACTTTCATAATTTTTTTTTGTTGGTTCACTATCCATATAGTATTGCTGTATACTTGTGCTAATTAAAATTCACTAAACCCAGCTTGCAATAATATATTTCTTCTCAGACTTTGTAACCATGGAAGTGGTGGAGCATAGCCCACTAATGTATTTATCAGTGGTGTATTTCATCAGTCAACCAATATTTCAATTGTGTTTCTATCATCTGTGTCCCAGCAGCTGTGCAGCTAGAGTTATTTATTTTCCTCAGTCCACCATGGACTCTCTTCTTGCGTGTGGAACACAACCACTCATTCACTCACACACTGAACTTTTACACACGCAACCTTTTGTATCCCTAACCTTTCAGCCCACCAGTGTTAGCTTAAAGATATCAGGTATATATTTTATGTAAAAAGGCTTGTAGCTTCAAGAGTGAAAGTTAAAGACACTAAATCCTGCTGTTATAAACGCCCCATGAAATCCTGCCGGAGTGTTTCTTCCTACTGCAGGAAGGATGAAAACCACACTGTCAGTGTGGCTGTGTAGCACTCAGTATTGATTGATGTGATTGATCTGTTATTTAGCTGCATGGCCATATCACACTCTTACCAGATGAATCACTCTGTCTGATTGGGTGAAGCTGTTGTCTTTAAACAAAGCATTGTAAAATTGTTGTATTGCAGTGATGGTGAGGTAAGCCCAGCCAATCAATGAATAATGACTTGTGTGTTCTTGTTGATTTCAACCTGCCAACTAATCAATCCCCCCCCCCCCCTCATATTTCTAAATGGATGATTGCTCATTCTTAGGAAAGTGGTGTGAGTGTGCATGTGAGTACACACAGCTAAAGCTTGCTCAGGCTATATTGTGAGAACTTCAAATCCTGAGTTTTGTGTTGGGTACATTTGCATAGTGTGTGTGTGTGTGTGTGTGTGTGTGTGTGTGTGTGTGTGTGTGTAGCAATCCTTTCAAATTGCGTCTAACACGTTATTGGGCTCAACGTGCTTGGAGGAGAGCGCAGGCTGCAATATTGTTCTGTCAGCTAAAAAAAGGTCCCTGTGTTGGCTAGCGTCATGTAAAGT
The DNA here is from genome assembly GCF_030463535.1 of Salminus brasiliensis. NCBI lineage: Eukaryota > Metazoa > Chordata > Actinopteri > Characiformes > Bryconidae > Salminus > Salminus brasiliensis. Next base: position 7,743,561 of record NC_132902.1, on the reverse strand, counting down.
ATTTGGGTCTGAGGGTGGGAATATTTAGCCATATAAAGAGAGTGAGGTCAGAGAAGTTATAGGTTGAAATATGAATGCTTTACATGCCGTCTGTTTATGGATAAAATCCTATAAATAAACACTCATTGACAACATGGGATAGGACAATTGTATCCATCTAAATATTACTTTATGTATGCCAAATATTTGAAAAAAAGTGTGATTAAAAAGCAACACATAAATGTGTTTTTATAGTATATTGTTGCAACTATATTGTAGTTGTAGCAACGTAATAGTACAATACTATACTATACTAGTACTATACTACTACTATACTAGTACTATACTACTACTATACTAGTACTATACTACTACTATACTTGTGTGCCACTGTACTCCTGTAATGTACTGGAATAAACCTTCTTAACTTTCAATGGAAGTCAGCGTAAAAAGTCATTTTGAACAACTGCCAAAAATGACAAATACAGATACAAGGGTTTTGTCCGACAATGACGATACATGTCTTCTATTTAGATCAACAACTACAAATGTTTTCCAGTAAATATATATCAATATTTATCATCTGTCCTTCTCCCTGCATCTCTCTCTCTCCTGCTGTCCTCTGCTCCATCTGTGGATCCATCTTCTTGTGTCGTCTCCTTTAATCCCTCGGAGGGCACGCTCGTGCCTCTGTGGAATCTCTGTGCCGGCCCGAGGGCAGACAGGAAAAGAATGAGTGAATCAGAAAAAGAAAGAGGGAGGCAGATCTGTGGGGAGAAATACCAAAAATAGGCAGCTTCTGCAGGGTCAGTCTTGGGTTAGGAACAGGCCTCCCCTTTCCTGTGTGTATGTATGTGTGGGTGTTTGTGTGTCACACCATGAGCGTGACTCTAGAGATACTGAGTTTCTATTTCTAAGTTTTGGAAGGTGTTTTAAGACATGAGAAAGGAAACCAGTAGCTCTACTGGAAAAACAAATGTGCGTCTCTCCCTTTGTAAACCGGTCCCTTCCTCTGTGTGTTTTGCCTGAGTGTGTGTACACTTGTGTGTGTGTGTGTGTGTGTGTGTGTGTGTGTGTGTGTGTGTGTGTGTGTGTGTGTGTGTGTTAGTATAGTATTAGTGTTAGTATCATTGGTTCTGACCAGTATGTACATTTTGTCACTTGGCAGTTTTAAGCAGCTATACATTTTGGAAATTGTTCTTTTGGCAGATTTAGTTTAACACTGTCTTAATTCAGACAGGCTCCAATTAAACAGTAGTTTCAGCTAAATAGTGTTCTACATTTACATTTACATTTAAGGCATTTATCAGACGCTCTTATCCAGAACGACTTACAAAAGTGCTTTGCTATTTACCCAAGAAAAACCTCAGCTAGTTAGAATAGACTAAAAATTCTAAACTTAGATACCTCTTAGATACTTAGATATGGCGGGTCGAGCCGAGCTGTACTTGAAGCTGGAAGGGCTCTTGGTGCGGATCGGCTTTTGACCATTGCCATCAAGTGCAGAGGGGCTGGTCTGTTCTTGGCTTTGTAGGCCAGAGTCAGGGTTTTGAATCTGATGCGGGCAGCTACAGGAAGCCAGTGAAGAGAACGCAGCAGTGGAGTGACATGGCTGAATTTAGGAACGATGAAGGCGACCCGCGCAGAGGAAGACCAGCTCTACTGTCTTATCTTCTTATCAGTCATCATTAGTCATCTGTGAATGGTCAGTTTTTAGTTCAAATAACACAAACTCACAAAATACAGTTTAGTAAAGCTAAGTAATTAATGAAAATAAAGATCAATTAAATTTGTGAGTTAAGGTTATATACTAAGTTATATATTAAGTTTTATACTAATATATATCAAACATTTGCTAAAGCAAGATACTATATAAAATTATTTCAAAATATTGTTTCAGTTAAATAAAGGACACTATAAATAAAACAAATATTAGAGATAATAAATAATACACACATTATACATAACCAGTGTCTTCTACGTCCCTAAACAAGGAAGACCACCACTACAAGTCAATAGTCAACAGCCCATGAGATGGGAGTCGAACGAAACCCGTGATAACCAATAACCAGTATAGCTTTCCTCTAGTCAGACTGTTTGAATGGTGGCTGTGACTAGATCATATTTTGCAGTAACACCAAGACAAAAAAGCATGAAGAATTTCTCAGTCTTTGGGTTTACAGTGCTAGTGTTTAAGATCCGAAAAAGTTCATTCAAACTAGGAAAAGAAAAGCACAGTTTTACGAGATTGTTTTCCAGCAGTTCTGAGTGAAGAGAAGCATTACTGAACTACACTTCAAAGTAAAATAAGACCTGTAAGATCTGACAAATACGCAGAATTTAAAGATAGCTGTTTTTATCAGACAGGTAATATAGCAGTTGAGTGTTCATGTGTGTTTGCAGGTTATCAAATCCTCACCACACAATGATCAGTAGTATTTGTGTTTTACAAAACTCTCTCTCTCTCTTTTTCTCTTTCTCTTTCAACATGAGAGATTCCATTTTCTGAGGCTAACGGTGTTATAAATAGCGGAGAAATGGACCATGTGTGAAATCTGCCTCGGAGATACAGGGCAGAGGGCAAGCTCGAATCTCTGAGATTTCATAGCACCTCTCTTTGTGTGTTTGGAGCATTGGGAGATTTGCCATTTTATGCTAACACTTTTATCACCCATTTCTGGCACAGATGTGTGATTTGCTGTCTCCACTCCCACAACACAGCACTGATGTGTTTTTAAAGCGAAAGTCAAGCAAGAATGCAGTTTACGCTACTGTAACTTAACTCGATACCCAATTCTGACTGGTGTACATGAAGTGCAGGCTAGAGCGGAGGAACTGATGTATTTCCTTGCAGATAAAACAGATAAAATTGATGGGCAGGGTTAAGCTAAGCATGCACCATGATCACAGGTCAATATTGTGCCTATGTATGTGTACGTGTGTAGTAAACAGTTTCTGTTTGTTGAGGCAACATTTGAGTTGTGTGTGTGTGTGCCTCTGTGTGTGTGTGTTTGTGTGTGTTTGTGTCCTACTCCAGTTAAAGTTGGCCACTTTTGGAGATGGCCTCTGATGTTTTCCTTAGGGCACACATATGTAGCAAACACACACTTACACAGTTGTTCTTACAGCACATGATGGAACTTCCTGCAGCTCCTCTCCAGGCCACACACACACACACACTGGTCATTATTCAGGTTTAATTAGCACTATCCATCAGCAGTGGGAATGAATTGTAGCACTCCTCAGGGTCTTTGTGTGCGACTGAGTGTTAGAGCAGTGAGATGGAAAAGCATGTCCTTGCCCAAAGTAATGTGAGATTTTACCCTTAGATACTGTGTGTGTATGTGTGTGTGTGTGCACACGAGCATACACATACATTTGATTTTTAATTCCAGCTAAATAGGAAGAAAACATTTGCTGCCATTTGCTGTATTGATCTCAGATAAAAGAAATAAGGTTATGAAAAATGAAATAGAGAGCATGAGAGTCATTTTAGTACCTTCTTGTTTTATAGTTCAAGTGTGTCTCATTAGGCTTCAGATCAGCACTAGAGGTTTAGGTTTAAGCTTCCAGACTGTGATTGATGCTTACATGTAGAATAGGAAAAGCTTATTTATGAATATGAATGATCAGCCGTAACATGCCACTGAACACCACTGAAGCTGGCTTGTGGTATCTGGCATTAAGGTGTTATCCACTAAACTGCTATCCACTGTTATATCACTAAACACACAAGTCAGTGAGCACAATACTCAACATACACTACACTTTGCCTAAGTACTCTTGGAAGAGGTGGGTCTTCAGTCTGTGTTTGAAGACAGCATGCGACTCTGCCATTCGGACACCCAGGGGAGGTTCGTTCCACCACTTAGGTGCCAGGACAAGTCAGGATGCTTGCTTTCCATGGATCTTAAATGATGGTAGCTTTTGACTATTTCCATCTTGTATGGAGGAGCGCTGGTCCATTGTTGGTCCATTGTTGGTTGTATATATATATATATATATATATATATATATATATAGAATGTTGTGTTGGAAAATGGTTCCCCATTATGACCTATTTAATCCTGTATTACCTAAAACCGCACAGTTTCCAACAGCAGTGTTACCTGAGAAGAGGATTACAACACAGTTCTTGGGTAAACATCGTTCTGTACATGTGCTGTGTTTGAGTTAGGATCCTGTTCTGTGACTCATTAAACTCTGTCACCATCTAGTGGAAAGTATATGCATATGCAGGCAGTATGAAAAGAGCCAGTATGTCTAATGTATACACACTATACAAACAGATGAATGCTAATGTGAAATGTCCTCTTCTATCAGTTCTGTTTTAAACTGTTGAATGTTGGCTCAAATGTTGGCTGTGTAATGAGAAGTAAATGTGGTTCAAACTGGTTCAGCTGTTCATTGTAGAATGCAGAACTGAATTAAGGGAAACATCCAGCTGTGACCTGTCTTAGTAATGTGGGTAATAGATGTGTGTCTTGTGGTGGCTGTTTTGCTTGTCTTTTGTAAGAAGTACATGATATTATTGCCATTAGAAACTTGAAGTTGCTTTCATAAAAAGGTACCTTTTTGTCTGTGATTATGGTTAGGGTTTAAAGTTTCGTTTTGTTTAGGATTTAGTTGTTCCAAACCCTCCTGATGCTAACAAGTACAGTAAATATGTGCGAAGAGTGTGCGTAGGTGTGTATGCATGTTTGAATGAGAGAGAGGGCATGTGTGTATTTCCACAGTGTCATTTGGTAAGTCAACAGTCTGAGCTCTGAGGCCTGTCAGATCTAATTTTAGCCACAGCTGTGGAATAACATGCTAAATAAATAGAGAGACTAATTCTGACATGACACACTTGATTCGTGAACTGCAGTGCATCTAGAACGCAAGTGTAACACTCTGAAAAAGCTGAGCGGAAACAGAGTGTGGATTTTCCATAGATTCACAAAAACAGAATATTTTTGACCGTCTGTACTACTGTGTTCTGCTTTTGGTCAGTTTCCTCTTCTTCTAGTACATGCATTAATCACTGTACTGTAGTTCTTGAAATGCCTGTGAGTGAACTGTACTTCGTAACACAATGACACCTAACAAGACTGCTCAGCTCGTCAGCTGACTGCACGTAGGCAGTTTGCCGGTTTAGTTGCTTTTAAAGATGCTTTTTTTTTTATCAGGTCTGATTTCTCTGTCTGTCGGTCAAATCTGACCTCCATGCATCTGTTAATCAGCCCTAATCTCTCTATCAGTTTATCAGGCTTGATCTCTCTGTATCTGTCAGATCTAATGTCTATGCATCAGTTGATCTGGACTAATCTCTCTGTATTTATTTATCAGATCGGATCTCTCTGGCTGACTGTTAGATCTGTGCGTCTGTCTATTTGGCCTTATATCTCCCTATCCATTTATCATCTCTGATTACTCTCTGCCTCTTTATCAGATCTGCTCTCTCTGTATCATTTGATCAGATCTGATCTCTGTGCTTCTGTCAGTCTGGTCTAATAACTCCCTGTCCATTTATCATCTCTGATAACTATGTGACTCTTTATTAGATTCTGATCTCTCTATTCATTTATCAGGTCTGATCTTTCTGTGTCGTTTTGTCCAGTCTGATCGCTGTGCATCTGTCAATTTGGCCTAATATCCAATCATCAAGTCTGATATCTCTGTGCCTCTTTATCAGATCTGATCTCTGACCTCTGTTCATTTTTTGATCAAGGCTAACCTTTCTGTATCGATTCATCAGACCTGACCTCTCTGTCTCTGTACATTTGGTTTAGTCATATCTATATAATTGACTTAAATAATTGATTACCTTAAATGCAAATGTAATAGCTTGGCGTATCAGTATAACAATCACTTGCTGTTTTGTGACAGCTGCAGGGGCCACATACAGCCACTGGTAACCCATCGACAACATTCGCACACACATTCGCACCACATCGCTTTGTATGCCCAATTGTTTTCACTTCTACACTGGGAGGGGATAGAAGTTTATACATAGAACTGGGAGAACTGAGACCAATCTAGGTTAGGCTCAGACTTTATCTAATAAGAGTTTTGCTGTGACGTAGCTTCAAAAAGCCGCTCTTTTGTTAGTCTCTGAGGTATGGCTTCTCCAAACTGACACTTCTCTGATTCACAGCTCCACAGTGGTATGCACTCAGGAAAGGGATGGCGTATACTCTGATGATTATTTCAGAATAAGTCAGTGTTAAGTGTTTTAAGACACCAACATTGTGACATTGTTATTTTGACATACAGTCAAAGTCAAACATCTTTGGGTAGGTGCTTTAGGTGCAAGTATCTGTCACTGCACTATGTACAGCAAAATGTGTTCTCCACATTTGACCCATCTGTAGTAGTGAACACACACACACTAGTGAACTAAGGGCATTGAGCACACACGCACCCGGAGTGGTGGGCAGCTAATTCCAGCGCCCGGGGATCAGAGTGGGTGAAGGGCCTTGCTCAAGGCTAACCGCTGAGCCACCACTGCCCTAAAAAATTAGTCAGAAAACATATTTTAAGCTTTGGATTGGTTTAAACATTCCAAACTCTGTTTACTCCCACCCTAATAAGTCCACATATTTAGGCCATATTCCCTCCTGGATATCTAGCCCTGCAATACGACTCACTGTGTATGAGGGCCAATCTTCCTGCATCTGTTTATCATGTTTGATCTCTGTGCATCTAATCATCAGGTCTCTTGTCTCTGCATCTTTGTATCAGGACTAATCCCTCTGCATTTGCTTATCAGGTCTCATGTCTCAGCATCTACTGATATCTGATTTTTCTGTTTCCCGAATTGCAGTCATTTTAAGTACTGGCTTTTCATGCTTTCAGAACATAATCTATAATGTTATGATGATCTGTGTGTAATGGCGCTTCAGGCTAATTATTTCACCTAAGGTCAGGACATTCTGCTCTGCAACTGTGGGTTGCTGGTCTACCAGCATGAACAATCTAACCAAGCTAGTTAAGCAGTTAGTCAACAAGCTTGTTGACCAGTAAAACCAAGGTGATTGACTTGCATGACCAAAATGGCAGTCCATCAAAATCAAATTTTCAAACAATTTTCAAATGAAAACCAGCATGTTTACCAGTGGTGGGGACTGTTTTCGCCTGATTGACCAGCTTTTCAACCACTTTGTGACCATCAAGGCCCAGTTACACCATCTGAAACCAGCTACCAAGTCTTAAGCTGGATTTTTTATCAGGGCATACTTACACCACCATAATAGCACATGGACCCTTGAGGAATGTAATCCTTCTTGCTTGTTGCTCCTGTAGTTTAGGTAGCCTGCCACCAAGTGTCTCCCTTGTCCACGCCAAGAAATGAACTCTGACCTTATTATTAATATATTGTCACTCTACCTCAAAAACCTTGTATCTTCATTTTTCACTTTGACATAAGGTTGTTCTTTACATTGTCAACATTTCCTGATGAGTTGACCAATAGAAATAGTCCAAAATGACTTGTAATAAAACCTTTTACATTGAATTTCATTGATCATTTTTGCATGGTGAACAAAATTCATGTATTAATATATTAATTTATTAAAAACACAAACAGTTATAGTTGTATGGTAATTATTGTGATATTTCAAATAATAATTTTAGAAGCAGATAGTCAGTCAAGATACTTTAGGTTTGACTGTATGAACTTTTTAGTGATTAATTTTTTTATGCATTCTTCGGAGACTTTTAGTTTAACATAACAAACGTTGCCATCAGAATTAGAGTAAAACAGCATGGACAGCTTGGCAGCACATTAAGACGGGAAGAGGAGTGGAGGAAAGGTCATGTCTTCTTTTAGAGTAAAAGCTAAGAGGTTAAGGTATTTCGCTGGTGATGGAAAGACTCAGATATGTGAAGTGGAGCACATTCTGCACCATGACACCTTCCTCGATTAGCACTGAATCATCCATTCGCAATTAACACTGCAGTTATTATGAATATTGCACATCATTAATCAGAGATGGAAATGCTTGAAGAAGCTTGGGGATGATTTTGGGCACCACTTACTAGAGACACTTTTCACTGCACTTCACTGATTCAAGTATGCTGCCGCATGTTTTCTCATTTGTCTCGTTCATTTGTGTTCGCTGAGTTTACCGCTGCACACTAATGCACTAATCCTCATCGCAGTCTTTGCCCTTGCAGTATGCTAATCATTAAGGACCACTGTTATTGCATTCCATTTAGAAACATGCCTGGCGTATCAATATTGAGTGTCCCTAATTACAACAGCCATGTAACAAATCACAGTAATGTCGGCTAAGTGTGATGGGAGCCCGCCGAGCAGTCTTGCAATTTTCTGTAAATGGTTTGTATGAATCACAAGCATTCACACAGTCTGCTAAATGGACAGTTATTACAGCCCCAAATTGTGTTTCGTTAATGTCAGTATCAGGTAAAGGAATAGTACTAAAACAAATAAAGGAAAGGTATTGAAGGAATCGATCAGCCAAGACATGGTTGGTGTTGCAATGTTGCTTCTTTAGTGTAGACCGGGAGATGCTAGGCTAATGTTGCTAACAAACACTGGACTTAAACTGTCACCAATCTCATCTTCACAAATGGATGTCCATAAACACATTTGAATCAGCTTAAAAATGCGTTCAGGTCTTAGTTTGAAAGGCCATATGCAGATCATTAGGTAGTTTATTATATTTTAGCTTAAAATTTTCTAAAATTCCATGCTGTGTTAGAATGTGATATGCTAATGCTGAAGGTTAAGTTTCAGTTTTTGATCCAAATGACTGGAATCTGGGACAATCAAGGCATATTTCAATAGATAGGAGGTGTAGATACATGGAGGTGCAATAAGTGGACATAAGCTGCAGCAGGGAGGTGAGTGACAGTAATAGTGGCATAGTGATTATTGTGATGTTATGTTTTAATAATAACATTAGGAGCAGTTAGCCAGTCAAAATATCTTCAGTTTGATTCACGAGTGTGGGTCCAATAGGGCACAATTGACCTAAAGACTAGACTTTGCTCTCTCAGACACAAGTGGGGGACAACTCTGAATTCTTGTGTCAGTAGCTCAGCACTAAGTCAACAGCAGCTGTCTGATTTTTGGTGGACCTAGCTAGCTATCTAAGCAAGGGTTAGTTCTGTGGCTGACTACAAAACCAAAACCATGGGGGGAAAAAAAACGTTCTGTCCTTCAGACAGCAGTTGCTTGGACTGAGTTACTCACATCTAAAAGTTTATCAGTGGCCTTTCTGTCAGCCAGACCTGATTTAGGTTTGTTCTGTAGTGAGCAAACAGTTATCCTGCTAACTGAGCCAATGCTAAGCAGCTTTGATTCAGAGCAACTTTACAACTGTAATTTTCAGACAGACACTTTAACATTTATTGAATGATTGATTTCAAATTGTGGCCATTGTTCACTTACTCTGTGACCCTGTGAGCAAACTGAACTTATGTATTTGATCATTTTGCGGGTTTAAAATAGCTCCAGATGAGATTGCACAGAAGCTGTGTAAATGTTGTATAGTGCGGTTATATTTTGAGACAATATGATAGTATGAAAAAAGCAGATACTGCTTAGACCTACAAACAAGGTTGTTTCCCCAAAAATGGCCGTGGGCCAATCTGGAGATTTAATTTAAGAAAGTAAAACTAATAGGTAGCTAAATATCAATCAGATTTGATCATAAGCAATTATTTAACAAGCTGAAGTGGTCATTTTAAAATTGTACTCCCAGAAATTATACCAGGTCATCATTAGATTGGATGTATGACACAAATCTTTTCATTTGTTGTCTGTCAATATAATGTCATAATAAAAGTGATTTTTTTTATTTAGTCTTACTTTTTTAATTTTTTTTTTTATTTAGTCTTCCCATTTCCATATAAACAGCTGCTAAATATCAGTGATTTATATATGCAAAAAGATGATCAGACAAACAGTTTATTGACCTGGCTGTAATATTTAGTTTTTTAATTTTTTTATTGTGTAATAAAGTAGACATGTACTGTATACAAGTGCTACGACAACGTCTCATGTCCATCACATGTGTGTTTGTTGACTAGATCTCTAGCGTTTCACTGACAAGACACACAACAGCAGTATCAGTGGATTTGATTGACAGTTGACCCGAGGGCTAGGCCATACTGACCGACGGTCAATGATGAGAGCTGACAGCCAATCGGTGGAGTAGGTGGTTGCCGTGGGAGACAGTTAGGCGGGAGCTGAAGTGTGGACCCGTGTTGCTGTGTGTTCTGAGGGGGGTCACACTCAGTGTCTTTATACATTAACTGTAAGGCCCTGTCACACACACACACACACACACACACATTACTTGCAGCTACACACAACATGCTCTGTTTACCTGGTGAGTCACCTTCCTTTGCTCTGGCAATATTGCACAAGAAAGATTCATGTGGAAAAAAAAATGAATTGCAGTCTCACTCTCTATCTGTCTCTCTCTCTCTCTCTTCTGCTTTTCTCTTGCTTAGAGACGGAAGTCTAAATATAAAAGTCTCTATTTAACGAATATTTCGTGTTGATAAAATGCAGATGAAAATGCAGCTTGGCCTGCCTCTCAGCCCGGCGTCAGCTGACATCACGCTCTGGCATTCACTTACAGCCGCTTACTTGCTCGCGCGGCTACGCCATATTTACCTTTTATGGCTTGGGAAAGCACTTCTTTGATGAAGCATCTGCAAAGAACAGTTTGTGGTGTGTTATGTGAGTGTGGAAGTGTGAGTGACTGACAGAGAAACAGAAAGGGAGGGGTGGGTTACTGAGCGTGTGCGGGTTCAGGTGCAAGGGAAGGAAGTGTACAGTGTGTGTGTGTGTGTGTAGAGTGGCACATGCAGAATGGCGTGCAGTGGCTTTTTGTGTTTTCGGTAAATGGCTTATTCACTATCTTCACTTTCCTGCAAGCACAGCGCATTCTCTTCTTTCAGCCTGTGTCATACACTCCCCCACTAAAACACACTCCTTCATCTGATGGGTAGATTAACTCATGGGTTTAAGACCTGGTGAAGAGAACAGTGTAAAGAGCTTGTCCGTGTTAAGTCCTGATTTGGTTCTTTTTTATTGTTTCATTGAAAAGAATAAAAGTACACATGGCTAATATCAATGAACAGTGAGAACAAATGATAATAACTAGGAGTGTAATGAATCGAGAACTAGAAATTTGGTAGTTAATATTAATACCACTTGAATTTTGCGATTCTCAATACCAATTTCAATACCATGACAGAAATAAATGTATTTCAACATAAACACTTTCAAACCAAATCAAGTCAACAGTGCCTAGCATTTCTATTGCAGTACCCAGCTGCCTGAAATATGAAAGAAGAAAATGGTTATAACAAATAACAAGACAAAATATTTAAATTACAACAAAACTATGTTGTAAAACTTGGTACCCCATGCCAACAGTAACAGTTTCTTTGTTTAACAGTGTTTTGTCCGCCAAACCGAACTGTACTGTAAGCTGTAAAACTAACACAGCAATTTTAGCAGGTCATATGACTGGAGCTCAGCTCTTCTAGGTATAGAGGGTACGCAGAGGCAGCTGCACACAGGGCACGCTATTACGACTGGTTATGAACCTTCACAGCTTTAGCCTGAACAATCTAATGTTCACCTAATGCACACAGTTGACAAACAATAACGGTAACATCAGATTACGACCATTTGGAGGAAACTCTCTCACCGTGAATTCTGAGCACAGATTTGGATGTCTGTCTTTGAAGTGCTTAAATGCTTGCGTTGTTGCAGTGTCCTTATTCGTACGTTTGCATCACTACACGTGTATGCTTATTATACTGCCCTCGTGAGTTCCGGAGAAATTACAATAACGCATGTCAATGACAGCTGTGGGAGTTTCAGTACCTTCAGTACAACAGAAAACAAGTAGCATCATACTTTCAGCTTGTCATCTACTTGGCACCGCAGTATCCCTTCACGTGGCGTCTCTAGTAATGAAGGAAACAAAGAAAAATGGTGACTTTGCACAGCCAACCTATACAATACAGACAGAGTGCAGCTCATTTTTCCTTTTTTCCTAGGATACGTTTTTTCACAATGCATTCACAATGCACTGTTACAAACGTCTCTTTCAACAGTAGACATAGCTTTTTGACTTGTTTTGACTAAAATACTGCAAAACAAAAGAGTGTTGGTGAGGTACTGAGACTGTGACAGCTGAGACTAAATATTCACAGTCAGACAAACAAACCATTTCTGTTGCCGCTGTTAATATTAGCAAACCTGCTGCTTTCACTTTCCCTCACTTTTGGAAAGTGGCTTTTGGAAAGTGGAAAACGGGAAGATATTGAACCTAATCCAGTGTGTGCTCGGGTAAATGTGGTATTACAGCTTCAAAAACAAGATTTATTTCACCATTTTTCAGCCATATATTTTTCGGGTAGCCAAAAATGAAAAGGGTTGCATGGATGCTCAGGCCTTACAGCACACTTTACTCCCTAGAAACAGGGTATAAACTATGACATAACATTAAAACCACCTGTCTAATCTTGCGTGGGTGCATCTCAAGATCTATGAAGATGTCTGGTACCAGGTTAGCAGCAGATCTTTTAAGTCCTGTAAGTTGCTTGTCAATACAGGGGAACACCCCACAAGACCTGCTGTTCTCCACCAGTCGTATCGCCATCACAGTTTAATTCTTGTCAATATGGCTCAGGTTTTTATGCTTCTTTCCTGCTTTTAACACACCAACTTTAAGAACTGACTGTTTGCTTGCTTCCTGATATATCCCACTCCTTAACAGGTGCCACTAAAATCAATTCTCTTTCCCTGGTTTTAATGTTATGGCTAATGGTGCGTCTGTACTCCTAAAATTAGTACTGGGTTTGACAGGGATCAGCATAAATCATGTAACATATATTTTTTTCTTTTTAACCTTCTGTTCATATTTACTTAAAACAAACTGCGTGTTATCCACATCCACAACTACTGACAACTTGCATGTTTAATATTCTAATTTGTTCTGTATTAGTAATGTTTAGGCATTCACAGTGAGACTGGAATCACACGGAATATGCTGAAGAATTATCAGCATCATTTATTCATTTTCATTTTGTTCATTATACTTTTTATTTTCCCTACATTATCTCGTTTCATGTTGATGTTATATTTCTTCATAATGCTTATCCACTGAGAGGTAGTCCCAATTTCTACATTTTATAGATGTCTGTCTATCATTTCTAGCTATTGTACAGGTCAAATGTATATGTTTGGAAAGAGCTTCTGGACAAACTGGAAAACTGTCTCTTTCTGTATTGTTCTTAAATATGTTCTCAAAGCAAATAATATGTTCTCATTAGCAAAACTCTTCAGACTGCCGTATTCTAACTATAACATCACTAGGGATGCACCAATCCGGCTTTTTCAGTTCTGATACATAAACTTTGCATATCGGTCGATACCAGATACCGATCTGATACCATTGCTGTATTAATAAACTGTAAACCTCACCATGTGGGAGAGACTTCAGGCATTAGGATTGACTTAATCATTACTCTATATATTATAACAAATGAACACATAAATGTACTAAATTGGCATTTGTCATTTATTTATTTTTCATTTAGTGCAGTCAATCAACAAATTAAAGTGAAAAGATTAGGATCGGCCTAATTATCTGATACCTGATCCAGCTGATTTTGTTAATATCGGGACCGATATCTGATCCTAATATCGGATCGGTGCATCCCTAAACATCACCTTGTCTTTTACGTGGCAAATATGTCTATTCAGAAATTTATCAGTACTGTTGATTGCACTGGACACTACTAGATACTAAACATGTCCTCTTCAGCTGGATTTCATAATTTGTGACGGCCACTGACTAGCTCATCTTTATGCTTCCCTAATTCTGTGATTTATTAATTTATTAATAACTATGTAATTTATTGTAACGCCAAAAAATGTAAATAAATAAGTTAAAAACAGGGTTACCATGGTTTTCCTCTGAAGGCCTCTAAAGGTGGAATACTCATTTTAAAATACTGGATACTATACATGTCCTCTCTAGCTGAATTTCCTTATTTGTGACTACCACTGACCAGCTCATGTGTTTGATAACTATCTACAATAAAGCTCGTCATAAACCAAAACAGCATAGCTGAACATACAGAATTACCAGTAAACTAGTACAGCTCTGAGGAAAGCGTTCTTGACTGTTTACCTCAGTCATGCATTCTTGGTGAGTTAAGTTTGTTTTTCTAGTGACGTCAAGTGAATTTGTTGTATTTGGGCATTGGCCCATATTTATGCTTCTATAATAATGTGATTTTTGTTTTTTTATTCATTGTTAATTCTAAAAATGTCAATATATAAGTTGCAGAATGGTTCCTTTTTTTTTTTTTAAACCTGCTTCTGAGTGTGTGTGTCTGTGTGTGTCTGTGTGTGTCTGTGTGTGTCTGTGTGTGTCTGTGTGTGTGTGTGTGTTAACTTTCATCATGAGAGCTGTACAGCTGCTAACACAATTCCACTGTCTGATTTCACGAGAAATGACAAGTCATGTGCACTCGCATACAGTACCAACACACACTCATTTGAGTGGTGGTTGGAGGGTGTTTGTGGTGGATGTCCTCTACAAGAGAAGTTAGGATGTGTGTGTTTGTGTGTGTGTGTGTGTGTGTGTGTTTGTGGCAGTGGAACCTTGCTCTGGGCTCGTTGTGCATGTGTGCGAGTGTCAGTCAGAGCGCAGTAGTGTGGTCTGGGTGTGTATCAGTGAAAATGCATTTTCACACACGCTTCTCCTCACCGCACTGAACAGACAGAAGTAGAAGATAAGGTGTTGAGAGGTGAAGTTTGCAGTGGTGGTGGAGAACGCTCCAGCAGGACTTCTCCCTGTGTTTCACTGTTCCACAAGACTGAGCCATGTGTGTGTGTGCTGCGCATATGTATGTGTGGCCATGAGATTGTGTTTGTACTCTTTTGGTCATTCCTGACGCAGAGAGGAAATGAAGCTTAACTGGTCAACTGTGGGCCTTCTGCTTGTGTGTGTTTGCATGTGTGTTTGTGAGTGGATTTTTCACCTCTCTCACGGAATAAGCATCTCTACAGTGTTCTCCTTCTTAGTTTCTCTCTCTCTCTCTTTCAGCATGCCAGTCTGTTTCTCTTATTCTTGCTCTCTTGCTCTGTTTCTTACACATTCTGTTTCTTGCTCTTACTTTTGCCCCCTCTTGCTCTCTCTCATGCTCGACCCCTCTTTGTTTCTCACTCATTCTCTTGCTGTCTTGCTCTCTTGCCCGGTCACATGCTCTCTTAAACTGTTTCTCACTCATTTCGTCTCTTGCTCCCACTCTGTCTCACTCTCTTCCTCTTTGTTTCTCACTCATTCAGTCTCTTGCTCTCGATTGGTCTTACTCGGTTCCTCTTTCCTTCATGGTCTCTTGCTCTGTTTCTCACTCATTCTGTCTCTGCCTCTCTCTCTTTGTCTCACTTGCTTTCTTTCTGCCTCACTCTTTCTCACTCTTTTTAAATGTTTCTTGCTTTCTGTCTGTCCCTGTCTCACTCTCTCCCTGTCTCGGATAATTCCTCAGTGTACTCAGAACGGTGTTATTGGGCTGACCGTTACAGTCTTCTGCAAAACATTAAAGTCTGCTTTAAAAGTTGTGTATAAATCTGCATCATGTTAACAACACCTTCATATTGTTCATATATTACATACATCAGAAACCACTGCTGTTAATCTCTCTCTCTCTCTCTTTCTGTCATTCTCTCTCTCGCTCCCTCCCTCTGACACTCCCACTCCTACAAGTCTCAGTGTCTCTGTGTGTGCAGACTGCCTGCTCTGTGTCATTCGTCTGTGCCTCGCTCTCCCTCTCTCTCTGTCCCTCTCTCTCTCTCTCTCTCTCTCTCTCTCTCTCTCTCTCTCTCTCTCTCTCTTTCCTGCGCTCACTCTCTCTTCTTCTCTTCCTCGTTGTTGTTGCAAAAGCTCTCTTTCTCTCGTCCTCTCGAGCGTCTGGAAAATATTCTGGGAAGCGAAGGAACAAGCTTTTCCGATGATCTCTCTCCTCCGGTAGTCAGGTTGTATTTGCCTGGAGCTCCTGTGCCCTCTGTGAAACACAGTGGCATGATAGTGTGTTTTGATGTGTATGTTATGATGTGTGTGTGTGTGTGTGTGTGTGTGTGTGTGTGTGTGTGTTTTGGTGTGATGATGGCTGGCTGTAGCTGAATGCAGTGCTGTATCTGGAGTCAGAGAGGAGTTTGGTTGGCGCTGAGCTGTAGAGTGTGTTGACTGCGGGAAGTGGGAACAGACCACTTACAGGAGTTGTCATATGCATCTGACCGTATTTATGTGTGGAGGGTAAATCAGTCCAATTCAGACCTTAAACGAAAGGACTGAGTACACTGTTGCGAAGACATGACTGTTTATGGTGGAACCTTTCTTTTTTACCCTCTCTCTCCCTCTGCCACCCCCTCTCAGCACAGATATCTGTGTATGGTTGTGATTGTCAGGCAACTGTTGCATTCAGTGCCCCTTCCAGCACTGTCACCCAAAATAATACAGCACTATATCACTAAACACACTCTTACTCACTCACCCACCAAAAGGTTAAGTGTTAAAAAAAGGCTAATGATTAACCCACAGTGTTGAAAGACACACACACACATATATACACAAAAACACCCTAGGTGAAGATCTGCATAGTACGCTATTGTAGAAACAAGCAGTGGAAAGACTTCATAATGAAGCGCAGGAGAGGAAGGTATGCCTCAGCTGTGGTGAGCTGTAAAGCAGCAGCAACGGCAGCTCCTGCTTAAACCAGGCCAGTGTGAACCTGCAGCACCTGATTTAACACTGAGCCAAACTTTCCAAGCCCAAGCTGGCTAAAATGGAGCATACACTGCTGCAAGCGGCTGCCCATTTGGTACTAAGAGAAGTGTATTGCGAGTCAGTGGGTTGTCTGCCCTGTTTCTGATGTGTTGATGTGATCGTGGTTACTGAGCGTATGCTACAGATGTGGCAGATAAAAGTTTTCACTGAGCTGCGCCTGCACTGTGTTGTGTTGTTGGGTGTATTGTACAGGTCTTGCTACATCTGTTGTAGGAAAGCTGTTTGTTAGGCTTCTTTAGTACCATGGCAATGAAGTTGAACTTAACTTAACTGAAGGTCATTAGCCTGCTTGCGTTCTGGATGTCACCTCGGCTGCCTGCAGTAACGTACAAACGATGAAATGCCGCGTGGACCACAGTGTGACCGTTGAGCAGTCCGGTCAAAGCTGCTTTGACTGGATAGCAGGGGAAAGAATGTTCTGTCTGTTTGACGTCATATTGTGGCATGGTCGTTTGAGCAGGTGGAGAAGACACTACACACACACTCACACACACAGAGACACACACAGACACCTCACTTCTTTCTCTCTTTCCTTGTGTGAAGTCAGTATAGATCCAGTAAAATCCTGTTTCAGTGTTCAGAGTTGATTTTAGCTTGTTTTGAATTTGTATACATGTAGCTTGCGGTTATGTGTGTATGTGTGTGTATTGAGAGTTGTGAGGCTAAAGTATCATGCTTATTTAATATCCAGCAGCTCTGACATCACTCTCATATAAATATTTACCCTGACAGAAATGAATGACTGCTCTCTCTCTCTCTCTCTCTCTCTCTCTCTCTCTCTCTCTCTCTCTCTCTCTCTCTCTCTCCTTCTCTCTCTATCTCTGCACATAGACTTCTATTCATTCTGCTGCTTTTTGCTCAGACTTTCAGGAATGTCCTTATAACTGTTTTTATTATTCATTTATTATTAATGGAGTATTCAGAGTTTTTAAAAAAGCAATTTTAACCAAATGGACATAACTGAACATTAACAAACACACATAAAGGCTTTGGAAGATCACTAATGATTTTAAAATAAGCAATACAAAAAATAAAAAAGATAAACAAGAAAACCTTTAACCCTTAAGACTCAGTTCTTCACTCTTATAACTACATTGCTGTCATATTTGGCATCATTTTTACAGGCCGCAAAATAGAACCCTGTGGGACACCACACGACCTACAAAACTAGTGCTGATAAAATGTATATAAAAATAAGGAATTTTAAGAAGACACCCATGCCTTGTAAACGCATGTGTCTGTCAAGCTATTTCTTAGTGCAAGAGAGACCGGTAGGAGAATTTAAAATAGACCTCATCTTCATGCAAATGTGACCAGCTAATCAGTGCTGGTTCACAGAGAAGGCTCATTTTGTTAATTGAGTGATTAAGTTTAATCAGGTCATTTTTGCAGCCCAATCAGGGGCAGCTTCATTTTTTATTTCATTTCCCATTTTTCACACTATATGAAAGTGCCAGCTGCCTTTTACAATGTCATGATGAATGAACCAACATAAACAGTTCAAAATGACTCTACATTGACTTCCTTTGGAAGCTGATTTTGTTCCCATTTACAAAGATCAGATTTCTACTATACATCCTCATCCTCCTCTTTCTTTCTCTCAGCCTGTCTGCTGTCTAACACACACTATTTTAACACTCACTGTAGCTACACACAGCACAGCACACACACACACACACACACACACACACACACACACACACACATGCTGCCCTTCACACTTTCACACAGGGACATGTGGAGAATCAGAGTGTGGGCCAAACTTTGTGCCATGTGTCTTATTAAAACACAAACAGACACACACACACACACACACACACACACACACACACACACACACAACAAGATCATAATGTAGCATCACTTATATGCCTGTGTGTGTGAGTGAGTGACCATGTCTGTGTGTATATGTGTATGTGTGTTTCGGCATGTAGACACTTCCATCGCTTCCCCTTTCCCAAGGACTTTAGGAATTACCCACTAAGGACCACTGTGTAATGCTTACACCCACACAGTGCTGTACTGAGGTCAGTGACAGTAGTTTGACTTGTGTAGAAAAATCTGAGCTGCTGCTTGTGTGTGTGATTTTGTGTGATTTTTAGCTGCTGCTAACAGAGCTGTTCTACATTCAGAAAGCTGTCACCACTAATGTGTATTACTGAATACTGTGTGTGTGTCTGTGTGTGTGTGTGTGTGTGTGTGTGTGGGAGGGTGCAGTTTGGTATGAGTTTTAATTACAACTACGATTTTCTCTCTCTCTCCTCTCTCTCTTTCTCTCTCCTTGTTTAAGCTTGCTTGTTTTGGAGCTGCCAAATCATTGCTTCTTGCTGCATGCCTATGTCACACACTTGAGTGGAGTGTGTGATGACTTTGTTTCTGCTTTTGGGCACGCTCCGATAATCTCAGGGGTTAACCAGCTGTCATCATGGTGACAGCAGACACTGTCTGTGTGTGTGTGTGTGTGTGTGTGTGTGTGTGTGTGTGTGTGTGTGTGTGTGTGTGTGTGTGTTTTTCTGATACTAACATTTCAAATAGCTGACTTTTCTCTACACCCTGTGACACAGCTTCACTATCAGAGAATTGAGCTGTGTGTTTGTGTGTGTGGATGGTCAGGATTTCAGCAGAAATATAGATTTGGTGTATGTGTCAGGGAATTATTGTGACTTAAGAAATACACCCATCAGATGTTAAATTCCTTTGCTGAAATTGAAGACTCCTAATCTGAGACAGACACTGAAATTTGATGCGCAAAACAAGCAACCAGAATTTCTTTTGGCAAAGCTGTAAACAAAGCCTAAATGCAATCATTTTACATTTTTTCAGTTCATTTGTGCAATTTCTCAAAATATTTGCGACTGTGAGATTGTTTCTTGGGATGTTTACTTTGCATTAGAGAAAGCAGAGCCTAATTCACATTCTGGGTTTGGGTATCTCTAAATGAGTTGTGTTCTGCACTAGGCTGTGCAGGCAGGTTCTGGCTTTCTGGGTGTGGTGGTAGGCAGATTCTAGGATTCTGAGTTGGGATGTGTTGAAACAGCTCTTAACAGAGAATAGCAGCAAGAGGGCTTGGACGTGTTAAAACAGGTAACCAAGTATACACAGAAAAAGGGGCACTGTCCAGGTACTTACTTTGAGTTCCCTAGATACCAACAGTGTAAATGCACCTACAAATACACAGTAATCTCCGTAATAGTTGATAAATGGTCACTGTAGCCAACAAATGTCTAGCAGTCCACAAGACTTGTTTCTAAAATGCTTCAGGGTTAGGTGCTTATTTAATAACTCTGAATGCTGAATAGTGTGGTAAGGACACTTGTGATAACTCTTCCATGAAGATCACTTTTGTTCGGGTATTCAGTAGAACAGTGAACCACCACTAAATTGTTCTGAAATGTCTTTTGCATTCAAACAGGGGGCTGTGCTTGCCTTTCTAGCTATGCTCTGAGCAGTTTCTTGGACTCAAGAGATGGCTATAGCATCAGCTAAGACAGCTGTGCCATTCAGGAGCCCCATTACTTTATTTTCTGAAAAATAATAAAAAAAAAAAAGAAAACCTTTTAAGATGAAACGTATGGACTTAAAATGTGTCTTAAAAAAAGTGAATATAATAGAATGTGGTATAATCATGTCCTGTAACTGAAGGTACTGATGACGTGCCTTTGAGGGTAGCACCCCAGGGTTGGGTCGCCAGAAAACCAGGAATTTGATTTTGATGCCAATACCAAGTAGTTAAAAACACACTCCCAAAAACTGTATCCTGACAGAATAAATCATCCTACATCTAGTTGATATCTATTTTTTCTTATCTTGTTATAAGAACATTAAAAATATTTAACTTTTTTCTTTTTCACTTTTAAGGTAGTAGACAAAATGCTCTACTTTATGTCTGGTAAAAATACAAATGATAAATAGAAAAACAATATAATTTCACAATTTCAAAACATTTACCAAAATCAAGTTAGAAATCACCTTTAAAAAGTTTATTACAGTCAAATATTTGATATATAGAGGTGTTTTCACCTGCCAACATATCATTTTTGCTCTGCAGAAAAAGGATTAGATTTTTAAAGATAAACATGGCTATGTTTTATTCTATGTATAATTATTTGTATTGTTATTCTTATTATTATTTGCTCTGTTTATTAATATTTTTATTAATACAAAACTGTTCAAATGTAGAATAAAAATAATTGTTAACTTCCAATTTACTTAAATAATGAATAGCAAGTATTGAGTTGAGCATAATTGCATTTGTTGGATTTGTTAGTGTTTTTGTTTTGTCTTTTTGTTTCTGAGACTGTGTAGGACATCAGAATCAAAATGTTGGTGATAGCGAAAAGTGATGAGAGAAAAGATCTTGATCTGTTTACATGATAGGAGTCTGAAGTATGATCAGTGATCAAGGATAAGTTTTCTGCCTACAGCACTTCCAGTCTTTTATAAGAGATGGTGACAACAATATAACATGAAACTTGAAGACATTTGCACAGTATGCAGTATGTATCACAACATCTAGTTTTTTCTGAACACAGAATCAATAGTGTCATATTTAAAAGCACTTGAAAATGACTAACAGCACTATTATTTTCTTTTTATTTGACATCTGCTATTTGTTCCATATGTCGGTTAGTTTAGTCTGTGAGTGTTGTGTGTAGATCAGTGGTGGTTGGCATATTGACCATGATAGAAAATGAAAAATCCAAAAATACATCACTCTTTGCTTATATCTCTCTTTTTGCTGCCTGAATCCCTGTAGTTCCCCTGCACAAACTGTTGTTATCATAAGGGCTCCCACACACATCCGGCCTCTAGGGACAATCTGAAATTCAGCCTGGAATTCCAAGATACAACAAATCGTTAAAAATCTTGAAGAAAAAAAATCTACTTTCAAAAAGAACTGGCTGAAGAATGTTCTGAAAAGGCTAACTAACTAACTTTTTTTTTTGTACACATAACTTGCCACATTTTTACTAACTCCTTGTTTAGGGGTGTTCAGAAAAGATGGCACTGCACTAATAATGACTATTCTCACTTTTTATTGGACATGCAGTTAATTAGTGTTGTCTAAATCCTTGGTTGGCTCAGTGAAATGTATCATGGTATCACAAGGATGATATATTGGTCAGTTTTATATCCCACCACTTCAGTCTAGCCCTGTGGTCAGAAACTGACCAGTGATGAATGGAGGAATGAGTGGATACATTGGTCAGTAAGTGGAAGTTGGAAAAAAGATGTTTAGTAGTTACACATATGTAGATTTCAATACATTATATATTGTTATATACATTTGTTTTCTATTAGTGAAAGTTTTTAGAAATGACTTTAGAAATGAACTAGATTACCCCACCGTGGAAAGCTGGTCTTTTATTAAGCACATTGAGTCAACATCCATAGTGCAAGCTAGAGGTCATCTGAAAGGTGTTTGCATTGAGACATGGTTCATATTGACTAATCTTTCTTGAGAAGAACAGATTAGTGTTCCTTTATTTAATGGGCAAAGCACCTGTGAAACCAACGCTTCCAATCTCATTTCATTAATTAAAACACCTTTTGCCAATTAGCTCTCGCAGAAGTCATTAACACAGAGATTTAGTTACTTCTTCCTGCCTTTTCAGAATGAACAGATGCATTCTAAACCCATACAAATAGAGGGCATGCTATTTATTATTTTTTTTAATTGCATTAAAACTTCTCTACGTTTTCTCTGTCCTGTTAACCAGACTTACACACTACCTCAAAATCTCCAAAATAATCCCACAAAGTCTAAAGACTGCAAAGTAACAAACTACATGCGTTTGTTTAGTCGGAAATCACAGGCTTTAATAACTCCTCTTATTTACCCAATTAACCAAATTTACATTACTGCACTGTTTCTTGCCAGCTACTCTATTACGTTTCTGAAGAACCCTGTAAAAGGGTAAAATAGGCATCTTCAGTGACACACATTTCCGGTACAAATGGCAATGAGTTTTGAGCAATAAACAGATACAGAGGTGTCATGTTGCACCAGTTTACAGTACGCTATAAGGGGTTCCTCATACTCTTTCTGAAAAAATCATGCAAATCTCACTTTTGCATCTCTCCCACTGGCTCCTCTAATCAGTCCAGCATGCACACACATACAAACATCACAATACACTTGCACAGTATCCAGAGACACACACTCACTTCTCTCATCAGACCCACAATAGTGCACTGTTCCATTCCTCTCCATGCAAATAAGCATCACAAGCCCTCTCAGCAGCAACAAACACACAAACAGGCGAACGCTCTGTTACACTGCTAATCATTGCTGAGCGTCTGTGTGCAAGGGATTTCTCCTTCCTTTCAGAAATGCAAGGAAATGTGTGATCACTATCGATGAGTCGATAGTCAATGAGTTTGGTTGATAAATTGAATTGAGCCTGGACCAACAAACTGAATGCAAATCTTGCCAGATCTTCTAAAATCGTATTTCTGTGACTCTACATCGTCTGTGAGGGATACAGAGAGCACGCTAGAAAGTTCATTTTTTGCCTCTAGTTTGAGAGCACCCTTATTTCCTGCTTTCGGTTTACTAAATGGTGTCAGAATGTTTCACCTAGCGAGCCTCAGAATAGATGCTGCTCGACTGTTTCACTTCAAAAGCATGAAGTAAGAAGGGTATCTCTTCACAAATGCCACATGGCAAGGCTAAATGCCGATCATCTCCTTGTTTTTATTCATATAACACTTTTCTAATACTTGAGGATTTTTTAAAACCTTATGACACATTATCACACAGAACGTTATTCACAGTTAGTTGATTTGTTTACACAGATAAGCCAATATGAAGATCAGATGTCTGTGCATGTCAGAGATGTCTGAGAGAAAGTCTGAGAAATGTTTTAGAACGTTACTGAACAGTGAGCTGTCATAGTCGACGCGTCAGAAGTAAGAGAAATGGGCCGGAGTGTCTTTGACAAGATATCTGGGCCGGGGCATCTGCTGCATATGGGGTTACGTAGAACTTGAAGGATCTGCTGTAACATTTTTGTGCCAAATACCACAGGACATCAGCAGGCATTTAGGCCTAGCAACTGATATATACTTTATATATATTTATATATATATATATATACTATATATATATAGTATATATATATACTGATATATACCTTTATATATATATATATATATATATATATATATATATATATATATATATATATATATATATATATATATATAATTATTTATTTATTTATTTATTTTTTCTCTGCGTTGTACCAGCCTGACTAACACTAGAGTGCCTTACTGTGTGCGTGCAGTGTGTGTGAATGGGTGGGTGGGTGTGTGCAAATGTATGTGTTTAAATGCAGCTCATGCTCTTTAGCTTAGTGACTCATTTTCCCAGTTGCTTTCTGTACCTTTTTTTCTGACGCGGGCGCTTTAGAAGCGGTGATTACTGCTCCATTAGGTATTAATGTCAGTCTGCTTTTGTAACGCGCCGATCCTTAAAGCTTAATGGAAAAGCTCAAAGAGCACAAAGCTGTTCTTAAACTCCTCCGTCAGGGGCCTGTGATTTCAGACCACTCTGAGCCACTGTTTTGATACAAGCTCAGTAACTGTCAGATAACAGGAATAAACAGTAGGTACCTGCCCGTGAACTCTGCTTTAGTATCTCTGCCCCCCCTGCCCCCCCTGCCCCCCCCATCTCTCTGTCTCTCTGTCTCTCTGTCTGTCGGTCTGTCTATCTGTCTGTCTGCCTCTCTCTCTCTCTCTCTGTATGTGCTGATCCTTGACCCGTTTCCCAAAATGCACTGGGTGGGAAAGTAGGGGTTGCACAGGGGGAGGGTGTCTGGGGAGTGACTGTACATTTCTTTATCTTCTTCTTCAAGACTCCCTGCAACTGTTAAAGTGCTGGCCGGGCCGCCCGTGAGCCGCCACTATGCCTCAAAAGGCGACATTAAACCCATTGTGACTGTTTAGGAGTGGAGCGAGAGACGCAGAACCCTGACTGCTGAACTGAGTGTGTTAATGTAAATGTCGGGTGTAGTTATCTCTGTATAGTGTTGTGTAGGATGATCCTGTAGAGGCGATGGAGCAGGTTGTCAGTGGCAGTGGTGTTTTGGGCTTTAGGCGAGAATCCATAACAGAGCCGAGATTAAGATCTACTCTTCCTTCCTTTTGCTACCCACTCCTCCCTCTCTCTTTCTCTCTCTGTCTTTCTCTATCTCTCTCTCTCACTCTTTCTCCGTCTCTCTATGGCTCTCTCTGTCTCTGTCTCTCTCTCTCTCTCTGACACTCTTGCTCTTGTGCTTTGTTTGGAAAGGGAGAGGGAGAAATGACAAGAGATGACTGGGACATGAAATATGGACCCTCTTATTTTAGTAACCTTGGTCCAACATACACACACACACACACACACAGACATTTGCTTTTACCCCACATACTCTGTTACTGTCTCAGTGTGGCTATGGCTGAAATGAGATTTGTTGAGCAACCTCATGGTCCAGCAGTCCATTTCACATTTTTACTGACCGCTCCTCTGACTGTGCTTTAGTATACACCAGCCTTTGGAATGCTGTATATAGTTCATATAGTCGGCATATTTAAAGTTTTTTGTTGCATTATGGGTTAATGTAAATGACATTTAAAGGGCTCCATTTCATGAGCCAGCAGCTGTCGTGGTTTCTTAGTACACTAAATATCATCAGTGTTTTCAGAAGCCTTCTAGAAACTGTAGAAAGCATGTAAACAATAATCAGTGTATAGTAAGAGAAATAAGCAGCTGACTGACTATAAGCCCTTTATGCCATTTTATTAATCTAACTAAATATTGTAATGCATACTGTGTATGGTGAAAAGGTCTTCAGCTAACTGTGCTAATGCTAACCAGCCTCTCTGTCCTGATTCAGAGCAGTTGAACATTTGTATTTGTCAGATTGATGCTTTTACATATATTAAATCATTTTTATAAACTATGCAGTGTTCACTTTGTTAGCAAAGCTCACAGGGTGACAAAGTATGTAGAAAAGTAGATGGACTATAGTTTGACATGGCAGAAATACAAAGTGCTCCTATATATTAAGTGGAGCTGATACAATGGGTTTTATTACAAACCAGGGGTATAATATTCTAATATGACTGTGTACATAATAAATAGCAAATAGGTAAACCTGTCATTACTTTCATTTCTCAACACTATTGTAGAGTGTTCAGAAGCTATGTGACATCTCGCCAAGGTATGTGAATGTATGTGTGGAGAGCGAGTTCAGCTTATATTGCATAAAGGTATGACTGTATTTAAGAAATGCAGACCTTTAAAGATTTAAACAGTAGACTGAATGAACTTCTATACTGCAAGGGGTATTCGATATTGACAAAAAATGATATCTCGATATTTTCTGGAATCCCGCCGATAACGATAATCAAACGATACTTTTCATCCTTTAAAATGTGTTTGTAAAAGTCTAGTGCTAGCTTGTTTTACTTATTTATTTACTTAAAACGGAAGCATTCATGTAAAATTAATACAAAAACAGTGCAAGTGTTACTGACATTACATACGTTTATATTTCCTTCAAATTAAATTGTAATTTAATATTAATGTACTATATTTATATGATATTTATATTTCATGTTACTTATTGTCATTTTCAAAGGTTTTATAGTTTTACTTTATGTATGTTTAAAAATCTTAACAAATTCAAGATATATTTAGCTTAAACTGTAAATTACATGACTGAACTGTTTCTTATAGAAGTATACAGGGGTCACACTTTCTGGCGGGGGCACATTTTGTCACCCCTCTACACTTCTAGAAGAAACAGTTCAGTCCCATAATCTGATAATGTCTGTCTCTGTCAGAATATGTGATTACACACAAGTAGAAATCTCAGAAACTACCCACTGAGGTCACAGAATTCGTTAGTCACGGATTATGGTCCAACAGGTCCTTGGCTGGTTTCAGCTTGTAGTGAGCAGCGGCCTCCCGAAGTTTTTAATAATCTTCATATTCAGCATGGAAGTAATTCATTGTCGAACTGTCATCAATTGCAACCAATTTTTAACATGGTTTGCAGAAGGCAGTCTTTTGAGAAACCTCTGTGTTTTCAAAGCAAAACTACCTCCAACTTGGTGAGGACTAGCCAGGTCTAGCAGCTAAATCAACAGACCCTGCAGACTGGCAGGGTGCTGGTGCTTGTGTTTTGTCCCCTAGCGCAGTTTGCTCCCCTATTTTATAACTCCAGTCATCCCTTGACAGAACACTAGCTTGTGTTGCTGTGAACATGTAGGCTTTGCTATGCTCTGTGCAGTAGTCTGTCCTATCAGGCTAACAGGGCGCAGTGAATATGCAAACTCTTAAGGCGTGTTTTGAGTGGTTTCCACAAAGTGAGTGACATACTCGATAATGTCTGCTCGCACATCGTTAAAACAACAATTAAGATATTATCGTAGATGATGCATATCGCACACCCCTGCATACCTCGCAGTACTACAATAAGCTATACAGCCATATTGGCCACCTCTAGCAATGACAATGCCTTGTGGAATCATTACAGTAAAGCATTCACACCTAAAACACAAAAGCTTGTAATATTAAAGTTTTTTGGTGTTTTTAGTTTCTTCCTTAATTCGGTCTGATGCTTGTTCGAGTATTGAAATGACTAAGAGGTTGACACATCTATTAAGGGCCTGCCTAAACACTCTCAGTTTTTTCCCCCTTACTCCCTCTCTCTCCTGCTATCTTACTCTCTCTAACTTATACTGATTGTTCATCAACAAAAATGAGAGCTAGAGGAGAGCTAGCTGGCCGCCGAAGGTGAAACGATTGTCAATAGAATGTCTAAGTAGCAGCATCAAAGACTCATTCACTCTGAAGTGAAGTGTGTGTGTGTGTGTGTGTGTGTGTGTGTGTGTGTGTGTGTGTGTGTGTGTGTGTGTGTGTGTGTGTGTGTGAATGAGAGAGAGAGAGAGAGAGAGATTGAAAAAGTAGGAGAACGAAAGAGTTTGCACATTAAACAATGGTAGCACATGTTTATGTAATAATTACTGTATGAAGCATACTTGTGTGTGTGCGTGTGCGCGTGTGCATGTTCGGTCGTCTGCGAGAGATGTGTGTGGGTGTTTTGGAGAAGCGTGACATCTTGAGTGTGAGGAGTGTGTTGTCTCATTATGATGGCTGTGGGATGTTCTATAGAGGGGAGAAGTGATGAAGCTGCTAATGAAGATTCTGTCATGTCAACATTAGTGACTTGTTTTTAGTTGGGCTGCATTAAATGCCTTAAAATACATAAAAAAAAAACATATACAAAAACATAAACCTTATTAGCCACTTTGATAAATCTTACTGGCCTTCAGTAATCCGTGGTATAAAATAACATTTTAGTTGAGTGCCGTTGTGGTTAATTATCTGAACTTAAGATGAAGTAAAAGTAGCCTAGCAAAATAAATCAGGTTCAAATCAAAATCTGATCAAATCAGTAAGGTTTATTGTCACCTCACGCTAGTAAAAGCACAAATATATATACAAAATAAAAATACTGAATATAGTGTGCCTTACTGTGATTTACTGATTAAATACATAATCTTTCAAATATGGACATGTCTGCATATAGATGCTGGATAAGGTGTGAATTCAAGTGTAGTGTGAGAACTAAGAAGCCTTTGGAGGGTGCATTGTGACTGGTCACAGTACCGTAATTAAATACAGCAAACTGGGGACCAAATTTCTCTAAATCCAGGGTTCCTAAAAACATCCTCAGGATCACACAGATCACAGTCACTGGTCACAGGTCACTGAATAGACCGACCATGTCAAAATAAATGTCATTAATAGAAACGTAGCCATAACACGAAAGGCTTTCAAGCTGAAAACTAAATTTACTGGCTCACATTTGACTTTGTTTAAATGATTAAATGGAAAACTGATGACGTTTTGTACTATTTTGTTGCTGCTAGTTTGCACATCCTTGGTTTTAAATTTTACATTTTAAATTTTAAAAACAGGAAAAATATATATATATTTTTTTATTTTTGGGTCGAGGTTTATTTTGATCTTTTATTTTGGCCAATGCATAAAACAACCTCAATAGTCGATAGATTATTCGACTATTAAAATGTAAATAGTCATTTGTTGCAGCCCTGAAAGTGACCCTCTCATCTCATCTCAACATGTTACTGAAAAGCTTGGCAAGTTTAAAATTGTAAAGTAAGCTAGAGATTTAAAATGGTAGCACTTTCATTGAGCTTGTAGTTCAGCTGATAACACGGTCGTTATTCATTTCTAACAACCTTTATTATCTGTTTAATTGTCTGTGGAATAATCTGATGGTATTTAATTCAGAGGTAAAATATATCAGTGCATTATGCATCTAGCCACATACAAACACACACTGTTTGGACTCAGCTCTGATGATTGCTTTGAAAACATCTCAGTACATGAAACCACAAAATGATCTGATCATTTCATCTGTCTGTGTGTGTGTGTGTGTGTGTTTTTGAGTGTGTGGGTTTAATGACCTTTTATTAGTGAGAGCAAACGGCTGATCGTGGATGCTGCGAGAAGCTGTGGTGTAAATGAAAGATTAGTTCTTTCTCACCCGCTCACACACTCACACACATCTCCCCAACCCACACACACACTCTCATAATTCTATGGCCACACATTTCTTGTATGTATGGCATATTATATTTGAAACCATACCCTTTCTTTAACAAATGACAAACATGTTCACTTATAAACAGGGTCTACTGAAAGACCTAGGAGTTTATTTAATCAGCCATTGAAAACACAAGAAATGAAAGCAAATGAAAGTCAAGAACGGTGGACGAGGACTCTTCGTTCATGGCCAGTTCAATTCAGAAAACAGCCTGAGGTTCTATTGTGGATTTTTAAGCCACTGACTGGCTGGCTGTCATTTATATATCAGATCTATTTCAGATTCACACACCACAGAGAGCTTTAAGATCCTCTGATCGATACCTTCTAAGGAGAAAAAGCTAGAGGGTGATCTGGCTCTCTCAGATATTGAGATCAGATCTCCGTATTCAGACATGTGCCTGACTTACTGTACGCAGTTGAAGCTTTAAAAATGTATCTGTATTGTCTTGCGATATTGTATTGATTTTTATGGCTCTACTGGTTTTTGGAGATAGATGAAAGTCCTAGTTTAGTCCTGTGTCCTGTAATTTTGGTTCAGTTGCAGTTGTTTTAAATGTGTTTTACTTACTTTCTGAGGCAACAGGTCTACAGGTGCCCTAGACTGAAAGAAGTATATGTATTTTGGCATAGTTATTTATTGCCAGTAAACAGTTTGGTACATGGAAGTGACAAAACCTGAAACACGGTGGGCCTTCATTATATCAAAAATATATCAGAAAATTCGCAGCCTTGAGTGGCTACGTGAACCAGGGCACGCAACCACCGCTTTGATGCCACTAGCTGTGGTAAGACTGTTGATAAAATTGGAAATAATTGCAGAAAATCATTTCAATGTTCTTGTTACAATGCTGAAAACAAAGTTATGACTAGGAATGTCACAATACCAGAATTCCGGACATTCTGCAATTCTCCATAACAATTTTGGTATAATGCCACAGCATAAAATAATCCAATTAGGTTTAAACATAAACACTTTCACAGTTTTTAATATTATGATTTATTTTTTTAGCCTGCACCTTTAACTGGATTTTCATGTGACTACTCCATATTTACTGCATATACCAATGCTGTCATAACACAATCGGACATCTCCAAAATGTTTAACTTTTTTTTTTTAATTTTTTTTTAGCCTTAGATCATTTTGTCTCATTTCTATCAATCCATTTATGGTGAAAGGATCTGACAGTTTAAAGGCCTGTTGGTGTTCTTAGAAAGTAGAAAAATGTATATGGCAGTAACAATGAGTTTCTCCCAAGGTGGCTCGGATACACATAACATAGAGGTACACCTACACTATGCTCTGTGCATTTTGATGTGGGTTGTTAATTAAACTCACCTGATTGAACTCACTCAGGTTTGGTAGATTAGAGAGATCACTAAAAGAACTGGGACGGAAACCGCAGCAGTGGTGTAAGGCTGTTCTAACACTAGGCTTGATAGAGACTAATAATCAGCCCATTCTTTGGTAGCACGGCCTATGCTCAGCATGCCCCATTCTTGACGTGACGCTGTCGCATTGCTGCTGCTGTTGCCCCTAGAGATCTACTGCTGCTATAAATAGCTCGCAGGCAGCGTGAGCTTTGGTTCTAGGCAGCTCCTTCCTGACCAAAACTAGACAGAAATCAACCACGCTTTCTCTAGGTAAGCTTACCTGGTTGCAGACAGGTGGATTACATCTACATTGTGGTCCTGCAGAGATGATGGGTCAGGTTTCCATCCTGTGGAGCACTGCGCCGAGGTTTACATTTCACCTGATTATGGTTCAATCAGACACGCTGATACTCGGGTCAGGGATTTAGATGCCTGCGCCAGATATTTTGATCAGGTTTCTCAATTGATGAGCTAAATTAGGAATCAAATGCAGATTGGGTTAAGTTTGTCTATTGTAGTTTTGGGTCTCAGGTAGCTGCACCCCACTGACAGCATAATGGTGGGATTAAAGAGCAGCACTGAACTTGGATGCCTTCGTGTGTGTGCAGTGTCTTTCTGCTTCAGCTGATATCCTTTAGGCCTCTGGGGCTGTGTCATTTTTTAATAGCTTGTCATTAACATCTGGCACAAACTGGGTCTAAACCCTTGAATCCCATGAATTTTAAAAACTGGCCCATATCATGCTTCCCAGATAACATGCTCATGTTGGGCTTGTATGGGTAGCCCAATTTGGAACGAGAAAGTGTTGTCCATGGGTTCCATGTTGGCCCCCCACATATGGATGCCCAACAGGGTAATGGGTAATGGGACCAGGAGGGTGTTAAGCATGGGCCCTAACTGAGTACACTGCACATTAGGGCCTAAATAGGATCCATGTAAGATTAAGGTGGGCTGTAAGCCCAACTGGGTCATAGTAAATACACATGTGGCCCATGTGCCAACCATGTGAGCCCCAAATGTTGACTGGGTCTGGGGTTAAACTCTGAGTCACAAAGCTGAGCCGTTTTGTTAAGCGCGCTTTTCTCCCTCAATATCACTGTGTCATTTGAATTATTATGTGAAGTAGTCTAAATCCAACTATTGCTACACATATGCTATATGCACTTTACAGTGGGACATTCATTCTAGGCCTTCGTAAAAAAAAAAAAACACTTGATCCTGTTTATCTGTTTATATATCTATAAACAGATATAAATCAGAACACCTCTGATTCACAATTCTTCTTGTATTGTGTGGCATCGATCTGCTTTGCATTTTGTTTTTTGCTGACCGCCACAGTCAGCATTTCCAGCACAGATTTAATCAAACCATGTAGGGCAATGGCAAACTGGATTTGTGTAATGTAAGTTCTGAAGGAGTGGTGGCGTGAACATCAAGACTGTACAACAACACTGTACATTTTGTCTGATTAGTGGCCTGATTAGCTCTTAATGCACAATATATGGTGTGCAAAATGTATGTATCAACTTAAAACTGTCACTGGAGGCACTTCTCATGCCCAGCTTCTACTTGACACTTTAAGTTTTACGACAGCCAGTTCAGATTCCAGAGCAAGTGACCAGTCAGTTCTTGAAGGTGAAGTGTTAAAATGAGGGAAAAATGGGCAAACATAAGAATCCAAAACACTTTGACAAAGGCCAAATTGTGATGACTAGACAACTGTGTCATCTCTCCAAAACATCAGGCAGGTCTTTCTGGTGTTTCTGTTATTATGTGGTCAGTACCTACAAGTATTGCTTCAAGAAAGGACAACCAGTGAACTGGCGACAGGGTCATGGGCACCTAACAACTTGATGACAGATACCAGGTTTTGTGGAGTCCCTGCTTTGATTGGTCAGATATGTTGTGGCAGAGATCTACTCAAAATTAGACAGGTTTACTGTTTTGGCTGATCAACGTACAGAATGACACATGGTGGTGAAGTATGTAGTAGTTTGGATCTCAGGTAGCTCCACCTGTGGTAGTGGGATTAAAGAGCAGCACTGCATTTGGCTACCGTTGCGCATTACTGTAAGTGAGTGGGCATGTGCGTGGGCATGTGCGTGTACATGTGTGTGGTTGTATATGTGTGTCTCATGTTGCGTGCTGACAGATTCACTCTTGCACCCACAGAGCCCTCTATTGGAGGGGCCGCTCGTGGCACATAACGTCTTTCCTCTCGGTGAAACCATGGATACATTTTTCCGCCGCCATTTTCGCCGGAAGGTTCGTGACCCAGGCGGCCGGCGGCGTTCCAGTGTGGCCGTGCCGGCCAGCAAAGCACGCCGACGCTCCAGCGTCGGACTGCCCTCTGCCGGCCTGGCTCAGAGACGCAGGTCCAGTGTCCAGCTGCAGGGTGCCCTACAGGCAGTCGGAGTTCAGGGTGGAGCCCCCCTGGTCAGGGACCGCCGTTTTGCCCGCAGGCGATCAAGCGGAACCACGGCCTGCTTGACCCCCAGGTTTTCCCTCCGCAGGCGCCGGGCAGCCAAACACCGCAGCATCCATGCCCAGCTGCTGGGACCATCGCTGCTGTTGGCCAGCGTGGTACAGATGAGCGAAGAGAAGGAGACAGACGAGGGGAGTGAGGGAGAGCAGTCGACGTCCTCTTCTTCTGACGACACCAGCTGGGAGGACCCTGAGGAGCTTAGGCTGGACCCAAAGGCAGAGTCAGATGAATCCCTGTCTTGGTTGGCTCAGGGTCTGGGTGGCGGAAACAGCCTACAACCCCGCCCCATTATCCGTGCGCCACGCTGTCTGCGACGAAACTCCTCCCACCTACTACCTGCCGAGGCTGTCTATCACAGTCCTGCCTATTACGGCCTGTACGGCCGATATCGGAGAAACAGTCAGGTGTGGAGAACAGCTAATGTGGCTGTGGGTGGGGTTTGGGCAGGGAGGAGGACCTCTGTGGCCCCTCGGAGAGGGTCAGTGACTAATTACAGAAAATACTCACCCTGGTGGCCAGATACTGGACTAGCAGGCGCGCTACAGGGGACGTACTACGACCCCCAGACTGATACATGGAGTGGGTTTCTCTCGTATGTAAAGCCTTAAGTATTGTTTGTGTGTGTGTGTATGTTTTTGATTGAAACAGACATTGTAATATATCACGGAGAAAAGTGAGGAGTCTCTCACTAAAAGTCACTAAAAGTTGCCAGCAATTTTCCTTTGTTGCATCTTTGGCCTTAGGTGTGTGTGTGTGTGTATTGCCTTAAGTGACAGTAGAGGACAGATGGTATTTGTAGTTTGGTGTGTTTGGTGACTATTTTAGCAATCTTTACACTGTTCCACACAAGTATTTCCTCTGTGAACATGCACTTTCTGTGCTCTCACCTCTCACCTCCTACTCTCTCTCATTCACATGCATGCACACACAGTTACACACACACATATGTAGATGTAAATACGTACATGTAGTACACAGTTCTTCATCCACCCTGGATTCCTGGTGGCATTGATACACTAAAAAGTAGCCTTTTCTCCCCTTTCCGCTGTAGGATTGTTTTTTGTGTTTGTGTGTGTGGGACAGGGTGTGAGTTTGAAGTCCTGTTGCAGTAGACACAAGCATTGATGTGTGAAAAATTGAAATTCACCAGAATTGAATGCTCCAACCAATAGGAGACAGCGTGGGACAGGAGGGGAATCAGTCACAGAAATTTTCTCTGATGTCAACTCTCATACAGAACTGCACCATCCCGCCATAAATGATCTGGCGGGGCAGCGACCGATTTGATTAAATCTCACACGTCCTGTTTGCTCCCTTTGATGAAAAGAGCAGCGACTTTGCTTGTGAGCTTACAGATTTTAAAAGGTCTTGTAAACACTGCCTCAGATCACAAAATCACATTTCTAAGTGTCACAAAACCGGTGTTTCGTTCATTTGTGTCACAAATATTTGTTGCAAAAAAAAAGTGTAATATCTTCAATTACAATTTGGTCAGCCCTCATCAGTCCAACGGCATTTGCCAGATTCTGCACTAATGGGAATTCGTCCTCAGAAAAGATGGAGGACAGATTGTGATTGATTGTGTTGCCTTCATTTCGCTTCTTTAATTCTGTATGAGCATTCTAGGTGAACCTTTGCCACTTCTTTTGTGCTTGCGGGGCAGTTCAGGAATCTGACCTGTTCAGGCTATTAAGGTCATCACATTAAAAAATCAAACAAACAAACATATGAAGACAGATATAAAGTGAGACTTGATCGCTTAAGCTAACAGTGTAAATGTAGCCAAATTCATCTATTTTTATTGAATATTAAGATATTTCTTTCTTCTTTTGTGTGTGTGTGTGTGTGTGTGTGTGTGTATTTACAGGAAGGCCATAGCTAAATCTGGGCTTCAGCATCTGTCAGCTCAGCCCAGCAGTTCAGTGCTGGCTAAGTGTGATTCGGACAGAGAGATCCGGAGTACTGTGGACTGGAGCGTAAGTTAATATAACACACACACAATATCCAACAATAGAACAGTTAAGTAATATTTAAATTGTACACTCATCTGTAATAAACACAGATTATGTGTGTTTGTCCATACAGTTGCAACTGAGATAATTCAACCTCCATTGTAAATTTGGTTGCTTTCTTTCACCTTATTCTTCCTCCTCCAGACATACCACTGATCCAAACAAAGTTCCAATTTTGTTTCATCGCTTCACAGAAGTTTCTATTCTATTCTTTGGAGCGATGAAACAAAAGTGGAACGTTTCGAGCCTACTGATCAGCAGGAGTGTCTAGAGGAGGAAGAATGAAGCATGCGCTGAAAAAAAACACCCTGCCCACAGTGAAGCATGGCAGTGGCT
This sequence comes from Salminus brasiliensis, assembly GCF_030463535.1. Classification (NCBI taxonomy): domain Eukaryota; kingdom Metazoa; phylum Chordata; class Actinopteri; order Characiformes; family Bryconidae; genus Salminus; species Salminus brasiliensis. The sequence goes on along the minus strand of NC_132902.1, from coordinate 7,707,918 downwards.
CTGTAATGCTCTGGTGCTGCTGCTTTCATTCTTCTGGCACTAGAAACCTGCAGCATGAGGAGTGCGAGATGGGTTCAATCACTTATCAGGGAAGCCTTGTGAGGAAGCTAAAGCCTGGGCATTATTGGCATTGTTGGACGTTCCAACAGGACAGTTATCCCAAAGCTTACCTCAAAGTTCACCAAGGCTTGGTTTCAGAAGAAGTCTTGGAAGATTCTGGAGTGGTCGTCACAGTCGCCTGACTTGAACACCATCGAAAATTCTTTGAGATTTGAAGGTGGTGGTTGCAGCACACAAACCCAAGAATGTTAGTGAACTGGAGGTCACTACCCATGAGGAATGAACTGAGATTCCTCAGGAATTTTGCCAGAAACTGAAACTGGTGTCTGGCTATGCATCCTGTTTACAGCAGGTCATAACAGCAAAAGGGTGCTCTACTAAATTCTAAAAACGCTTGTGATGAAGAGACTGAATAATTCTGAAACTGCAGTCGTCAATAAAAGTAGCATTTATTGTTGAATTACAGGAAATGACTATTTGAATTGTTCTTCTTTGATTGGTTTATTGCAAATCTTTGATAATCAATCTAATTTGCTGTGGGGGTATAATCATTTTGATTGCAACTATGTGAGTGCAAGTTTAAATAATAGTTGGCAAAGTATATTCCAAACACACAAACACAGAATGATATACAAGCACCATGAAATATGTTTTTTTAAAACTCTGTAATACAGCTGTTAAAAATAGACGGTCTTAGTTACTCAACTCAAAATAAACTCAACTTGATTACTCAAAATATCGTAAATGAAAATGTATCGTGTTGAGCACACCCATTTATGTAATTTATACTTCGTATATTTCATATATGTACTGTATAATAATAGAAAGGAAGGCTTTCTTTTTTATTTCTTCTTGTTGAAATATTTTGGAATCATGAAAAGTCTCTGCAGATGTTTGTTTGACCTCTGTATGTTATTAGACTCTTACTCTTATAAATGATCATTATCTTATTAAATTGCTAATAGTAATAGTATTTATTATGTTTTATATATATCTTTTTTCAGTTCAGCAAAGCTGCATTTTCAGTTGAACATTAATTGTTTGTGTTTTGTGTGCATGTGTGCAGGAGTCGGCAGTGTATGGAGAGCACATCTGGTTCGAGACCAACGTCTCCGGGGACTTCTGTTACGTTGGAGAACAGCACTGCTACGCAAAGACACTGGTTTGTGTGTGTTTGTGTATGTGTGTGTATTTCAGCTAATGGCTCCATTCCAGTCATAAACTGCTTCCTCACGAGAGCAGAACAGCTGCCACAAAAAGACCGATATGTGGTGGTGGGGGTGGGGGGGTTGTTGCCTGAGTGGATGGAGGAGAGAGGGAAAAAATAAAGAAATCGGTAGAAGTGAGAAAAATGCTGGGTTATGAAAGAGTGAAGGAGCAGTAAAAACCTGGGGTAAAAAAGCACACAGGTGAGGAAAGATCAACAGAGTGGAACATGGGAAAGAAAACAGAAAGAGATGCAAGGGAGAGAAAAATAAGTTTTCTGTCACAGAACTTGTTCTGATTTCTGATAACACTGAAGGGGTCCTGTCTAATGTTGAGCGTGCTCTTGAATTCATCAAACTGTCCATTCCTCCACAATGCTGCCCTCCGGAGGCTCAGCCTGAAATTACACTGAGGAGCTGAGGATGAGAGTTGATGGAGGTGTCAGTATTCAGTCTCTCAGTTGTGTTTGCTGATGCAGAATCAGAATAAACAGATATCTCTGTGTGCACTAAAGATCATCTTACTCTTTACTAAGTACTGGGAAAGCAAAATGATTATCTGTGCCAATCAGCCATGCAGAGGTGTTCGATATTGAGAGACCGCCAATTTCACCAGTTATGTTTCTATAAAAGCTTACATGACCATGTTTAATCAGTAATAGCACTAAAACTAACACTCCCCAGCACATCCACACACTTCCAGAAGGTGTGGAATAAAGCATAAAATCATAAATAAGCTGTTCCTGTTCACAAACAGCTTTTTCTTCTTATAATCTGTGCTTGCCTTTTTTAGGTATGAAGCAGCAGGGGCTTTCACCAGAGGATGGATAGTGTACTAAATACCAAAATATTCTTGCTGTCACACAAAAAGCTTTAAAATACCAAAATCAGGAGGAGAGAAAAAACTTCTTAACTTTCAATAGAGGTCAATGGTAAAAAAAAACTTTATTCTGAGTTATTTTGGATCTAATTTGTAATTTGTAATTATTTAAAATGAAAGATTGAAGAGTCTAAAATGGCAGCTGCTTGACTGAAACAGATGAATACCAGGGGTGTCCAATACTATCCACTAAGGCCTTTTTGTGGATCCAGGCTTTCATTACAGTCAAACAGGAGCACACCTCATAAATCAAATTAATTGTTTGAAGACCGGAAGCAACAGATTAAACAAGTGGTAGCAGGTGTGCCTCTGCTTGACTCTGGTATGAAATCCTGAACACTGGCTCTTTTAAGCAGCCCAGTCTGTGTTTTTAATTTGACTTAGCATAAGGCTATTTTAAATAATGATCTCTCCTTTCCCTTCCCTTCCCTTTCTTTTTTTGTCTCTCCCTGTTTCTCCTTGCAGCAAAAATCTGTTGCCCGAAAGAAATGCGCTGCTTGCAAGATTGTAGTTCACACCATTTGTATAGAACAGCTGGAGAAGGTGAGTGCTTTGCTTTTCAGCAACACTTAACAGGGGGTGTGCCCATCACTGCTTCATCAAACCAATCATGTGCCTGCCCTCAGTTATCTCACAGGAAGCCTCAGCCTCAGGGGGAGTGGCTTGATGAGCTGCCACACAAAGATCCATCTTTCAGAGTGAGACCACCACACACCCTCCCCTCTCTCTCCGCCCCTTTTGCTTTTGTCTGATTTATTACACCATTCTTTTTTGAACGCTCCTATGCTCTGAGCCTTTATTCTCTCTCGGATTGAGTTGGGGTAAAAAGATCACTCACACACACGCACACACTCCATTGGCATAAATACCACAACTGCAGGTGGAATAATTGCACTGGGGATTGTAGCATGGTGGGTCTGTGGTGACTGAGCACCCTAATGTTTTTATGGGACACATTTTATCGCTTCTTATGCAGGTTTACACCTATGACTCAGGGGTAGCTATCTTTCTAACAATTAACCTGCATTAAAGCAGCAACATACTAGACACATAGCAGTTCATAAGCAAATTGCAATTTACCAGATACCAATCTGATACTGAGACTGACTTACCTGATGATGACTGACCAGAAACAGGAGTTAACAGAGGAATCCGTTGGAGTTAGCGCAGAGCTCTGGCTGAATGATGACAGGGATTTCGTAGGCTTTGTGTCATTAGCTAGTTGAGGTAGCGCAGAGATTCTAAAAAAGCCCAGAAAAGGCAAATGAGAGAGCAAAAAATAAATAAATCACCAGACACATTCGCAAAGTCTCTGTCCCCTGACATGTCTTAGGCAAACATTGCTGGAAAATGAGAAAAATACAGACTAATCTATTATAACAGCAAAGGAAATGTGCCAACGTGCAGCTCTCTGCACTTTAATAGGTAATTTTTAAAGAGCCATGTCTGCAGTGCTGCTGGCCCTATAATTACTTCTAGAAGCAGGTACATGGGTTTGATTTATTGATGAGCTTAATACAGCGTATTATTTAATCACATTCATTTCTCCTATTAATCTCTTCAGTAAAAACCCTTTTGGACAAAGGAATTAACACATGCTGGGATAATGGTGATGTATTTGACCTAACAGCAGAAGACTTTAATATGTAACTGATTATAAACATTTAGCTCATTTTCTGTGGAGAGTGCAACATGTAAAATAAATACTAAAGTAGCTAAATCAAGGACTCATTAGCACAGACAGCATAAAGTGTCTGTTTAATTACTTGCAAAGCTCTCTTCGTGGCACCCCAGCATTACAAAAACACAGACCGCTTTCAAAAACCTTTTGAAATAATATGCTTAGGTGGCTGTTTTTTTTTTTTTTTTAAATTTTTTTACAGTAATGCATTGTGGAATATTTAAGATGTGGACTTAATGTCTTACTTATAATATATAATGACTAAATATGTTGTTATATCCTATGGCCATTATTTGCAGGGCCCACGTATTATAATCATAAACTAGAATTAGAATTAACAAAGATGTTGGGGCAAAGTCAGTGAACAGTGCAGTATTAGAACATAGAACGATTAAAAGTTAGAACCTCAGATATGTTCCAGTTTGCACTCACAAAGCACTTTATTAGGAGCCTTATACAAATACTGAGTAAGGCACCTTCAGCTGTCCACTGACAGACAGAAGTGAAACCTGATGTGGTCTATGCTGTTGTAGCCCATCCACCTCAAGGGTTGGTGTGTTGTGCATTCTGAGATGCTTTTATTCCGCCACAGATATACAGAGTTACTGTAGCCTTTCTGTCCGCTTGAACCAGTCTTCATTGACATCTCCTATCAACAAGGCATTTCCATCCACAGAACGTCTGCTCACTGTTTTTTTTTTGTTGTTGTTACACCATAGTGATTGCACTGTAAAGACCGTTGTGCCTGACTTTCCCAGGAGTTCAGCAGTTCTAAAAATACTCAAACCAGCCCCACTGGCACTAACAGTCCTGCCATGCTCAAAATCACTGAGATCACATTTTCCCTATTCTGAATGTCGGCATGAACGCTACCTGAAGCTGCTGGCCTGTATCTGTATGATTTTATGCATTAAACTGCTGCCACACGATTGGCTGATTGAATAAAGTGTTCCTAATAAAGTGCTCAGTGAGTGTATATCTCTCCTCTTTTTCTCACTGTGTCTTTGGTTGGTCAGCTGCTCATGTGAATCATGTTTAGGTGACTGTTTTCAGCTTATACTGGTGGTTATGCTTGTACTGTATCCTGCTGATGGGTGCATTTGCATAGAAAATAACACCATTCCTGCTGGTCATCATTGGGTGAGGTTGCTTAAAGTGGGGTTTTGAATATAACCATGCTTACTAACAATCTTGCAGGGAAGACATTGTTTGAAATGCTGTTCCTGATTTTGTATTTGTGATTGTTCTTAATGAAATGATAACACTGATCAATTCACAATCAGAAGTTTAATGTATAAAGTTTTAATAAACTGGATGCTCTCTTTAAAATCTTTGGAAAAGACTCTTAATTGAGAGAGTAGATTTTGTTACCATGGAAAGAATTTCTAATGAACATTTCCCCAATGCATTCATAATGGATCCTTTTTTTATACTTTTTTATACGTTTATACTTTTTTTTTTTTATTCATATCGTTCTTGTTGTCAGGTTGTTGTCAGGTTTTCTTGCTGGGCGTTTTGGGGCATTCAAGGTTGACTCTTCTATCTTGTATAAAGTGAGACATCAACATTTATAATAATTCACTGTGTCTCTTTCAGATCAATTTCAGGTGTAAACCATCATTCAGGGAATCTGGCTCTCGTAACATTCGGGAGGTGAGTTTTTGAGCTGGAGTTTAAGTTCTCACCTGTATTTCATCTCCCAGCTTTTTTGTTTTCCCCATTTTTCCTGCATGTTTTCCTTTTTCTCTTCTACTGTGTGCCATTCCAGTGCCAAGGGCTCCATTTAAACAGGCAGTAGCTTCTTAACCCTTTAACCCCTGTAAGGCTTGTATTTATTTCCATGCCTCAGTTTCAGTGTGTCCTAGCATTAAACAGATTATTTATCATTTCATTAGAATGGTAATTCTAAAAATGAATGACTGATTAATGAGGCTCGGGTTAATTATGGTTTGACTGCTGTTAAAGTGGAGTTCTCAGCTTCTGACACATTTCTACCTTCTACCTACTTTTCTTCACTTTTAAAAAATGTCCTTCCTTCCTGTGCCATTGCTCTGTTGTTTTCCATTCTCCCTCCTGTTGACCTCCTGTGTTCGCACCATGCCTGGCGTGGGTTAGCCCGCCTGGCGTCGCAGAGCAATAAAAGGTCAGGCTGCTCTGGAGCGAATCAGGCGCGGGGCAGCTAACCGCAGTGCACATGCACCTCTCATGCAGGTATTATACACATGCACATTTGAACACACTGATTGTTTTTCTCTCTTTGTGGGGCTGTTGGCTTCTGTATTACTGTAACTGATTGCTGCTATACCCAGCCCTAACTTCAAGCTCAGTAAGCCAAAATATTCTTTACCTGTTTTATATAAATGCTGCATTAAATAGAAACCAAACTTTAAAAAAAATGTTCTAAAGCACCGCTGTTTTATTCTGTGTACATTTTTACTTTCAAATGCTACTGGATCCTCTAACTTATGAGGTCAATAATGAGTCAAAATAACGCTTGCCTATTTTTGCTCATCTGCGTGGTTAATTGTAGTGCCTTACTCAAGGACACATCACCCATGAATGTTTGGGGAAGCGCTGTTCCTTTACTGACTTCGCTTCACTTACTGACTTGACGATCCAGGGGATTAAACCGGCAACCTTCCGGTCCCAAGCCTGCGGTTAGAGACTTTTGGCCACGACTTCTGGCTGTTGCTATTGCTATTGTATAACAACAGCAGCTGCTCAAACTGTTATCTAATACAGCCAAAGCAAAAAAACAGCTAAGCTCATTTGACAATGCGTGCTCATGCTTGTTTTTTTTTTTGTGGTTGTCTTGAAGTGTTTTGAGGTTTTGAGGTTTTGAGTCTTAAGATGTCAGTACAATTGAACAGGTGTGTTCACTCATGTAGCAACATTTGTATTTTTGACTCTTTAACCACGTTATACAAGGAATCCAGTAGTATGTGAATGTACACAGGACAGAACATATTGTGTTTTTGTAACGTTTTTGTATGTGGTGCATTAGCACCGATTTTGTCATACCGAAATTCAGAAGTTCCTAATGTGGGCATACCACCAACTACACAGTGACACTGCGGCTTCGGTGGTCTGTAGCTAAAGAAAAATGCATAGCTGCACGCAATGTTTGTATTACTGTTGCTAAATACTGCTATGCTTGCTCTTAACCTTAACCTTCATCTCACTACTCTTAACCCCAACCTTATCCTCAATACCCCAAAGGAAATCTTTGCTCTTTTTGTTTTTCGAGTTTAGTTTTTTAAGCTGCATTTTGTTTATAAAAATCTTCAAAAAAAATCCTCATGGGGATTGACTAGATTTTCTCACAACATCAAAGTTTCCCCGTCATTACGCAGACATTTGTTCTGCATACTGAAAGCCAGAGCGCACACCCTCATACAAGCGTTTTAGAGTCAGTAATATTTAAATGGATGTAGATATTGTTCTAAATGCATACAAGGCATTTTAAATCTAATTATAGGATTGTATTTCTAGCTTAGTTCATAGGGGCTGATGTTATTGATATGGCGAACTCACTCCCAACCTTATGGACTGTTACTGTTCAGCTTACAACTACCCTGATGTCATTAGCCTCTCTCTTCCCTTCTTCCATCACTCCATCTTTATTTCTGCGTTGTGGGTGTACGTATATCTCTGTAGTATATCTCATATGTTGCTGGTTGTTATTGTTCATCTCTGCAGTGAAATCAGAAACTTCATTTATCAAGTGTTTTACAACAGAAGTGCTGATCGATGATGAGGGCTTATCCTTTATACCCTACTGAAAAGGAATTACGTGCCAAAATAGACCTAAATCTTGGGTCTTCCTAATCCATCAATGGGCTGTTCTAATTCATCTTAAACTGTATATTATATAGTATTATAGTAGTATTATATAGTTTTAAATAGTATAGGTAGAGGTACTTCTGGCAGACACCGGAATATGGTGTAATGCTCATGTGTAGCTCACTGAGTGTTTGTGTTCATAAGTAAACAAGACATATTGTATTATGATTTAAAATTGGGATAGCTATTTCAGCCACATTTTAGTATCCAGTGGCATTGGATACAGCTAAAACACAGTTAATTGCCACCTTAATACGGTTTCTTAGCTCAGGTCAGGTTCTGTATTAAGAGAAAAGATCCCATTTTAGTCTTGTACGTTAAAATTTAATGTTTACCATTAATTAAATGTTTAATACAAAAGAAAGAAAGTGCTCTGAGTGAAGCTGCATGAATACTTCTAGGTGGGAAGTAGGAGATTCCACTAAAATAAATAGAACTCCTGTTCAGTAATAAACAGTGCTGACACTGAGACTTGCATTAGTTATTCAATCAGAAACAATTACATTGTTATATTTTAAAATATATATTATTACAGTAAGCCTGACTATAATAATAAACCCCATTAATGTAATGCGCAGTTCAGTGTGGACAAATATTGGAACCCCTGCACTTCATTCAAGCTAAGAAAACCACACAGAACTCCAGAAATGGATTGAACAACATTATTGGCGCCTTTTCCAAATTGTGAAAAATAATTGGACTTCAGTCATGTGATGCTTCTTTTATTTGTATTTGTGGAAAGTAACATGCTGGCAGTATAGAAATCACACGTTCACCCAGTTTAAATGGTGTAAAATTGACTCAGTCTTTGTGCCTGTGTACCACACTGAGCGTGGTGAAAAGAAATAAGAGTAAAAAACTCTCAGAGGATGTGGGAACCAAAATTGCAGAAGAGTGTGGACAATCTCAAGTCCATCTCCAGATTCCCTGTGTCCACTGTGCGCTACGTCACTAAGAGGTATACAGCCCATGGCACTGTAAATGACGAGTAAATGACCACCCAGCCCGATCTGCAGGAAGATTGCCCGCTGAGGTCCCCTCTACTTGCATCTAACCAGCTGCCACCTACCAGTCCGGCCAGCGGGTCCCCCCCCAACCCGCCACCACCCATGGCTCACCCGCCTGCCGCTGCTGCCTGTTTGGTGGCCGTACTGAAACCTAGATGGACTCGTGCCTGTCTGACACTATTAATATCACCACTATCAACTTTCTGTTGTATCTGCTTTGGTAATTTTTATCATTAATGTTTAAATATTCTGGCCAGAGGAGGATGGGTCCCCCTTGTGAGTCTTGGTTCCTCCCAAGGTTTCTTCCTCCAGCTCTGAGGGAGTTTTTCCTTGCCACTGTCGCCGCTGGCTTGCTCACGGGGTCTTTGACGCTTCATGTTATTTCTTCTTTCTTCTCTGTCTCTGTTCTTTATTAAGTACTAATTATGTAAAGCTGCTTTGTGACGACAACAGTTGTAAAAAGCGCTATACAAATAAATTTGACTTGACTTGACTTGACTGTAGCTAACCTCACTGGACGTGGATGGAGGAGAAGACCTGATGAAAGATTGCAATGAATGATTGTTTGAACAGTGACTAAAGCACCTCAGTCAACCTCCAAACAAATATAGCTTAATGCATTTCTAATTGCAACAGCATTCTGGGAGAAGTAGTGTGTTTTCTGAAAGGGTGCAGGAGTGCCAGTATTTTTGTCCATGATTGTATGTATAATTATGTAATCATATTTAAATTATTATGAAATGTAATATGCATGTGCATGTAATGTATTTTAAAATGGACTAGACTTCAAGGGGTTAAAAAGTCTTACCCGAAGGTGATGAAGGGTAGAGTAAAAAGTAGAATTAGTCACCTTGACATCTTAAATGGTTACTATTGTAGCTGATTTGTTGCAGGTCAGCTGTAAAGGAACAGTCCCTCATTTCCACCCTGATTACTGGAGGTTTTAATCTCTTTAAGTCTGTGGCCTCATAAAGATGAGATTAATGAGATCAAATTGGGCTTGTTCTGTTTCCATGGTAGCCTACCATAGTGCGACATCACTGGGTCCATCGACGACGTCAAGAGGGGAAGTGCAAACAGTGTGGGAAGGTATGTGTGTTAACAGGCCTTTGTAGGCCAGATGGGAAAGCCCATTAGAGATGCATGACATGATGCAGATGTTGTAATTAGTTTCTTTTGATAACTTGTCCACAATTTTGTGAAAATATCACAGTCAGTTTGCACATTTTAATGACTGGATAAATGATGGCAAGCTCTGTGCGTGCGTGTGTGTGTGTGTGTGTGTGTGTGTGTGTGTGTTTAATTGCTGTCCGCTTCTTTTATGTGCATTTCTAGGGATTTCAGCAGAAGTTTGCCTTTCACAGTAAAGAGATTGTGGCCATTAGCTGCTCTTGGTGCAAGCAAGCAGTAAGTGTGCCACATATGTGTATGTGTCTGATTTTTTTTATCCGAGCACATGCATGACCTATTATATATGTACACGTATGTATCTTACCGTGCAGTTTCACAGCGCAGTGCATAATGAATTTCTCTTCCCGCAGTATCACAATAAGGTGACATGCTTCATGCTACAGCAGATAGAAGAGGCCTGTTCATTAGGAGCTCATGCAGCAGTTATAGTACCTCCTACGTGGATCATACGTGTTCGCCGACCTCAGGTACACATGCGCACACACATACTCAGCCAAGCAATCAATACTGTGGTTGCTGTGGCATCACGTGTTACATTCGTAGTTTTCAGATATACAATGCCGTGCGAAGGTTGGGTAGTAAATATGGGCAGTAAATATTTATTTGCTTAAAAAACATGAACATTAAAATGACACTTCCCTTAACCAGAGACTCTACTAATGGAAGCCTAGTATTTACAAATACCATCCAGACTCTAGTTTATATAAATAGTCCCTTAATAAAGTTTAAAAATAAATAAATAAAATCCATACAGTAGCTGGAGTGCACAGAGAAGACAGGGACCAATCCTGTGTTGACAAGACAACTATTTGCAAACACACACATACACACTAGTGAGCATATACAGCATCCTTACAGAAAACAACACTTTCTTCTTACTTTTGCTGTTATGTTTCTGTTCTAATATTATGTACTGTTTACAGGTTAAACACATTTGCTGCTCAGATCAATAGTTTTAACAAATTTGTGTGGCTGACTTTTGCTCATTATTGTACATATGCATAAGGATGATACAGATACTGGTAACTGAAAAATGCTTGTAAGAGCACGTTTGTCCAGCAGAGGGCTTCGGTGTACTGCTAATGAACCTTTGTGTCTCTTTGCAGTCTTCACTAAAATCAAGCAAAAAGAAGAAACGGACCTCATTCAAACGCAAATCGAGCAAGAAGGGAGCAGAGGTGGGGGTCATTTTATTTTGCAGCAGATATCGTTTGAAAAAAATAGCTTTTTTCTTCTAGTAAATCCTTTTCCCAAACTGTCCTGATAGGAGGCGCGATGGAAGCCCTTCATTGTGAGGCCAATTCCGTCCCAGCTGATGAAGCCACTGCTAGTGTTTGTAAATCCAAAGAGTGGAGGAAACCAGGTCAGCCACTTAATCAGAGCTGTAGGCATGAATCACTGAATCAAATGGAATTTATAAGTGTGAATTACTGAATCAAATGGAATTTAAAGGCTGCAATCAATTATATTGAATCACATGCGCATGCACACACACACATATTTCATATATACATTATATAGAGATGTTGCAAACCAAAATCACTTAATAAATAATTGTAAATGAATCATTGAAGAAAAAGCAGTTTAATAAGCAATTCCAAGTTCATGGTCTTTGGTAGCCCAGAAGTGTTTGTGCCTTCACATATGAAATTGTTCCTTCTACTGCTTGCAAATATCCCACATAAGGTGTTTTTCTCCACACAATACATTTTATAACAGACAACGATTCTAAATGTTGCCCATTAATCAGAATTATGTCTTCTGGAAAAAAAGTCAACATTTTGTATGTGAAAACATCTAAAATGTATCAAAACCTGAAATGGAAACCTGCCCTGTGTCATCCTCTGAATTTATCTATAGATTTTTTTTTCTATGTAATGAAGTGTGTTGTGTCAAAAAGTTCTTCAAAATCAACTCCTGACGTGTTTTTCAGGGGGCCAAAATTATCCAGTCATTTATGTGGTATTTGAATCCTCGTCAAGTCTTTGACCTAAGCCAAGGGGGTCCTAAAGAAGGGTGAGTGCTTAACTATGCTCTCATTAGTAATGCAGAAAGATAACTTAAATCCAGAACCTCGCTAAGTGAGTGAGTTTGTGTGCATGTGTGTGTCTGTTTCAGGTTGGAAATGTACCGGAAAGTTCATAACCTGCGGATTCTGGCCTGTGGTGGTGACGGCACTGTGAGTGTCTGTGTGTGTGTAAATTGTTAAGGCCCAAAGGCCGTATTTTAAGAAGGGAGTTCAACAGCCCCCCCCCACCCACTCAAAACTTAATGTCACAAGCCAGGGTGCTGAGTCACAAGCTTAGAAAGTTTACTGGAGTCAAAACTGAAGAGAGTTATGCTGAACTGTTCAGCAGCATCTGTGGAAAAGGAAAGGATGTGCAATGTGTGTATGAGTGTATGCGCATTTGTACACATTTATGTGTCTGTGTGTGTCCTGGTTTGACTGTGTGTGGTGTCATCTCTGAGTAATTAAGAGCATTAGTTTGGATGAGAGCACAGCTCGCGGAATACCCCCATATTCCACATGCTGACATTTATCCACCCTGGAGGATTTCAGCACCACCACCTCGAGCTGCACAGAAATGTGGAAAAAAATAAGGGGTTTAAAAACATCCCTAATGTCCTGGAAGAAGTAAGGAAGTGAGTTTCTGGGGAAAATGTCCAATATGCTCCCCTGTTCTTCAGTGGTATTTATAAAAAGTTTTATTTGGTAGTACTTTATGTCTGCTGGGTTATAACACATCTCCTAGACCTGTGCGTCTGAATAGATACTATGTCTGCTGTTTCCTAATAACACACCTTTGAGATGTTACTGTTAATTTACACCTTCTTTTAAGAGACTAGGTTAATTATATAGACTAACCATAAACTGGCTTGAAGTTGTATCTGAATCTTTAGAGAGGATATAGACAGCTGTGTGTGTCAGGAACATACTACTTTTAGTGGAAATAAGCAAAAACATCCACATGATGTCCCTCCATATACTGACAGTATGGCTATATATTTACACACACACTTAATATCTTTCACTCTTTGACACTTCCAGGTCGGCTGGATCTTGTCCACTCTGGATCAGCTGCAGCTGAACCCACAGCCTGCTGTGGCTGTACTTCCTCTGGGGACAGGAAATGACCTCGCCAGGACCCTGAACTGGGGTGGGGTGAGTGAAAACAACTGCAGTCACAGGTCACACAACTACTGTGTTTCTGGAGCATCACAATTGATGTGTAACACTGCCAATGTGTTTACATTAGAAACTCTATGATTGCACTGTAGATATAGATCTCATTAAAATGGTTAATTGAGCTACGTCATCTGTATGAACAAGAAGCTCGAACATCATGTCTTTATGCTATTTCTAACTTGCGTTTATTATGCTGTTGCAGATACCAGGAAAAATGCACTAAATATGTATATATGTGTGTGTGTGTGTGTGTGTGTGTGTGTGTGTGTGTGCATGGCCAGGGTTACACAGATGAGCCAGTGTGTAAGATTCTCTCCCATGTGGAGGATGGGAACATTGTACAGCTTGACCGCTGGAACTTGCATGTGGAGCCAAACCCAGAAGCGGGGCCCGAGGAGAAAGATGAACAGGTGACAGACAAGGTAGGCACCTTCCCCATGTCCATTTACTCCATTCACCCTCAGTTATTATGTTTATTAGTCTTGTACTTTATACACTGCCACGAATAACACAATATAAATGAGTTAGAACGTTTTCCCTTTCATGATGAAGTTCTATTAAGAGGAAATCTGTGTTCTCTAAACCCAAAGAAAAGAGTTAGCTGGGTCTGCTTAATAAACCTTCTTAAATAGATTTTGCTGCTTTAGTGCATTTTAACAGCAAGTTCACTTTCAGAAAAAAGCTTATTTCACTGCTGGTGAGGGGGGTGACTCAAAGCATGATTTAGAGTGAAAGCAGAGTAAAAGTGAATTACACTCCCCACCTGTAAGAGATGAGCAACAAATGCCAATTTTTACACATTAATTAATGCTCTACCATGAGCATTTCTACTTTTATTTGAATACAGAGTTTTTTTTATTTGTAATTGTTTTACGTGGAATTATAGCCAACAGGTGGTAATACATGTGGTAGAGAGCTACAACAAGCAAACTTGAACAGAAATCTATGATAAAGTTAGAGGAATTGAGGTGAACTAAAAAAGAATTGAATTGAAAATAAAAGCCTATTTTCAGTTTTTATTTATTTATTTATTTTTTTCCCGGTTATATGCCAGCTACAACTTTTTGTTGAAATGACAAAGAAAGCACTTATTGTAATTTGTGGTTAATTCAGGATTGACTGTAAGCAGGGTTGTATACTATCAAGTTTATGCCTCACTTTGGGTAAAGTTACCTGTGATTGTCTCTTTTCATTCAGTTGTCCTCTGCTCCACAGCTTCCTCTGGATGTGTTTAACAATTATTTCAGCTTGGGCTTTGATGCTCATGTAACTCTGGAGTTTCACGAGTCTCGAGGTTTGTATGATGATATGATTGTCTAATTTACTGTACTGTATGTGCCGTACAGAAATGTAGGATATGTGATTGGTTGTGGGTGCATGTTTGTAAGATGAAAATATCTGTTTGTGTGAGTGTGTGTAAATGAGTCTGACCCCTTATTGTGTGTGTGTGGTGGTGGTGGTGGGGGGGGGGGCAGGTTGACTGGCACTAATTGAAACTCTGGCCTTTACTTCTCTCCCTAGAGGCGAACCCAGAGAAATTCAACAGTCGCTTCAGGAACAAGATGTTCTATGCGGGGGTGAGTGGGACAGGGAGACTCCCCTGAAACACACATGCAAACACACACACACACACACACATACACACACACATTCTTACACACAAACAAAAAAGGGCATCTTTGCACTGTAGCACTGAGAACTACCTGCACCAGTGATTGTCAGGACACTTATTGAAGAACCATAATTTTAAACTCCAAGAGCACACTGATAATTGCCTGTGAACAGTGATGGAGAGAACAGCTATTATCTTTTGGCTTTTGAAGTGAGCTGCACACAGCATGTCATCAGTGACTCAATGGCTACTTAGCAGCAGGAGCAAAAAATATCTCTTTCACATGCGTTACATATATTTGCATAAGTTAATGACAACTGTTAAGCAAAAGCAGCTTGATTATTAAATAGCATGATTCATTATAGTGATTGTGATGATGATGATCACTATGGTTAAATTATTTAATACCACTTTGCTGTTTTTCAGACGGCCTTCTCAGATTTCCTAATGGGTAGCTCTAAAGACTTGGCCAAACACATCAAAGTGGTGGTGAGTGGACTATAAGCTACACCATTCTAATCTAATCTAATACCCTACTGCGTGTGTGTGTGTGTGTGTGTGTGTGTGTGATTGAAAGTTAGTGTATAAAGTGCTTTTCAGGAGATCAGAAGATGCTATCGATTACATTTGGGATGAACATGTAAATTACAAAACACCGGACAAACCATATAAATGACAGGAACAGGTGACAATACATAGAAGTACAGAGCAAAGTATTTATAATTGATTTAGGATAGGGGGAGGCTGTATGCAAGAGAGCATAGATGTGTTTAATGTTGGAATTGAACAGAGACAAAGAGTTTTACTTGAATTTGTTGTATGAAGAGGGAATGAATGGCAACTATCTCAGTTTAAGAAGATTTGAGAGTGTGCTTAGGTTTGTAAGGTTGAAGAAGGCCAGACAGATGGAAAGGGGCAAAATTATGGAGAGCTTTGTATGTAAGTACAAGGATGTCAAACTGAATGTGGTGTTTAAGTGTGCTACACAAGTGCCCTGTTTCCACATTGCAGCGGTAGCAGTGCTCAGAAATGAAATTAAATAAAATCAGTCATTGCTTTAAGCAGAATCAGTTCCCTAACCCCAGCATACTGTTCCAGATCATTTGGTTTCTTTGTTATAGACTGTACATAGGTCTAATTTATTAAAATATTAAAACCCACAGGTACGGTATGTTTTGTGTGATAGGTTTGTTTACCCACACAAACAGGCTGTGGAAATTTTCTGCTTATTAATCAATAAATTGCTACAATATTTCCCTGCAACATAGCTCATAATAAACCAGCAGAGGTTATGGGGAAAATAAGTCCAAATGCATTGTTCTGCAGTGTCAAAAACGAATAAAGCAAATAACAGCACAGACATGCAGACTAAATAATTTTCTGCATCGCGATGATACAAATACAATCACAGGGTGTGTTTATTGTTTTTTTCTACCACATAAATGTGTAATGATGGTTCAAAACATTTGGGATTTTGGAAACATTTTAGAGGTAGAACCTAATAAAAAACAAAAGAACGATAAAGCTAGTGAGCTGCATGGAATGGTAAATGAAGATTGTTAACTGGTAACAGATTTTAAATGAACATTTCTGTTCTGGAACAATTAAGCAAAATATTAGTATATAATATAGTTTTCATTCATTGAACCAGTTCACAGCTCTGTTTGGCAGCCTAATACTTATGTTGCACATTTTCATACTTGTCTGTTACATTTTTCCTGTCAGTGTGATGGAGCAGATTTGACCTCTAAGGTTCAGGAACTAAAGCTGCAGTGTCTGGTCTTCCTCAATATTCCCAGGTATTGTGCGTTCTTCATCAGTCCCTCGTTCGGTCTTTCTTTCTTTCAGAGTGGCTTGCTTCTTCATCATCATCTTTTTCTACCTTCCTTCCTAATAACGTGTTTAACAGATGACAACAGTATGTATAATGTCGTACAATGAGATTGACTTGTACAGTAGCTTTGCAATATGCAGGTGTGTGTCTTTGTGTAGGTACTGTGCTGGCACAATGCCATGGGGGAATCCGAGTGAACATCACGACTTCGAGCCCCAGCGCCATGACGACGGCTGCATAGAGGTCATCGGCTTCACCATGACATCTCTGGTATTCACCTCATGTTGGACTTTGAACTGTTTGAACAGTTCAGTCACAATAAGTAAAATAAAAAAACAAAAATAAAAAAGTAATAAAAAAAACTTGAAATTGAATTAATTGATTTTGTTTATTTGATTAATGCCCTTGTTTAGTAGATTGTTACATTATGTTGTTGTTGTTGTTTCAGGCAACGCTGCAGGTCGGAGGGCATGGGGAGAGATTAAATCAGTGTCGTGAGGTCACACTCACAACTTATAAGTCAATACCCATGCAGGTGGATGGAGAGCCATGCAAACTGGCTCCTTCCACCATCCACATCTCACTACGCAATCAGGCCAACATGGTGCAGAAGACAAAGAGACGGACCTCTATACCTCTGCTTAATGAGTGAGTAAAACATAGACACAGTCGACACTGCAACACGGAAAACTGGTTTATGTATGTGTGTGTATATATATATATATATATATATATATATATATATATATATATATATATATATATATATATATTAATACAGTTATGGTTGAACATTTACCTACACTCATCAACAGCTCTGTTTCTAGAGTTTCAAATGAGTGTACAATTTTAATTCAGGTGAACAAATTAGATTTTTGTAGTTTCTAAAATGAACACAGTGTCACAATTATACATACAGGTTTAAACAACAAACAGCACACCTTATATTTGGTATAAGGTGTACTGAGAGAATTGTTTGGTATAATTGTCTCTTAGCAAGTTATACCTTGACCATATACATTTAGTAGCCATCAGTAAGCTCTTGAATGAGTGCTAGTTGACAGTGTCTAATGCCAGTTTAGCTGATCTTGCTGTATAGAGCCTCTCTGGAAATTCTGACAATTCTGACAAGTTCAACAGATGTTGTCACAAAGCAGATTTACACAGACCCTGGTCAGAGCCTCTTTTGAGCAAGCCAATGATTCCTAAGATCAAGAGGAAGAAACCCTCAGAAAAAAGACTCACAAGGATAACCAATCCTTCTCTAGTCTACACCAAAAAGCATAACCGATTACAAAACAGCAGTAGTATAATTGGTCAGATAAAGTGAGATAATGAAGAACTACGCAAGGCATGAGCTATGAATATGTGCATAAGCAGAGGAGACATGCTCAGAATCAGTGTGAGAGGAAATAAACTGGTGAAACGTCCATGCCAGATAAACAGTCACATGCACAACCATGCAGTATCATCCTGCTGTGAACAAATCAATGCGAGGAACTGGAGCAAGACAGCAATGAAGCGGGCAGCAGGGGAGTGCAGAGGCGGGTCGGGGCAGCACAGAGGTAGAACAGCAAGACCAGAGAATTCTGTTAACCTTTTCCTCAATAAAGATGACAAAAAACAGGTAAAACAGGGAGAGTTGAGGAGGGAATAAAAAATGGCAAAGAACTTGGACATGGATCAGATTTTGACTTTTGCCATGTCAAGAGATTGGATGAGTGAAAATCAGAATCTAGTTGTGATTTCCTCCACCTTCTCTCAGACATTCTTATCTCTCTTTGCTTACTGAGCATCTGTCAGCCAAGGAGCTGGTGGAGAAGATCTTGCTGGTCTGGTAAATCAGGGCACAGAAAGTTAATTGGCAAAGAGAGGGAAGAAAGGCAAGTAACAGCGGTTCCTGGGAGAAAGGAGAAAACGAGTCACAGTGTGGTGGGGTAGTCATGATAGTTGTAGCAAGGGATGAGAGGGGGATAGAGTGCAGGTTGTAGCATGTTGAGTGGTAGATGAGCATATGGGATTGATGTTGACTACTATGTCCAGAGAGGGAGATAGTGAAAGATAGAAAATGATGATCTGGGAAGTGGAGGGGAATTGCTGTGAAATCCAGTGCAGGTCTGCTGAAAGTTAGGTCCAGAAGGTTGCCTGCTATGTGCATCAGAGGAGACTGGTTGAGAGTAAGGTCAAAAGAGGTCAAAAGTTGAAAGACACAGGATGTGTCAGCTTATGTGAGGGTAGGTTGAAGTCACCAAGGAGACTGAATGTTTTTTTTTTGTTTGTTTGTTTTTAACTAAAAGAGAAACTCTGTCTAGCTCATCTATGAACTTATCTAGAAGACAAGGTGGAGTCACCCGCCGAGTTCCCAGAAGCCTCTGTCAGTGCCAGGAAGTGGACTGAATAGATGGCTTCTGTATAATGGATTGACAGTGGCAGAGCCCTCTTGGGTCTGCAATTGTGGCGATGAGATGAGATTACTAGTATTATGAGTCCGGCCACTCGTGTGGTGTGTTTGGGTTCTGTGGGAGCTGAAGACAGATATTGAAAATCAATGCGTTGAGAGGTAGAAAAAGTGGAGAAACCTGTAGCACATTTTTTAAGTACTGTCTTTCTGGTGATGCTGAACAAAGATGTGAGATCAAGATGAGATGATGTCTGCTTATTACCTGCCAAAGACTACACTACACTAGGTAGAACTGCTGCACCTGCAGCACCATGAGGAAAATGTTCTGAAATATATACATGTATTCGTAGGCCTATACAAAAAAAATATACAAAATACATATGGAAATTGTTTATTTTGTATCCTATATAGAAATAAGTTGACCATTTAACAACAGCTTTAATATGCACAACAATGTGCTTTCAGTGCTGATGTAAGTAGCTACACTATGTGAAAGTAAAAGTATTGGGACACCTGCTCATTCATTGTTAATCCCAAAATCAAAGGTATTAAAAAAAGAGTTTATCCTGCTTTTGTTGGAGCAACTGTGTCAACTGTTTGGGGAATGCCATCTACTAGATACTAGAGCACTGCTGTGAAGATTTGATTGCATTCAGCAACAAGAGTGTTAGTGAGGTCAGGACGTTAGATGGTACTCATACTCCCCATACTTCCGGACTCATCTTAGAAGTATTGGATGGAGCATCATCTTTCCAGGGAATACAGGTTACACTCTTCTGGGGGGTTTAGACCCCTCTAGTCCACACCTAGCATTAGGCATGGTGCCAGCAGTGTAATGTTTATCTGCTCCAGAGAGCACTTTTTTTATTGGCTGTTCCTTTCTACAGGGACTGTTGTGTGTGTGGGTATGTGTGGGTGTGTGTGTGTGCATCTGCACATCTGTGTTAGCAGTGGGTGTGACTTAAATTAGCTGAATGTATGTAATTAGAAAATGTGTCCACAAACATTTGGGCATAAAGTCTATCAGTATTTAGTTGCTTTTATTTTGTGTAATAGGAAATGTAGTTGTTTTTCTGTTTTTGTAAAGGAGAGTTTAATTAGATTTTATATAAAAAAGAGTACTTACAGCACTTAGCCATGGTGATGTCCAACAGCTCTATCGAACATGTCCATGTGTGTGCAGTGCTAGTCAGGTCCATTTTGCCATGTCCAGGTCAGTCCTGTTTTCCTCTAGTTGTCCTACAAACTCATTCTTGTTCTATTTGGCTGCTGGTTAGTTGAACTTATATAGCCTGTCTTGCCATCTGGGTTCACTTACACACACACACACACTTTATTTTTCTGTTTTCTTGTGGCCATGACTGGACAGAAGGTCATGCTTTCATTATGTGATTGAAAGGCCTGCAGATGTCATAGAGTGACAAGGCCAGAACACACACTCACACATTCAGTGGAGTGTATTTTTTTAGCTGGAGCTGACAGGAGACAAACAACACACACACACACACACACACACACACACACACACACACACGGCATGACAGAATTTCAAACTTTAAGCAACCTCTCTCGTGCTTTCTCTCTCTTTCACACTTGCACTGTCTCTCTTCTTCTTTCTCTCTCCTTCTCTCCCTCACTTTGTCATCCCCAACACAAACACAGCTCTGAGCTGTGTTTGTGTTTGCAAGGCCACTGTAGACCCGTTTCCTTCACTCTGTCCAGATAATAAATGTGTTCTAAATGCAGACAAGTCCAATAAATGCAGACAAGCCCACTTAATAAGATTATTATTACTCTCCTTTTCTGTGCGGTTTTGTTCATTTCGCAGGTGACTGCCTCCGTGATGAGTTTAGCATCGACTCACAGCTCCTTGACCCCCTCGTAAATTTCCCCATTTAAGAAGGAACTGTTGGAAGTAGAGGCTAATGGGCTGACTGTAAAGATTAAGCAGGCATAGCAAGCTCTATTTCATTGCTGAACTGACCATCTGCTTATCAGGGACTGGACACATTTAAACAAGCTGATCTCTCTGGGGAAAAAGACTGATTCTGCCTTAGGCTCAGCATCATTTTAATTACGTTGTCCGCTTGTGTGAGTGTGTCTAGATGCCACTGTGCTCAGGTCACTCTCCTCTCTGTGTTTACATCAGTCAGCAGTCTCGAAGGGGTGTGTGTGTGTGTGTGTGTGTGTTTCTCTTTGCTTATGTCACACTCTTCTATGTTTTTGTTGTAGTCAGCAGTCCCGCAGGGAACTGTATGTGTGTGTTTTCGAATTTCTTTAATATATTAAATAAAGGATTATACAAATGCCTGGAATATAAGTGATTTGAGATTTATTTGGTCAGTCAGAATTCATTTGTTCATAAATTTTGGTTAATACCAGTCACTAAATAAACAGTATATTACAATTTTGTATCTGTTAAACCATTTTCAGTATTCAATTTCAGTATTTACAGTGACCATCCAGCATCTAGTTTATCTAAACCCTTTATAAAAGGAAATCGCTTGATCCCTTGAACAAAATGCTTGATGGCGTGTGTATGTAAGTTGTGTATTACATTTGGACAGAGAAATGATACAATCCAGATGTGGGACAAGTATAGCCTTTCAGCTTTAATTCAAGGGATTTTCCAAAAAATGCTGCATTAACAATTTAGGTATTATAGACATTTGTAAATATTTTATTACATTATTATTGTGTTTCATGACACATTAAAGGGTGTAGAGTTGATTTTAAGTGTTGAATTTGTATTTGGTTCATCTGAATTCTCCATATGCGGTTCAGAGAGGTGCTGATGCAAGACAAGGAGGCCATCATTAGGCTAAAAATGCAACAGACCTATCAGAGACTACGGAGGACAACTAAAGTAGATGATCCAACATAATGACTCAAAGCATCCCACAAAAGCAGCCCAAGAGCTTAAAGCAAAGAAATAGAATGTTCTTAAGTGGCGACAGCAGTTACCTGAACCCAGTTTAGAAAGCTGTTCAATTACTAAAGACAGAACTAAAAGCCGAAAGGCTCACAAACAAGCAGCGATTAAAGCCGGCTGCAGTAAGCCCCTGACAAAGCATCTGACAGAAGAGATCTCAGCATTTGGTAATGTTCAGACTTTCGGACATTGCTTTACTGCAAAGGATTTGTGGCCAAGTAGCTCTTAGATGTATAATATTTATAATTATATTAATTTGCCATTACTTTTGAGCTTGTGAAACTTGAGTGACTTAAAAATGTCTTTCCTAAATTTCCTTAACCGATAATGCAGTTTTTTTTGCTTTTGAATCAAAGCTGAAAGGCTACACTTCAATAAATGGCATCACTGTCCAAATACTTGTGTACCTAAGTGTGTGTTTATGAAAACTATATCCATATGCAATATGTTTTATTCCCGCATTATGACACTGTTTGTGTATTAAAAAACAATGTTACGTACTCTTCTGACCCAACGCCCCCCTTCTCTCTCTCGCAGTCAACAGCCATTCCCAGAGAGGTTACGGATCCGAGTGAACCGCATCAGCATGCATGACTATGAAGCTCTGCACTATCACAAAGAGAAACTCAAAGAAGCCTGTAAGTGTATACACACACACACACACACACACACACACACACACAGACTCTTAAGGCCCTCTAGCAGTATTTCCCAGTCCCCAGCCACCCTATTCACTGCTTTAGCACACTCGATTCAACTCATCGGGTCGTTATTGAGCGTTTCATGAGCTGAACAGGGTAGAGGAAATCCATAGAAATGCATTCATTGTGCATCTTCTAAAAACAAGCTGTTCCCTTTTACAACACTAGATGTCAGCACTTGAAAACACTGTCAATCTTTCCTTGTGCCGACATACAAATAAACTCTGTCGCTTTTTAGGACAATAGTGTTACAGTAGTCTTTAAAAGGCACCTCTAGAACACTATCTGCACCCCACATGCAGCCCTGTATCTTTTCACTTTCCACTTACAGGTTAAAACAGATGTCACAGCCACAGCTTCTGTACTGTTCAGGCTTCCGTTCGACTGTGAGCATAAAACGTGCACCTCTGGCTGTCCTGTCTGTTGCTGTCACACACTCTTCACACCTATAAAAGGCTTAGACAACACTGGCAACAAGGGAAGAGAGAGAGAGTGAGTGCAAAAAAAGAACAAGCCTGAATTGAATTAGAGAACAGGGGTCTGATGTTGCTAAGCAACCGAACATTCCTCAATAAAGAGCCCTCTCTCTTCTCCCCTCCCCTCTCTCCCTCTCTTTCTCTTTCTTCTCTCTCACTCTCTTTCTCTCTTTTTTTTCTCTCTTTTCTCTCTCCCCCTTTCTATCTCTTTTTCTCTCTCCCCCTTACTCCCTCCTTCTATCTCTGTAGTCAACTCTGTAGCAGTCTTCTCACTTCACAGATATTTCTGTGATGGCATGCAAGTCATTCACTAAAGATGTGGCTACATTGAGGACTCTCTCTGAGGTGTGCTGCATCTCTCTACAAGCATTTAAGACAAAACAAAACTCAGACACCTTAGAATATATATATATATTTTACAGTTGTATGGCTTCAGTCTAATGGGCCAACTGACTTCCAGAAAGCTTTCTATTTGCATGAGGTCAGACCAACAAGACATTCGCTTCGTCTGTCTCGTCTGGCCTGCATAAACGCCAGTTTAGCAACAGTTTATGTTCTGTTTACCTCAGGCCTGTCCTGGTCATTTCCATTAAAAATCTCCAATTAGAAATCTCCCTTCAAACAGACACTAGCTGATCGAGTTCCAAATGGGCCAGTGCTTTGGTTCCAAATCAGGAGCAACATAATGGCCTCAGTGAAGTGAAGAATCACGTGCCCTCCCTGCCTACACTTTATCTATTGATTAGAAGTTTTAGCAGCTCATCATGCATTGATTGAAAGTGAAGTTTACAGAAGATGGCCATACAAGGTACTGTTTTTATTGCAAATTCCACCAACCTGCTGAGCATACAGAGAAGTGGGATCTTAAGAGTTCAGGCCTTTAGCTCAAAGGAAGTGGAGCTTGGTATTATCAACAGCGATGGCAGGCTGCGGAAGAGAAAGCCTCATTATTTCTTTAATGCTGCATGCAGGCTCTTTAATGTTCTCAGCAGATTTGTGATGAACTTTTAATGGAATTTAAACCTGCTGAACACTGCGGCTCTAAATCAGGTGTGTTATGCTCTGCTTACTTTGCGTCTCTGCCTTTTTAATGTGCAAGGTTCTCCCTGCACTCGTCTGTAAAGGCTGTTAGCAGAAATGTGGGTCAGGTGTTGCAAAACAGTGCAGCCCCGCTTTATCAAGCGAATGATGGAATGATTCTTTTTTTTGTTGTTTTTTCCTCTCTCCCTCTTTCTCTCTCCCTCTATCCTTCCCAACCCCCCAACCCCCCCCCACCCCCCAATCTCTCAGCAATCCCATTGGGGATTATCGTCGTCCCCGGAGACAGTGACCTGGAAACCTGCCGAGTACACATCGAGAGACTGCAAGAGGTAGAACGAGAGAAAGAGATGGAAGGAGGGGGAGTGGAAATAGTGAGGAGTTAAATTAAGTTAGAGGGGGGGATGAAAGTGAATATGAAGAAAGAGTGAAAGAACAAGGAGTGAGAAAGGGAGTTTGAAAAAGAAGAGAGATGCAAAGGAAGGAGGAAGAAAGAGGGAGGCATAGAGGACGAGAAAGAAGGAAGGAGCTTGAGGAGGAGGGTAAAGAAGGAAGGGAGAGGGAAAGAAAGGTAATTAGAGAGAGAAGAGAGTTAATATGAGAGAAAAGATGAGGTGAAGTTAGAGAGGAAGGAAGAGAAGTTAAAGAAGCAAAAAAAAAGAGGGGGAGAGGAGAGGGGATGCGAGGGAAGCAAATGAATAGAGAAAGAGAGTGGTGGTAAGGGGGATAAGAGGGATGATAAATAGTGGTGAAAGATTGTGTGGTAGTGTGAGGTACACTATAGAAGGAGGCAGCTTATAGAAATAAATGTAAAAAGTAAAGAAAAGTAAAGGAGAAGAGTGTGGAAAAGTGTGTGTGAGTGAGAGAGGTGATGATGATGATGATGATGATGAAGTATGTGGTAATTATACCTTATGTAGTGATTACACTTTAGATGAAGACACTATGGCATACCCACCAATCACAGCCTTAAGATGGAGAAGTATGCTAATGAGAGCTTGTGTTTTGTTTTGCCTTAGATTGTTTTTGGTTTTGAACAGAGGGGGTGGAGAGAGGGTCACACACCCATATACACATACACACACACACTCTCTGCCCTGCAGTTGTTAATGAAGGACCCCAGGCGGTAAATAGGGCGTGAAATGTGTTGCGATTAGAGATCTCTGCAGTGCAGCTGGGTATTTATCTGATAATTTATTTTGCATACTCACTCATATACTCACATCCGCTCCAACACACACACACACACACGCACACACACTGAATCAAACACTGAAATACTGTGTTTTCTTCAGAACTGTTCTCAGCTCAGTGGAGTATGGATGACATGGTCCTCTAGTCATCCTTTGGGACAGTTTCTGATAAACGAACATTAAGGTTCAAAGGTTTGGGATTTTTTTCATAATTTTTAAATATTGGGTAAAAATATATGATGTAAGCAATTTTAAAATGGTGCTACAAGAAAAACAAACCCATGTCAAACAGTATAGTATAAGTATATGCTATTTACTCTTCGCTAACTGCTTAAAAATGATTGTGCCCAAAGGCACCTAATGACTCGATATGGAATTGCCTGTTATTGGTTCCAGCACAAAAATGACCTTGATTAACAAAGGCTTTATTTTATTAAAAACTGTTCTCAAAAATATGGGTATTCATGAGAGGCAAGAACTCTTAAATCTGATGGGTTGTAAGGTTAGCTCAAATACAACAACAAGGGGACACTGTGTTGTTGATGTGAAGCACACAAAGCTATTCAAGAAATCAACCCCTTTGGAGAATCTTCAGCCTGCTAAATGTGAGTGAGTGAGTGATCCAGAGCTGGGAGGGTGAAGCCTAGGCCATAGCTCCATCCAAGACACACAAGTTAGCCGCAATACATCTTTACGAACAGCTGCTAATGCACTGGACACTGTGCTTGGAGAAAGCCAACTGCTAAATTTGCGCCACCTAACAGACACCCTTGCTGGCTAAAGCAAGGCAAATTATGCTCTTGTGATTTCCTGATGATGGAAACATGACTTTTTAGTGATGTGTGTGACATTTCTTTACCAATGGTAAATGTCAACTAATTAAAATGATTAGAGCAGTCCCATATTTCTGAATAAACAGAATACATAAAATCCAAAATGATATTACTGAAAAAAACTAGAAACTGTGCCATATTACTGTAAACACTACAGCGATTCCAAACTTTTGAACAGTTATGTATAGTCAGGGTTTGTGTGTGGGTATGCGTGTGTTTTGGGTTTTTTCATATGCCGGGGTTTCCTGCAGGACTTTGTATCGTGTCACCCGTCTCTGCAGCGGCTTATGCTTCAGGTGGGTGAGACGGCTGGGAGGTGAGACAGACATGGAGCAATCAGGAACAAGCTTGGAAAACACAATGCACACTATTGTTCATAAATGGAGTGCACACACTCACACACACACACACACACAGCAGTGGTTAAACAAAAAGGAGCTTGTTGACGCAGACCTCTGCTCCTGACTAGGACTCTCTTGGATTTTTGGAAGATGTTTTCGATTCCCCTGAGTGAGAGACTAAAGTGGAAAACAGATGTTTGTCTTTCAGAAAAAAGGGGCTTCCTTTCAGATTGAAGAGGATCGTCCTCTCTGCCCTTGTGTTCATCCCCCTCTCTGACTCCCCCATAACCACTTCTGAGTTTGCTTGGAATACACACGTAAAAACTCCTTTTCCAAGTCCGAATGTAGACTGAGATCATTGCCTGACCCAGGGCACAGGTTTCAATCTGAACCCAAGGATCTAAATCTCAATCCAGAGGCTGAATAAACCGCTGAAAGCGGTTTCTGAGAAACTTGGCTTGAACCCAACCCGAGCTCAACATACACAGTCTTTTCCCGTTCTTTTGTTTTTGCTATACAGTAAAAACATTCGGGTTTGCTATCACAGGATGAATTAATTTCAGCTTTTATTTCTGGAGCAACTTCCTCATGCAGCAAGACAGTGACCTAAAACACACTGCAAACACAATTAAGGACATTGTCAGGAAAACTACTGAAGGAAGACCAGTTACAGCAGCTAAACTAAAGCTAAACTTGGCTTCTAATTTTAACTCTCCATTCCACCTTAAATAGTGTAGCAGTTAGATGTGTGTACATTTCAACAGCAGAAGGTAACTGCAGCATTATTTAATGTGCAACGGAGAGTTTGGTGAAGAGAAAAACCTTAGCTTAGAGTTACCATTGAGCCTGGCTGTAAACGTGATGCCACAACAACAAATGCCACCCAGAGCAGCAGTTAATGAGTGTGTTAGTTAATCTGTCAGAATATGTCTATTTTCTGCTGTTTTTGTCCACGCTGCCAAAACCACCCACAACAGTGATTTTCCTGCTGTTTAATATTGTATAAGAGCACATCTTACCTAAGTTGTGGGGCTCTATTATGTATAGAAACACAAAGATCGGACCGGTATCGGCCTATAGTCAACATTAAGAGACTCAAATTGGATTGGGGGTAAAAACCTTGAGTGGGACATACCTAGAAGAAAGCTGTGAGAAAAGCCTAGTACGTCATCCCAAAAGAAGAATGCAGCAGTTTGGTGATGTCATTATGTCACCCCTGACACAGTTATAGTGGGCAAGAGATATGCAAGCAAATATTATTAGTATTGTTTACCTTAATTTACCTTTTTGGACTATCTGTTGCAGTTTCCACACCTAAAGAGATGGTGGTGTTCTACATTGTTTAACACATTTAGGGAAAAGCTGAAGATCATCTCATAGTCAGGTTCTATTCACAAATACCTTCACTGTATAGCAAAACAAAAACTAGCTTTTCAATTTTTTTGGCAGGGACTGTGTTTGAGGAATGATATTTAAACATAAACTATATAGGCCGGGCAGTATGGCAAACTCTAAGACACACTCAGGCTGTGTATGTCAAACTTCCTGCATGCTTAAAACTAGCTAATATTTTATATGGACAGAGGCTTCAACCAGAGCCATTCAGTACCAACCCTCCCTCTCCAGTTATTCCTACTTGTTCCTAAAGGCTCCTTAAAAGCGTTTGGTGTTGTTTGTGGGATCAGATATTTACTTGTGGATGGTCATTGGGTGTTTGTGGTACCAAAGCTGTTGCATGCTTATGTGTGGTGATATGTACTGTCAAACAAGTATTGGTGAAGTGTTGATTTGTCATGTTGGCTCCTCAGCTGCATGCGCATGACTGTTTAACTCCTTAATTGTTTTGAGGTTTGAACAACCACATATGTTTCGGGGGGGGCAGACCTATCCCCAGATTTTTCTTATTAATTATGTATAGAATTATCTGAATGTTTAAATGAGTACCATAAAACACATTACACACTTGCTGTGTTAACCTACATGTACAGTAATTGACCTCACACTTTTCTTTCCTCTCCTCTTGCTTTTCTGCAATCTTCTTTCTTGCTGTCCTCTGTTGTAGGCAGGTGATGAGACCAGGTCAAAAATGCTGTCATCTCAGAGGTTGTCACCAAAGTGGTGCTTCTTGGACTGTAAGTAATGCTGCTCTTTTGTGTTTAGGTTTACTGTTCAGAGCCTGTGAAGGAGATGTCTTTATTTTTGTTTTTTTGTGCCTTTATGTAAGGATCACCTGTATGGTGCATGGCCAACCTAGATTTTTCTTTAATTTCTTCATAATGGTGTAGGTTTTGCCTGAGAACCGAAGTGAATCTGAAAAGTGATCGATTTCAAAAGGTTAGAGGTAAATGGAGGTAACTCCGAGATCAATGCTCTAGCATAAGGATAATGAGAGAGAGAGAGAGGGAGAGCGAGAGAGAGAGAAATTATTATGTAAATGTTACAACCTACTGCTTCTCCAGGGGTGCTACAACATGGCACCCCTCTTTCCTGCCCTCTTACCCCTACCTTGAAATGTGATTAAATAAAGGTTAAGAAAGGTTCTGACTGAGAAAAGAGTATCTACATTGACATTTCAGCTCTAATGAACAGGCCATTACCATGCCAGCATTACTGTCACAAAAGGGAGGGGTGATAGATGAACAGATACGGAGAGAGAGAAAGCGAGAGAGAGAGAGATATGGGAAGAGCGAAAGAGAGAGTAGTGTAGATTAATTGGATGTCTGACACGATAGACTCGGTGGGATGTTCTCCTCCTGCCAACTCTCACCTCCAGACCAGCTCTGATTCTGCTCATTTCTCAAAGAGTAAAAGCCCTGAAATCACACACCCTTACACAGTTTTAGCTACTGAGCTTAGTGTGAAACAGGATTTACTAATACCATGGAAACAGACCTCAAATAAACCTGGCCAAAAGTAAATCAACCAGAACCACTAAGGCAAACATCACCTTGCTCTCCTGAACCATTAGACCTAAAACCAACTGTCTGTCCAGAAACATAAAGCCACCACTGTCTTGAATTTCCTAAACCATTAGAGCAAACACTGATGGTCTTCACAAAACCATAAAGCCAAACACCACCTCTCTGTTCTTTGTTATATATTACTGTGTTCTCCAGAACCTTTATAGCTAGATATCTAGTCAACTCTGTGGCCAGAGCATTGCGATCCAAACTAAGATCCAACACCACTGTTCGGCTCTCCACACCATTACTACCAATACTGTTCTACTCTCCACACCACTACAACACCACCATTCTGCTATCCATACCATTTCTTCTAATGGCATTCTGCTCTTCACTCCATTACTACAACACCACCATTTTGCTCTCCACAACCTTTACTACTAGCACCAGACTGCTTTCTACAATCCCAACACTATCCCAACACTATTCTGCTCAACCTTTACTACCTTCACTACCAACATTGTTCTGTACAACAAAGTCCACTGCCAACACTGCATTGCACAGTCATTCATTCTAATACAGAATGTTCAACAGACATCAACATTTTACACCCTTAACATTCAAGGTGATGTATTGCCACAAAAAAGAAAAAATAAAGAAAATTGGAGTCACATATAAACAGTTGTAAGTTGTAAGAAAAACACACCTTTGTAACTGTGTATGTGTGTACACAGTAAGACCAATGTCTTTAAAATCCCTAACCTGGATCAAGAGTTAACAGAAATTTATACATCTCTACTCTACTCTACTCAACTCTTTTAAGCAGAAAGTGTCCTACAGGCTTTTTTTTTAATTGAGTAGTCCTATAAGAGCTGAGGTGAACTAAGGACTGGAAACAACAGAAATTAAATGTGTGATTAATTCTGCCCTAAGTAACAATGCTGTTTTACCAATCAGACATGGGATTATTGTTAAGATGCAAAGTGACAATCATTCTTGAATTACCTTCCTTTGTTAGGGAATCTGCAGTTCTTTCTTTTATTAAAGGTAAAATTCTGTTATTGTTGCCAGAGAGCAGTATGTCAAGTAATACTGTATATTCATGTAAAAAAAAGGTACAGCTAAGCATATTATTTATAAGAAGCCTGCACTCTAACACATGCTTTAGGGTGGAATCCGTAATCTCTCTTGTTACCAGTCCAAAACTACAGGCAGATCCTGGTTGTATGTTTAGTTTAAGTCATTTCCCTGTTTATTCATTGTTTTGATGTGAAACTGAATCAGGGCACATCTGTCTGTCAAAGCTGCCTTACACTCTTGGCAGCCATTTGGTGGAGAATTGGATGACTTCCCTGTCCCAGATCACAGAGAGAGCGAACGAAGAAGGATAAATACAAGAGCATGTCTTTCAGTGTTGAAAGGAATACTGTTTGGAGGAAGGTCTAGGAGAAACTGCTACATCTCTCCTTTTGTTTCCACCCCTCATTTCCTCGTCTTCCTCTGCTTTCTGCTCCTCCCTTTGGCTTAGGGTTGATCCACTAGCTCCACTTTTGGAGACAAAATGGTTGCTGGGATTTCTGGAATACAGCAGAAGGAAGGGGAGGGGGGAGTAAAATGGAAATACACAGGTAGTTCTGGGAACAGATTTTACAAGAGCTGAAAAATGAACAATAAAATGAACAATATTATTAGAGTTAGAGATTATTATAATAATTTACTAGTTCTACTAGGACTTGTTCATTCTCACACACTCGTATCTGTACAAGGTTGATATGGCAGCAAGTTGTCAATTGAAACAAGCAGTTACACAGCTCAAAAACTAATCACTCATTTGAAGACTAAAAGAGAAACTCAGCAAACCAACTCTTGAAGACTTGATTCCATCACGTAGCGTAAAGGCATCGTTTGTGGCTGAAAGAACTGCATGTAGCTAAATAACCAAGCAACAAAGCATGTGAACAGTTGGTGCTAAAGAAGTGGTTCTTTACAGTGTACAGTGACCAGACACTTTCATAGTACTCGTATGTGACAGCCAAAACAAAGCCATAGAGAATACACAAGCTTGTAAGCTCGCAAAGGTGGCTTTGACTTCACGTAACCTTTGCAGGATTCATTTTGCTGAAAGTATACTGAGGCCTGGTTGTGCCAGGTGATGTTTAAATTTGCATAAATAATGTTTTTAAAGCCATGCTTACTGATTGCTGGCGTTTCTAAACTTCCTCAAGCTTTGATTGTACTGTTTTCTTCTCACCCAAGGGAAGCTCATACAGTAATGTTAAGGCAAAGTATGTTTCCAGGACAAAACTATATGTTTAGTGTTGATGTATTTTCAGCTGCTCTTTGAGTAAAAAAGTGTTATTCATTAATAATAAATAAAAATAAATATAAATATAATTTTCCAATTTTTGTTATTAATAAAATGTATTAATACATTGGTTTGTAAAATACAGATAAAAGAAGCTATGGTGAGGTTCTCTGTGCATCATTCTGATGGATTTTTGTACAAATAAATGCTTACGGTTCAGATTAATAGCTCAGTAGTAAAGTAGTAAAACTCAAAACCAACGTTGCTGTGTGTCACCACTGAAACGGACCTGCCATAAACAATCTATTGCCCATAATTGATCTGGGTTGTTTTTGCTGTTGTAATGACTGCTGCTTCCTGCTCATGTGCCATTTAAACTGAGCGCATGTTGGAGAGTGAGTGGCTCTTTGTGCCCATGGGGTTTTCATGACAATCTGTCTGCGTAGGTGTGTGTTTTTGTGTGCCCTTAATGGCCTATTAAGCAGCTTGTTCGTACATTCGTGCATTGTTCTTTTTTGCCTTTATTACACCATACTGTGCCTGAAACACCTCAACAAATCAATTCATTAATCAATTGATCAATCCAACGATTGCCTCTCCGTCCTGTGCTGTCCGTTCACTGAAACTGATCACATGAAAAAAAACCTTATACATTAGTGCCACACTGACTAATGAATGAACTGTACTATACTGTGCTGCGCTGTAGTCGCATTGTTACACTTAAAAAAAGTTCAGCACATAAACATTCAGAAAACGATTGAAGGAAATTAGAAAAAGTTTAGCCCTTTATCTCCAGTTTAGAAAAACAGGCTCTCTTTGACTAGGGACAGCACCGGGACCTGTTTTTACAATTTCAAACAATTCCTCTTTTAAATTCAAATATTTCCCTTGAGCAGGCTACTGTTTACAGTGGAATCCTTAATCTCCCTTTTTACCAGTCCAAAACTATAGACAGATCCTGGCTGTATGTTAGTTTAGGTCATTTCCTTGTTTATTCATTGTTTTGATGTAAAACTGAATCAGGGCACAGCTGTCTGTCAAAGCTGCCTTTCACTCTTGGCGGCCATTTGGTGGAGAATTGGATGTCTTCCCTATCCCAGATCACAGAAAATGTTTTAAAATGTTGTTTTAATTGAAAGGAAATTAAAAAAAGCTTATCCCTCTATCTTTAGAAAACAAGCTCTCTCTCTGACTAGGGACAGTACATGGACCTACCTGTTTTTATAGTTTTCAGATAATTCTATTTATCTATATTTTCCCTTAATATGCTACTGTTTATGTGTAATTGTTCAGAGATAAGTCTAAGAAAAACACAAGACTTTTAATACTGTTATATAACAAACCAGAAGCTAGTCTGTCCTTGCCAGATATATTAGCTTAGGGGGGAGAGTAAGGGAAGTTAGATGGGTTTATTTTTCTTTGGTTTAAAATCTGCCTTTGGTCACTGATAGGTTAATCTGGGCTGAACTCTAAATGATTGTTTTAATTAAAACATGTTTTTGTAAGGAAATGAAAGTTGCTCCCACCATCTCCAGTTTTGAAGACTGGAACTTTCCCTCATTCACCCCAGCCACAATCAGTTCAGGCTGCACAGTTTAAACTGATGCTTCTTCTAGATCAAAATCATTCCATTCATTATACAACCGTTTATGTATACAACTGTTCTGTTTATCTATGTAGTCTTTAAGTACTGCAACATTGAAACAATTGCAAAACCTCTAATTTGTACCTCTAATTTGTTATATCTTGTAGCGACAACAGCGGATCGATTTTACAGGATTGATCGAGCCCAGGTGGGTCAGACTAACGGCACTTATGCACTTATACCCTCTAATGACTAATTATTCTAATGGGAGACATTCTGCTAGACCGCACACTGAGTCAGTCTATGTTTTCATCTGTTTGGTAGGTAAAAGATATGTTATGTGTACAGTGCTGCAGTACAGTGCTGTGCAGTTGGTGGGCTTATGCTTTTAAGAACACCATATAACGTCAACGTGAGGTGTTATTGGAGCGTTAGAGGGTTATTGATTACAAGGTTGTGGGTTCGATAAGCAGGTCTACTGAGCTGCCCTTAAACACTCTTTGCTCCAGGGTTCCAATAACACAGGCTGACCGTATACTCTAACCCCAGCTCTCCTAGCTACACTGGAACCTAGATAAACAGTGTGTTATGTTGTTTTATATAAGAATATAAGCTTGCATTGTCCACTTTTTTATCATTTTGTTTGTACAGTATACAAGAGAAGAAAGTATGAAGTACAAACAAACAATCAAGAGAACAAAAAGAGGAAATGATTAAGTTACAAAATGCTGAAGGAAAATACATAAATATATACGCACATACACTTGTGGTGGCTCAGCGGTTAGAGCGCCGGGATATTAATAACAGGGTTGTGGGTTCGATTCCCGGGCTCGGCAAGCTGCCACTGTTGGGCCCTTGAGCAAGGCCCTTTACCCTCTCTGCTCCCTGGGCGCTGGAGTTGGCTGCCCACCACTCTGGGTGTGTGTGTGTACTCACTGCCCCTAACACATGTGTGTGTGTGTGAGTGTGTGTTCACTGCCAGATGGGTTAAATGCAGAGGACACATTTCGCTGTACAGTGCACACTGTACAGTGACAAATACGTGCACCTTTACTTAGGAGAAACCCAATCAGTTAGTATTGCTTTATGTGATTGAGACATTTGTACAGTGTTGTATGTCTTTCTTTAACCCTTTTTATTAAAAATAAAAAAAGTTAAAGATGTCTTTTATGTTTTTTGCTCTGTGATTTGTGTGCGTGCGTGCGTGCGTGCGTGCGTGCGTGCGTGCGTGCGTGCATGCGTGCGTGTGTTTTAGGAGCATCTACACTACGTGACCGAGATCTCTCAGGACGAGTTGTTTATCCTGGACCCCGAGCTAGTAGTCACGGAAACTGTGAGCACATCACCGGGCATGCCTGACCTGGTAGACTCATCAGGAGAGAACTCTTCAACGCAGCGCAAATTTGCCTTCCCATCATCCTCTTCTTCTCCACCCTCCTCTCCAGCTCCCAGGTCAGATATCACACATTAGCACATAGGCGCAAATGGCCTATTTTTAAAGCCTTTTAGGACGTATACTGTTAATTATGGCTCTAATGATGTTTTGATTAATGAGCTGTAGGGCAGGCCCCTTCAGAGCGAAGGGCACCTCTATAGTCACGTAATTACCACTTACATTACAGCTGTGGAAATGGAACAGTTGGTATAGACTAGATTTATATTATACTTTATTGGCTAGCGCGTTAAAGAATTACACATTATGCTATAAATGATTAATTTGTGGTTAGCCTTGCTATTCACACATTAGTACAAAGCATTATAATGCTGCCATCCTACAAAAAAAACCTTGTATCTTCATTTCTGTTTTTGAGATCATTTGAATCTGACAGATTTCTTTTTCTTTGCATTGTTTCAAAGGTTCATGATGAATGGACCAATAGGAATGCTCCAAAATGTTGCTCCAGTCTGTTTGTTGACTTCCATTGAAAGTTAAGGATATTTGTCCTGTAAAGTGGTCAATTTGAAGGTGCAAGGTTTTTGTCTGACAGAGATGACTTAGAAAACTGCATTTTATTAAATAATAAGACTGACATAGTTCTGTACCACATTTTAAGTGTTTAAAACATAACATTTCAATACAAATAATAAAAAGAAAAGTAAACCATGCAGCATGTAAAGCACTCAGAAGTGTGGAGCAGCACATTCACAGCCAGTGTGAAAAGAGAATAGGTGTTCTGTTGTTAAATCTAGTTCATGTGTCACAATTTAGCTTCTGTTATTAATGGGTTTAGAGTTAATAGGTTTTATGGTCTGTTTTTAATACAGGAAAATGACTACCTGTTAATCATGCTCCAAGAGATTAGGCTGAAAAACACTGAAGAGTAGTCAAAACACACTGTTTCCCCACATTATACAATCTATATGTAATGCACCTACACACATTCACATTCCAGAGCGTATATAGGCTGTTTGCATTCGTTGCACTCAACATGTACATGTGCAAGGTGTGTATTTGTGTGTGTGTGTGTGTTTCTGTGTGAGACAGAAGAGCAGAGTGTAGAAAAATAGACTGTTCCCCGCAGCACTGCACTTGATCCACACCTCTATTTATAGATGCCTGCAAAAATCCATACAACTCCATGACTTGTGCTAATCTCCTCCCAGTGAGGAGGGGTGCATGGGAGCGTGCGCTTGTGTGTGTGGGTGTATGAGAGTTTGTTTTGGTTGGTGGTGTTTGTTGGTGCAGGATCATGGTCAGTTTGTGTAAGAGATAGAAATGAAAAATTAGTTTGAAGAACTTTCTTCAGCTCTTTTGTTAACTGATAAAAATATAGCCAAGAAAATGAGAGAGAGAGAGAGAGAGAGAGAGAGAGAGAGAGAGAAATTAACTCTCTCTGGACATGGATGGATCATTCTTTCTTTTTTTTTCTTTCTTATCTGTTCATTTCTCTTTCAGACAGACTCCTGATATGTGCTGGTATGTGAGTGTGAGTGTGTGTTTGAAGCTTTTAAAGGCAGAGCAGCATTAAAAGTAGGGTAGCTGTGCTTGGTCCTGCAGAGGCTTGAAATAGAATACCTAATAAAAACCCCACATAGAACTCTATAGAACAAACACCCAGTGGGTTCCTCTGCATATATGTGTATAAGTGTACGTGTGCACTTGGTTTTACTCTCGTTGTCAGACCCAAACGGAACGGTAGGCACATTATGTAACGTGTTTTTCCCCATTGGAGAGAATGTTATTTACACATAATTTACCTTAAAGTTGATAAAAGCTAAAGTAGTCAACGTCTGTCCTCTTAAGTAGTGAGGGGACCAGTTTTTCTTGAGTTCAACTTCCACGGGTTAGAGTTAGAAATAGTTTTTATCTGGAAAAACACTGTACTGCTTGCCAGGCATGTTTGAGCAAATTAAGAATATATCATCTCTATGCAAGCATTGGGCCTCATACATATCTTTTTAAGAAGCTCCTTAAATATGTTCTTGAAAAAAAATCTAAATGAAAAGTCGATGTTGGTTTCCTGTTTTTAAATTGCAGAATTGTCCACTGATCTTATAATGATGGATCTTACTGTCCTTGAAAACTGCGCAAGTGGGTTTTTAAAAGAAATATCTTCTTAAGAACTGTTAATAAAGTAATGGTAAATCGCCCAGTCATGGCAACTTATACTAGTATACCTTTATATATATATATATATATATATATATATATATATATATATATATATATATATATATATATATATATATCATCCTTGTTTTAATTTTTTTGTATACGCTGACTTCTCACCATTAACTTGTGCATGGCTGTTGCTAATTTCATTTAGTGAGCTTGCAGATCTCTGTCTGAAAAACAGCTGACAGCTGGTTTGTATCTGTATGCTTGGCAGTTTGGGATTGATGTCAAATTTGAGTGAATTTAGCATTGCCTTTCATAACAGTGAAGCACTAGGTTCTGTTAAACAGGGCATCGATTTGATTGCAAAAATTAAAAAGGAGATTCCAAAGTATGACTGTCCTAAAGCACAATTCAAATGGAGAGGTGGCCAAGCTTATGTTTCAACTTAACGATGGCAATGCATCTTGTGTTGTGTTTGAGCTTCAGCTTCATGCACTATGTTCCGCTCAGTAGGCATGCTAACATTGTATTTTTGTTTGTTTGTTTGTTTTTACATCAAGTATTACCACTCTGTGATGTTTAAAAGAGAATTAGGTGGCAGCTTAATAGTTACAATGGCAGCTTAGCAGCTGCAGATATCGAATCCACATCAATGGGATCAGTAACCCATGGTGCTAACAACAGAGACACAACTGCCCCTTAAAACAATAGTTGTCTTTGAATATCCCCAAGTGGAAAGCTTGGGTCAGAGGGCAGGGTGAACTTGCTACAAAACCCCTGGAACAGAGAAGTTAATGGCCTTGATCAAGGTCCAAACAGTGGCAGCTTAGCAGATGTAGGGATTGAAGCCACAACCCTGGGACTGATAAATCTAACCCTAACCCTCAACAAAGTTGTATTTTTGTTGTAATAGATGATTATTTCTGACTTGTTGCCCAGATAAATGGGTCTTAATACAGTTCTGCAATTATTTATTTATTTATTTTTGGCAAATAAAACACACAGTAGAAGTCTCACACAAAATGTTTGATATTTGCTGGTAATATTTCCATGACTTTTCCAATCAGTTTTGTGTATGAATTGTATAATTACAGCTTTACACTTCTTTGCACTTGACTGGGGCTTCCACATGCAACATTCAGTGTAAAGTCATGATTACCATACAGCACTTTTTTATAGCAGGCCAACAGGAAGTTTCCATAACGTTAGCAATACAAGTGCAGTTTAGTGTGCATGTGTCTTTGCACGGGTGTGAGCGCTCCTCTCATTAAGCTTGGTCTAAGATCAGATTACTCTGTACAGCAGTCACGCTTATCATGACTAGAACAGAGGGTGTCTGCAGAGTCACGGCTCATTGCACTACTGACATCGCCATGTACTCTTAAAGTTTACTTCTCCGAGGGCAAGCACTCCAGCGACCACTCATCAGCATTTATTGAGGGAATTTATTGAACTTCTTTTTGGAGAGCTGCATGGTCTGTCCAAGGAGAGACCCTAACTGCTACAAAGCCGCAGACGCTGTGTCAGCTAGAAAGCTGGACTTCAGAAGCTTATGCTTAATAATTTGTGCTGTATGTTACATCATCTCATATGGCTGCACTGTTTCCTCTCTGCCTCTCTGTAGCAGTAAATGTTCCAGTTTATTTATTTATTTGTTTTTTAGCAGGGCAGAAAACATTGCATCCTTACAGAAGACTTACAGATTGCTAAGGCTGGCTGAATGTTTGTCCAGAGAGTAGTAGTCCAGCTGAAGCACAGACTCATCACATACTGATTAGCACTGCAGTTAACACTCAGATGAAAAGACATCCTGCATGTGTGTGTTTGGTCCCTACTTTTTTCCTACTAAAATATCCTGACTGTGTAGAAAAGCAGAGACCTACAATACTGAGCAAAAGTTAGAGACCATGGGAATAGGAATGACCATTAAGTACAAATTATTCAGTTTTCAGCATCAGTGGAATAGAAAAGAAGAAAGCAAACAACTAAATTTGATACCAAATGGCTCAGTTCGTCTTATTTTACAGCTTCTATTCATTCTCTTTTTTGCTCTCTGCAGGGATGTGTCTCGACACTTCAGTCAAAGTTCAGTTTTAGAAGATTTAAATGGTTCTGGTAACCCCAAACACCACGCTCAGTGCTCTGGACTCTGGTGTGGTCATTCCATTGTTTTGAGAACATCAGCATCTTCTTTGTTTGATTTTCCATTGTTAATTTTTGGTCCTTTTCTCAAGAAGGGTACTGTTTCTTACTGAGAGTACCTGTTGAGGTGTCTTCTCACAATGGCAGGATGGACACAAACAGTAATGTTGTTTTTGTGTTTTAGATTAGAAGTGAGAGTGGAAATTGATTTTCTCTTCTCTCTGTTTTCTCTTGGACTTGTACTTAATGGTTTGTACTCAATGGCCAGGGCGAAATGAAATAATCAAAGGATGGTCTCTTTGCCCAGTACTAAAGAGTGGAGACTGGAGAATTTACTGTAATAAAGACCAATGTGGATTGTCACAAAAGAGTTTACTAAATGCATAATTGATGTGTGGAGGACCAGTAAGGTGACCTCTAGTCAGTGGTCATCCTAGCCCAAAGTGTCTGTGAGCAGAGTGCGTGTGAACTAATGCAGTCCCAATGAATTGCTTTTGAGGCCATTTGGGGCTTTAACCCATTGCATAAGTAAGACAAGTAATTATCAGACTGCTGCCTCTGGGGTTAGAGCTCATCTCCCTCTATCTTTACACACACCTTATACAAGTGCATGTTGCCTTATTGAGTTAATGTGATTTTGTTTGATTTATTACATTTTATTCTACATTGCTTATTTGCAATTTAGTGGGCTGGAGACCACCGGAGCGCATTAGGCAGAAAGCTGTGCTGATACACATTTCATGCTGAATTAGTTCCGACAGCTCAATTGCTACTATTGTGATCGGAAGCTGATGATGCAATACGTGCATTGATGAATGCTAAACATGCTGTTTGCATTGGCAAGTCTGAATACACCCCAAGCACTGACTAGCAGCACCACGGGCATGTGCTGACCTTAGATTTGGTGTGTTACATAATGGTCACTGATTGGAAAATCCAATTGTATTGCCAGTTTGTGATCAATTGACAGAACGCTCTTAACCTCAGGCTGGGACATTTGAGATGAACTAGACGGTCACGTGGTTAGAGTTGATTTGTCAGTCTGTCTCTGTACAGTCCGAGAACAGAAAGCGGATTGTAGTTGCTAGGTGCCTAAAGATCAAAACCAAATGTTTCTCTTATCTTAAAAGCTTTGAGAACTGTGTGTGACTGTGCAGTCTTGATCTTGTCTGCATCCAAAGCACACATTGTGAATTATTGAAGCAACGTCAAATATGGTTGTTATTGCACGGCGTACTGTGCTGTTGCCTTGCTGTCCGTTCTCATTGTGGAATAATTGTTCTTTTGTGGGTTTACTCTCGCAGAGTATTTATGAGACACTACAAGGCAATATGAGCAGATAGCCCTGAGTTCAAACTGTCTCCAAGTTATGTGTCTGTTCGCTTCTTTTTCTTAAATGGTCGATTCATTAAAACAAATGTTGACTTTCTGTTTCTCTTGGCCAAGCATCAAACATTGCTGAGAAACCCACAGAGCTTTTATCCGCTGCCCTGACCTTTTTACCAGGCATTTTACCATTTTGTTATTGCTTCGTCTTTCTTGTCCTTCTTTTTTTTGCCTCTTATTGATCTCTCTACCATTTTTAGACACCATTTTGTTTGTGTTCTGTATTTGTTGCTCACATCCCTGTGTGCACACACACACAAGGCTCTATTTTTCAGATCGTTGCACTCTTGATCACTCTGGGGGATGAAACGATTCTGCAATGAGTCAACATACTTTTTTAGCTCTGCTCAAAATTGCATATAAAAAGACCAAATGAAGGGAGGTGAGTTTAGCCTGCAGGCAGAAGTCTGTGGATACTGTGAATGCTAGTGTTACAAAACTGCTAAGCTATGTTATATTTAATTAGTAAAATACTGAACATTTTACAAGTGGTTGTTGGTTTAGAATAGGCTCACACAAAAGCACACAGTTGCATCTTATTATAACCTTTTTATTAGACAAATCTTATGAAGTCTTAAGTCAAGACTGTATATGGGGCAAAGACAAATGCAAAGGAATGTGATAAAGCTGCTGAAACCCTTGAAAGTACCACCCTTGTGACACATAGAAGTAAATTTGGTTCTTTTACTTTTATTTCTAAAAGAGTAGAGCAGCAAATAGAGGCTGTTCCTTATCTAGATCCTACAAGAATATGGGACTCCCTTTGGGAAACCAGATGGAATAAACTTTCTGTAGTTGAATAATGATTTTATTTAGTAATGGCATTGAGAGGCACATATTAGCTGCTTATCTGGATTAGAGAGTCTTCAAATCTGAAGACGTTGCACATGTATACTAATGGATTTTCTGACTAAACCTGACCTGGAGAAACTCATCCATGCCTTTATTTCTAGCAGGATTGATTACTATCATGGTCTTTTAACTGGACGCCCAAAAAGACTTTCAAATTGCTTTGGTTCATTCTAAATGCAGCTGCCACAGTTTTAACCATGGGCAGAAAAAGAGAACACAATATCCCTTTCTTATATCCTTACACTGGGTACCAGTATGCTACACAACAGACTAAATATAGTATTATTGGTCTGTAAATCACTTAATGGTAGAAGATGTGTATTTGTCTGATATGCTGCAGGAAAACTCTTAGATCATTAGGCAGTAGGCAGTTTGTCTTTCCTAAGGATAAGACTCTTAAATAGAGCAAGAGAGCATTAGATGAACTCTAACACTAGAGCATTTAAAATCAGGGCTGAAATGTTGTTATTTGGTGTTATTAAGTATTTTATCAGTATTTTATTTGCTATTGTTAAATTTTTGTTATCTTTCTTTTTATAGCTTTGTATAGTTCTCTTTGTTACACAAAAAAACTCTTGCCTGATGGTTCAACCTTTAAATAAGCGCATTTCAGTGAATTGAAAGACTTGAATATTTCCAAGAAAAGTTTCTCAAACTCTTTTTGTCTCTGTGTTTCTCATATCCTCTGGAAATATCCCACAAGAGCACATTTTATTCAAATCAGGGTGCAGCAGTTCAATGTAAGCTGTGCTGGCTCTGTTCTTGTGTGTGTTCCATGTATGAGCCCGTGTGGTGTGTGTGCGTGCGTGCGTGCGTGCGTGTGTGAAATGCATCAAAAATGGCACAGCAGCTGAACTTCTTTATTCCAGGGTCTGACTCTGAGAAACGAAAGCTAATGCATTTTGCATGCGCCCCCACTTTCATCCACATCCCAAAGCTCCAGATAGAAAACAAGAGAAAGAATCAACAGTCAGTCCTCTGTCAGAGACAGGTCATTAAATGGTATCAAATTCACGAGTCAGCTAAAGAGCGGAAACAAACCTCACCGTTTTGGGGACGCTTCTGCCAGACTAGCGACATCAAACCCCACTGAGGCGCACAGAAGTCAGGCCTGGAAAGTTACGTGACAGTGGAAAAGCTCTTTGTTAGCATGTTTTACAGCAGTGAGTTAAACACAGTGTTTTTCTCTCTCTGTAGGATTGCGGAGCTGCAGGCCGTTCAGAGGAAGCGTGTGTCCAGCGATAGTTCACTAACTGAAGCGCTGACCCACAGCGAGTCGCTCAGAACCACCAAACCAGCACTCAGCAGGTTAGATGCGCACACACACTTATAGGAACAGATACAATCTCGCTGTTAGGCACACAACAAACTATAACAAACTAAAATGTGAATATTGCAGTTTAAGATTTCAGTTTATGAAATCTATTTCGGTTACTTTTCACGTTGTATTGATATAGATTTATTTTAGTTTTTATTTATCTTCACTTTTAGTTTTTAGTGTTATAATGAAAGCTGTCAGTGTAAAG
Source organism: Salminus brasiliensis (assembly GCF_030463535.1). Classification (NCBI taxonomy): domain Eukaryota; kingdom Metazoa; phylum Chordata; class Actinopteri; order Characiformes; family Bryconidae; genus Salminus; species Salminus brasiliensis. The sequence continues at coordinate 7,665,245 of NC_132902.1, read as the reverse complement.
TTGTAATCAGAACCTGCAAATATGGTTTATTAGCTAAATGCACTATGTTTGCAATAAACCAATTAAACAAGACCAATTTCAATAGTTCAACACAGCTAATACAAAGATCAGTAATATAATACAAATACTAAAACTTCATCACAAAAGGCCACTTTTAAGGACAGCTGCAGTCTCAGAATTAGTCAACCCCTTCATGACATGCGTCTTTAGTATTTTGTAGAGCAACCTTTTGCTGTTACAATGTGCTAGCAGCGAGAAATCGTATGACCATTGGTTCATTAATATTCTTGGGGTTGTGTGCTGGAACCACCTTCTTCAATTCCGAAAGACTTTCTAAAGTTCCAGTTTTTTTTCATCACTCCACAGAACAGAATCCCAAAACATTGACCTTGCGAACTCTGCTTCCAACTGTATCTTCAGGAGTATTCAATGCCTTTGCTTTCTTTTGTGTGCTTTTCCTTTTTTGTGCAAGGCGATGACTAAATGTGGAGAAAGCACTTGATGTGTTACTTTATGTGAGCTATTGAAATTGGTCTTGTTTGATTGAACTTTTTCTTCATTTTTCCAATAAACCTAATATGCAACGAGGGTGGAATTATTTCAATTGCAACTGTAGGTGTTTAATCCCTTGACGCAGCAAGGCTTACTACACACAGTTAAGGTTGCATAATTTCTGCAGAAACTACAAAACTAACATTTATAAATTATTTCATTACAAATTGCAGCCATAGACTTGTTCGACGTCTTTGTGTACTAATACATCTTCAGACTTCACACTTCTGGTATCACTGTTCATGCTTTGCTCACTTTTGAGTCACTGAAAGCTCTGAGGTGGTTTACAGTGTCTGCTCTATTTCCCTTTACCCTGACTGACCACAGGTACACATAAATCAGCTCATACTCCCACAGTAATCCGTCACTTGACAGTAGTTTCCTTCAGCTAAGCGCTGCTGTTTTAGCATAGTGGAAAATGGGACACAGTGTAACTTCTAGGCCGTTAGAGAGATGCTAGCGGGGGCTCTCTATGCTCTAAATTCTTGTTTAATAACTGCAGATGTGATTAAAAAATGTTTGTTGTGTGTTTATGGTTCAGCTAGGTGCCGGTGGCATGGGTCTGGGCATGTTTTTTTATTTGCTACCATGAAAAAGAATCTTATCGTGGTTACTGATCTTGCCTAGACTGAGCATGTTTAGTTCACGTTCTGTGAGTCATTTAAATTGAATCATTGCCTGCCTGATTCAGGTGCTGACTAAGTTAAAGATTTAAAGAGATTCTTGTTTTCCCATAGAGAAGTTGGTTGAAGGATAGCCTCTCACAGGAGGAAATGTCATAACTAGCCCCCTACCTCCCCATAAATTTAAAAAGGCAAAAATATTTTATTCATAGATTAATTAAAAGCCTACTTCAGATATTTAAAGTGTGTGTAAATTGTATTATTCTGAAATTAGCTTTGTGCTTTGTGGTCAAAAATACATTTTACCACCTTTAACACAGCCTTTTTTCACTAATCATGTGTATTTGGTCCAGACGTTTACTTTGTCACATGCATATGAACACAACCATACACACACATACATGGCATGCCTGCACACACTTTTCTATGTGTGTGCTATGCTAGTGGTAGCAGGCTTTTTCAGCCAGTGGCATTGAATGTCATTTACCATGTGTAAATTCATCTTCCATGCTTTCTATATGCGCTCGTGTGTGTGTGTGTGCATGTGTGACTTCTGTTATGTAAAATTCAGGCTGTGTTCCACAATCTCTTTGCTTGCAATCATGCATGGCAAACCACACACTCTTACTTAGTTATACACACCTACACTCTTCAAACAAAGCAAAGGTGCTACAAAGGGTTCTTTGAAAGATACCATAGAATAATCACTTCTGATTTCATAAAGAACCATGTTTGTGAAAGAGATATTGGAGTGTATAAGTGTGGAGAACATTTTAAAGGTCTAAAGAACCTTCGCTTGATCTCTTTTACAAAAACAATTGTTTATAAAAATCAAAAGTGGTTGTTCTCTGGCATCTTTTAAAGAACCTATGGTAGCACCTTTATTTTGCAGGATTAAGCTGTTCATGTGGAACTTAATATTGAAATGTCATTTTCCAGGCTGTTTGTCTTCATAACAGTTTCAGTTTCTGCTTATTCCTCCATTTCTCAGTAAACGTCATTTTTAGGAGATACTGGAAGAATTCAATCTGGCGGAAGTCTATGGAAGTTATCGGCTCACTGATAGTAACAGATAATTCATTTCCCCGCTGGATCGGGCGGCGGGGAGGAAATTCAGCCTCAAAATGGAATCAGCCATGAAATATAAAGATGTTAGGAGGGTCTTTGATATTGAGGTGGCGAGTGTGACAGGGAGAGCGATGAGGAAGGCGCTGCCTCAGACAATTCACCGTTCCCCGCTCTCTAAATACGATGCAGGGACTCGCTTACCTCCTGTGGGACACAAAGGGGAAAATGGAAAATGTGAAAAAGTAACTGAGCGCATGTTCAACCCAAAAACGACACACACTTCTCTGCTTGACACGTATGCGCTTATTGCGAGAACTGATACGCTAGTGAGCTCGATTAGCTGCTGCTGTCTACTTTAGGTAGCAGAATCCTCACACACATGAGAATGAGGGATGATACTAAACCTGATCTCTAACTTCTGACAAAATGTCTCTTAGAATAGTATTTAGAATAGGTGAAAAATCTAATTTATACAGTTTGCACTTACTCCAGATATGGCCGATTAGCCTCTCAGTCTCCAGTGTTATTCACAAAGGCCACACTTTCCTAGTTTAATTAGTTGGTCTCGGCCTTTAACAGTTCTTGTGCGCTTCTTTTTGGTTGAAATAAAACCTGAACATGCTGCCACACTGAGTTGGTGGGCCCTGGTCTATTATTTGTTAGTAACGTTGGCCTTATAGCTCCAGTGCCAAGCAAAATTTGGACACCAAACCTGTCTATGTTGATTGATTAAATCTGGGGTAAATAGAAAACCATGTGAATTAGATTTCTCACTAAACAATTCCTTTGAGATAATTGGATCATTTTACGGGTTTGTTCTAAATGATTGTCAGATCTGTCAGCAATGTGGCTTCAGTTGCTGTGACCCCAAGCTTTGGGAAATCAGTATTATATAATACACTTTGTATTAGTATTAAAAATAACAGAACCGCACAACTTCAAATAGACAAGAAGTTGCGTACTAAATTTACAGCAGTATGGAGCAGTGTAATCTCTAGCACAGCACAGCAGTGATAATTGAGGAATGTGTTTTTTTTATGATTTATGATTTCAGTTCTTCTTTTGATTTGTTTTTGGTTTATTGTTGTTTTGGTTTTGTTGTTTTGAAGGGCGGGGGGTGTTCATCGCTCAAACACAACCGCAGCCGATTTCAAACCAGCTCAAATCAGGTGAGATTCAGCTCCACTCACACACTCTTACCTCTTACAAAATCCTTCCATCACTCTCACCTCTTTCTCCTCCTCCCTTCTGCTGTTCTCTCAGGCACATTTCTTTCCTTTTCTTCCTACTTGCCTCACTTCTCCTCACCTCTCCACTTTCCCTGTCACACTACATCTCCCCATGTCTTTTCTCTCTCTGTTCACCTCTGTTCACTGCTGTCTTTTTACACGTCTTTCTCATCTCCTCTGTCTTGTTTGCTCTTCTCTTCCCTTTTTTCCCTCTTGTTTTCTTCTCTCTTCATCTCAATTGCTCTTCTTTCCTTTCTCATTTCTCTTTCTGGTTTTCTTACACTGTCTCGAAGTCTCTCTCTTCATTACTTTTCTATCTCTATTACTCTCACTGTCTTTCAGGGTCCTCTCTCTCTCTCTCTCTTGCTTTCTCTATCTCTATCTTTCTCTATTCCTTATGTTCTCATTTGTCCTCTCTCTTTTTATTACATGCCATCTTAAAGAGTCCCCTCTGTCTGTTCTCTTCTCTCTCTCTCTCTCTCTCTCTCTCTCTCTCTCTCTCTCTCTCTCTCTCTCTCTCTCCCTCTCTCTCTCTCTCTCAGTCTCATTTGTCCTCTCTCTTTTTCTCACATACTATTTTAAAGAGTCCCCTATGTCTTTTCTCTCTCTCTCTCTCTCTCTCTCGCTCTCGCTCTCTCTCTCTGTCTCTTTTGTTCTCTCTCTTTTTCTCACATGCTATCTTTGAATCCCCCAGTCTCGTCTCACTCTCCTCTCTCTCTCTCTCTCTATCTGTGTTAATGTTGGTCTATCTCTCCTCAGCTCTGTTTAGGTGGTGGATATTAGCGTTTAAAGTTGAAGTTAGCTCACAAATGAGCTTTGCTTTATTCCCTGGGCGGGTTGTTACTGACCGCCGGTCACTCTGCCCAGCTATGACTGTTAGTTTTCTTGTCCCCGTACGAAGATGAAATGAACTTTCACTGCCAGCGCACAGACAGCAGGGGGACATTTTTGCGGTTATTATTTTTTGCTGGAATGTTCTGTCTCTCATTAGAGTCCAGCTGTTTCTCCTGGCACAACCTCGGAGAGCACAACACACACGCGTGCACAAACACACACACACACGCACCCCAGTGCAGACCATTAAAGAGGAGACTGATGAGGATAGTGTCGAGGTCCACATGCCATCCTGCTCTATACTGCAGCCTGCTTTACAGACTCCAGGGACAGTTCTCTTCTCAGTGGAACTCCACAGCATGCCAGAGCTGTGTGCAGTAGTGGGTTGTAAACTACATTGCCAAACTAGATGCACAAAATGATGTTGCGTTTATAGTCTGCTCAATGTAGCCACTTGAAATCTGAACTGAGGACCAGATGTGCTAAACCTTTTACTGCCATGTTCTGACAGTTATATTCATATACATGTGTTATTGGTATTGATGAATAATTTGTAAAGTATGTCACAGTTTCTATCAGTGCTACTCCGAGCTTGTCACTGCTTTGCTGGTGAATTTGATCCATTACAGAAATATTGTGATATTTACTGTGAGAAAGTAAGTGGTATATACCATTACAGTAATGTAACTACCTCCTGTAACTGTCCTGTTACAAAGTATTACATACATTAAATACATTACACTTTTTGCAATCATGCTACAGTTAAAGAGTTCCAAGCCCGAGTTACACCACACAGTAAATTGTCCAATTTTAGCAATTTGTTTCTGTGCACAGACTTAGATTATTTGCCCTCTGAATGCACTTTAGCCCCGCCAGAGCACATTTACATTAAAGGCATTAAGCAGATATTCTTTTCCAGAGCAGCTTACAATGTGCTTCACTGTTTACTCAGAAAATATCCATAGCTTTGTGTAGGCTAGAATCCAAAAGATACCTCAAGCTTAGATGTGCTGCCAAATAGAAAAGTCAGAAAAGGTACGTAGACATTCATTGCTTACATACTAAACTTTGCCTGAATGTTGAATCAAGTAAGACTTGTACAACCGTAAGCCGTAAGTGCTGATTTAGGTACTCTTGAAAGAGAAGGGTCTTCAGTCAACGTTAGGACACCAAGGGGAAGTCAGAAAAAGGGTTCCACCAAGGAGTTACATAGCTGAACTGAAGAACTTTGCAGACAATCAAACGTTAGAGTACAGTCTGAATGGATTCCACCAGCAGCCTCTGAAAATGGAGAATGTGAAAAAAAGGTAAATGCAGCAAGTTGTGTAAATAAAGGAAATGAATGCCAAACATTTATGTGCTGCAGAGCTTTTAAATTAAACAAAAATTGGCTCAAGCAACAATTGAGCTTCACAAACAGTGGTGAGAACAGCAGCAAGTTTCTCTAAGTCATGGTGGTTTTGCTCTTTCTGTACCCTAAAAACTCAAGCTCAAGTGTTCATGCAAGTTCAGGTATGATCGCAAGTCGAGGACTGAGAGACTGATTCCTGCAGAAATCAGTTCAATAGAGTGATATACCCAGTCTTTTCTTTTTTTTGAAGGGCTGAAGAAGTTGTGTGATGTGTATGGGGCTTTACTCTTGTCTTTTAGAGAACAACATTTCACAAAGGTTTTTTTATGCAAAGCAGATTTTATCTATGTCTATTAGCCATGCCAGGAAGCCTGTCCTTGTGTGTAACTTTCATGTTCATGGCTACCATAGAGCAGGCACCCTAACATCGACAGGCAGTCTCTCAAAGTATTTAATAACACAAATCTAATTAACAAAGATCCCAGTGATGAAGACGAAAGAACCTCAACATCAGCTAAACAGATCTTGCTTGATTTTCAACATATGTCTAACCCTTTGAGCTTTGTGTTAATTTATCCATAAAGGTTTTATTTGGAAGCAGCTGCTATTGAACTTTTTATAGACTAAAAGGCAGTGACAGACATGCCTCTTAAACAATGTTGTCTGTTATTGTATATTATTATTTATACTATTTTACCATATTTATTTGTACTGTTTTTACTATTTCTCTCTAGATACAGATAGGATGTATAGGGTTTTTAGAGTTTGTACTTTACTTCCAGTAGACACAGATTTGTATGGATTGTAATTGCAGGTTGAGAAAGGTCAGTCATTTCTAATCTATTGTTTTTTAGTTAACCACCCTAACACTGATTGTGGTGTTATATGTTTGCCATGCTGCCCACTGTGTACTGTTCTTCATACATATGCATTTAGGGACAGGTCATGAGAAATGTGGGAGGAATGGGTGCTGATATTGGAAATGTGGCTGATTACATATTCCGTTCAATTATTCAAAACCTCTTTAAGCGCGCTTGTGTGGAATTTTCTTCAACTCATAAATCCAGCACTATATATTAGTCCAGGCATGTAAACAGTAGCAGCTTGACAGAGGTACACGCCTCAAACACATACATAAAGAATGTTAATAGAATAGCACTTTCAGCCTTAGCCTAGCAGGCTAGTCATTTTTAAAGAGTGACTGCTGTTTCTCCATCACCTATGCTGCTTTTGTCTATTTTGTCCCAAGCTTTTTGATGGCAGCAGTATTTTATTGCATATGTTGGGCTTTCATTGAATTCTTTTTCTCTGAATTCACTGTCCTATTTTAATTATAAAATTCTATTTACAGGGTCAAATATGTGCATACACCCACTTTGGTTTTTAATTGAGTGGTGCTAATAGTACCTAAATGCCCATTCATTTGCCATGACATTTGTTAGTGATCAGCTGGTAGCTTCTCTATGTCTGCACCAAAATGGTTTCTCATCAGATTGATTAACACACAGAACTGTGGGATCCAAAGTCCAAAGAGATTAAGTGCAGATTTGAGAAAGTCTGTTAATTAGTGCAAGTTATTGCTATATGGTTCAGATGGTCAAGAGCAAGCAGAGAACTATGAAGTTGCAGGCCTGCCATCAACTGAAAGCTGATAAACCACAGTCTTTAGTCAACCATGAAATCCCTTTCTCTAAAATTCAGTACTCTGACCACATGAACACAAAAAAAGGTCCTGAGGAAAGTTTTATAGTCAGATGAGACAAAAAAGGTAAACTGCACCAAATTTTAAAATTGGTGGTATTGGTGGTGGAAACATGCTCTGGTGCTGTTTTACTGGAACTGGTACATTGTGTAAAAAGAAGGGTTAATTCTGCTGTATGTATATATACATATTTAAATAATTAAAATCCTGATATAACCATAACATTCATATTCATATTATGAGTGTGTGTAATTTTAGGCCACAACTGCATGCACAAATGCTACGAGATCACAGGAACTGTCATTCTCCGGCACGTGGAAGTGTTCATTCTGTTCTCTGCAAAATTGATTTACTCTCTCTTGTCCCCTTCTGCTTAATTGTGCTTATGAATGGGAGAAGTAATTGGCTGGGGTTTTGGGCCCGGCTCTCTGTTGTATGAAAATGGGGAGTTTCATAGTAACGAATGCGCCTTTGTTTTTAATGGGATTATTAAACGCTAATCAGCTTATTGGGCCCAGCCCCATCTGGGAGGGGGCGGAGGCGCAGAGAGACCAAAAACATTTTATCGTCATCCCACAATATGGGTATGAGAGCGGAGAAGAAGAGGGAGAGCGAGAGAGAAGTAATTGAGCAATATCTGCTTTGGTGTATATTACGGAATATTCTCTGGGGTGCAGAGTCTGAGACAGTTGGATGAAAACAGAAGTTGGGTTACTGGAGCATACAAATATGATGGCTTTTGAGAGACTGCGAGTGCCATGGTTTTCCGGAAGAGCTGGTTGTTTAATTTGAAAGAGGCACGACTGCACATATTTTAAAAATGTAAATGTTATGTTTATAATATTCTCAGGCACATTTTTTTTTATTTAATTACGTTTCAGAGCTCAAATGTTGCAAAAATGTATTTAGACCTACTTCTGCCTAAATGTCACTAAAACGCAATCTTCCAACTAACCACACTGTACACTGTTATCATAACATCATTTTTTAATATTCTAAAATTGACAGATTTGCAAACGTGTTTTCTTTGGAGACCCTTGCTCTATGTTTTGGAGCAGGTTTAGTAATACTCCAATTAATTATTTGTCTTGTGGTAAAACCCCATTTTCTTTATCATAATCCATGGCCCTAACTGTTTTGCATACATTCATAATAGACAAGCAGCTTTATGAGTGTACAACGCACAAGAATTTGAGGCACACAATTTTATTTTTTGCAGGTTTTCTGAAATCAAAACCGGGTCAAAAATATACATGCAGTCAACTTAATATTTGGTTAAATATCCCTTAGCAAGTTGCACGTAGACCAGACACTTTTGGTAGCCACCAACAAGCTTCTAGTTAGATATTTGACCACTCGTGTTGGTAGAGGTTACTTTTAAGTTACAGACTAATAAATATAAAGAATCCCTTTAAGTATAGTCTTGTTTAGTTCACATTAAAGATTTTTTTATGCCCTCTGCTCTATTTTTCTTATTAAAAAGCTAAAAGCTTTTCAACCTAAGATGCAAGCTTCATGCCCTGCAAACTTCTATTCATTGTTTGCCATTCATTTTGAGTTGAACTGTCTCTTAAAGCCCCAGATAAAGGACTTGGTCTGTGCAGATTTGAGGCTCAGATAGAGGCCAGTATTGCTGTCTCTTTCCCTATTTCATTCACTGCTATCCAGCACCCTTTATCACAGTTGAAATTGTCTCTACCAGACACAGCGAGAAAATTTCCCCGGCTATAGTTTAAGTTTAGTCTTGGAGTAAATTACATTGTCAGTGGTAATTGAAAATCCACTGTAGTTATGGCCTACATGTAATCTATGTATCCATTCACCTCTTAAATCTGACTACTAATTAAAGAGAAACACTGCAACCCCCAGTCAGTAATCAATAGCATAATGTGTTTGTGATGTGTGGCTCAGCTGTATAAAGGGTTCATAGAAGAGGGTGGTGTCATTGTGCATGACTTGATTGTCTGCGAATGACGTCTGGAGCCAATACTGTTTCACAGCAAAATGGATAGGAATGGATTGATCTTAGGCATTGCATTGTTGTGCACAGCATCTGACACATGGTGTCTTTTTGGGATGTTTTTTAGTTGGGATGTAATACCAAACTTTCACTGCATATGGCCTCTTCCTACAGAGAATGGCAACCAGATGCAATTCCTGATTGAGGCTATATGAGGCTTTTCAGAGGATTAGCTACCAACTAACCAAGCATGCTAACAATCAATGCAAGCCACCAAATGATTTATTTATTTATTTATTTATTTATTTTTATTTATTTATTTATTTCATAGCAACTGTTACTAGGTTGGACACATTTTACAGACTGTCAACAAAGCCCTATAATACTATTTTGTATATGTTGGTTTTTGTCAAACTATGGGTATTTTTTTATTTATTATTATAATGTTTCTACATAGAATAGTATAGTATAGAAAATAGTTTCCAGTTAAGAATCCTATACTACTGAACTGGTCTTAGAAACAGCAACAGCAATTTCTCGATTAGTCCAGTTCTACCAGAATGTTTGCGGTCACACATAGTGCTACCAAGCTGGGAAGGTGAAGGCTGGCAAATGCTTCCTTTAACTTAAATAAAGTCAGCCACTGCCTCTTTTCAAACTGCATAACATCTTTGGACTGCCTCTTTTCTAACATAACATCATTGGACAGCTGAGCTAACTTGAGCAGAATGCTGACTGCCAGTTCTGTTACATCAGCTAACAGATGCCTCTTGTTGGCTACCACCGCACTGAGAGATGGGGCGAGAGGGATGCCCATGCTTCCCACCCAGAGAGTGCGAAGCCAACTCCCTTGCTCCCTTGGGCTCCCAGCTATGGATGGCTGTGCCATCGATGGGCCTGATTTGTCTCCACAGCACGACCTGTCACACAAATAGAATATAATTTGAAATAATAACACACTATAAATGTAGGTGGTTTCCCTCTTACGTCATTTAGTCACCAATTTCTCAGACAGTGCCACAAAAGGTGAGGCTGAAGTCTAGCTCATGCTTCCTCTGAGACATTTGTGAAGCACCAACTCATTATCTTAAACTGCAGCTGATGCTATGTAATTGAAAAACTGAACATGCTAACTGCTAATTATGTTATGTAACCTAACAGACACATTGGCTTGCATTATGCCGAGAGATTGGCAAGGGGGAGGGTCACCTGGAGAGGGCAAGGCCAGTTGTGCTCTCCTGGACTCCTGGCCACAAATGACTGTGATATCTGCTCGAACTTGCCTTTGTAAAGTCTGGCCCACCCAGCAACAATGGCTACCAAAGAATGTGTATGTGGGCTTAGCATTAATAGGCAATTTAGCCTGAGTCTGTTTGCATAATGGGAATTAGTGGCTTTTGGTGGATTCCTTAACAGTAACAGTACTGGATTTTGTGTAACTATTGCCTTTAACAGAATATGGGGGCAGAATGTGGCATGGTTGTGAAATGTGCACACAATTTTATAGCAAATGGTGGCAAATTAGGCTGGGTTTAACTCAGCAGGAGTTTTTTTTCAGTGCTTTGATTTGATTTGAGCTCTTCTCTGTCAGCCTAGTATTATCTGATAGTTTGGCACAGGCCACATGCTGTTCTCCATCTAATGAGAAGTTGCTCTTTTTTTTTTTTTTGAATAATTGGCCAAATATCCTATTTGCAAATCCTTTTGAAAGTTTAGAAAATTACCAGTGATCATAGCTATCACAGAAACAAAACCCCCATGAGTGAGTATGCGTGTGTGTGTGGGTGTGTGTACAGCCGCGGTGGGTCTTGCTGGAGTGTGTATGCTGAGGGAAGGTCAGTAATTGCAGCTCTAGCCAGGTATGCAATCAGTCAGGAATGGCTCTGCCGTGTTCAAATGCTGATTATGTTCATTTAGACTGAAGTGGGGATGAATTAGTGCCAGATACTGTGGCTGAGGACAAGAAAGAGAGGAAACTTATAGAGAATAAGAGGGAAGGAGATGGAGAGGGATTCCTCAATAGGAAAAAGAGAAGCAGAGGGAAAGTTATGGGATAAGTGTGAGAGTGAGAAAACAGTAGCCTTTAGGAATAGTTTGGCAGAAAATCATAATTTCTATTGCTAATGTGGTTTCTGATATATATATATATATATATATATATATATATATATATATATATATATATATATATATATATATATATGGTTGGTATGGCGCAACAGATAACACCACTATCAGCCAGTGAGCTACCACACCATGTGGGAGACCAGGGTTCGATTCCCAGTCTGGGTCACTATGCTGTGCTACACCAATAAGAGTCCTTGGGCAAGACTCCTAACACTACATTGGCCCTCCTCTGTGATATGAATAACCTTGTATGTCGCTCTGGATAAGAGCGTCTGCTAAATGCCATAAATGTAAATGTAAATGTAAATATATATATATATATAATAACAAACGAGAAAGAGAGAAAGAGTTAGTGAAATAGCTCTGTTTCAGTTCAGGGTGTCTGCTAAGATTAGAGAAGAGAATCTGAGACACAGTGATGAGAGCTGTGTTCAGTTAGGTGACAGTGTCGGTGGGTTTATTTTAAATCAGGCAGGCGCAAAAACAGCCTCATGGTCTTTGTGCAGTGATCTTGCTAGCAGCATGTTAGTGCTAAGCATATGGGCTAAATGTCTTTCTGTGCTTTTTGTTGTAAATCGCAGCATTATGATATATAAGCAACAGGGAGCCATTTAAGGGCAACTTAAATTCATATGTACATATGCACATTTTTCAAACCTTATTCCTTTAGAATTAAGCAGACAGTTTTTGTTACTGTGCTTTTAAGAGTAAAACACGGTATGTAAAGGACCTCTGATTGGCTGCCCTTTTCAAAAAACAGTCTGCAGAAACACTTGATGATTGATTTTAACACAAGTACGCTTGCTAAACTGCTTTAGGCAGAACAGACGGATATATGTAAATATGTTACGTCACACCCTGCTGCTTTTGCAGCTTAGTTTTAATGTATGGACTGGAGTGAACCTACAATTTTAAGCTTTAGCATTGGTAATAGAGTTGTAGATTACATTAAACCTATTTATTAAAAAAGTGCTAGTATTTAGCCATGTAGCCTGTATACTGCTAACAGGGTACGGTATGAACTTCTATTATTTGTTTGCTACATTAGCCTCATAGCTTCATTCCAAAATGAGACACACTTCAGATACAAGGCAATAATTATGAAAAGGGGAAAACTGTGTAATTGTTTTAACTGGGGAGGCAGTGCAATGTAAGTGATTACTGACCACATTGAAGATTGTACCCTCTCATGTATCATAGGTGTGTGAATCAGTACATCAGTATAATAAGTACATGCAAAGCAATGCAAACTGACTAGGTTTTAGCTGTAAGTTTTGACAGTTCTTGGTTCCAAGGATTTTAATACCATCTCTTGCTGAAATCTGCTTCTCCTTTACTTCACTGAAGTGTCAGTCACGTGCTGATGATTACAGTATGTGTTGTTCTCAGGGTCAGTCCTTTTATTGACGTTTAAGGATATTGCAGGCTGCAATAGACTGTTGAGGGCTGCAGCCTCTTTTTATGTTGAGGCATGTAGCAGTGAACAGGCCTCAGGGCAGGAGAACATGAGAATAGTGAGTGTGTGTGTGTGTGTGTGTGCACACGTACAGAGACGTGGCGGGGTCAGTCCAGATTTATGAGTCTGGAGCCCAAGAGCTGTTCCTAATTATGGGACACACACACCAGATTCCTCCACTGTGGTGTGTGGTTGCCAGTGTACACACACACGCACGAACATACAGACACACAGAACACACTCTGGGACAAACCATTAGTAGCAGGGACTCATAAGTGCTGTTTTTCTCCTTATTTCGTCTCTCTCTCTCTCTCTCTCTCTCTCTCTGATAGTTAAGTGAGTGTACGACATGGGAGAAGTATTTAAGGTTTATTGTTTTTGACTTGACCCTGATCTGACCCCTCATGTCTGCACTCCAGAGCAACTCCCATGCCCTAAGTGACCCCTAAGGTGGAGTAGGGTTCAGAAATCAACAACAGGTCTCTCAGAAATGAACAACAGGTTTGACTTGGCAGTGAGATGGACAGGACTGCACTGTTTACAAAGTGAATAGCCTGTTTGATAATACACAGTAAAGGACTAATCCATCCTTAAAGCAGAGGTTGTTTGCTCACAACACATATTTTTACCTTAAAATAACAGCTTCTAAATCATAATCCTTCATTGACCTGTAATAAGGAGAATAGTGTCTCTATCATTGCTACTCCAGGCTGGAAAGCTGCTACCTGCATTGTGTAACTTTGGTGAAGCAGACAGGACAGCACTCACAAGAACTGTGTAATGCGAAATCATTTTTGTGTTAAAATCTTGTAATATTACTCTACCGCATCAGTCCATATTCACTGGGATGAACGTGTGTTAATACATTACCAGCATAGTCGTGTGTTTGAATAAGATGTCAGAAAAATAGCTGCGGTTGAGCACTATTGAACTGGTAGAATCGCACAGTAGAATAGTAGGTAGAATCGCACAGTAACCGACGTTATTTAAAATGTTTATCCAGTGGTTGTTCAGTGGGGAAAGTGTACAAGTGTGTGGTGTGTAAGGATAACAGTTAGGAGTCTTTGTTTAGAGTCAATGAGTTTTTAGTTCTTTTCTAAGTAGAGGGAATAGGGATGTAAGAAAATATCAATACACTTGTATCATGATATCGATCTCATCGATAAAAAAAAAAAAAGTTTTTTATTGAATATTTTACATGTAAAGGCGGGTGGCAGACAGTGGTTCATTGTGTGTTGTGTTTAAATCCCGACCACTAGGAAGCAGTGTTGTACTCTTCAGATCCCACTGTTGAATTGTAACCCCTGTATCATAATACTTATCGTATTGTCAGGTTCTTGCTAATACACAGCCTTAACAGCTAAGGGCATGGATATAAATGTGTGTGGTAAGGGACTGTATTCTACAGATTTTATACACAGGGATTAGGTTTCTTTAACAAGCCCTGGATGGATGTGATGGATGAGGAAAAGCAGTTAAATGTGCATGGAGTTCTCCATGAGCAGGACTGGAGAACACTGTTTGGAGTGTTCGGAGAAGCAGGAGATTTGTGTTTCAAAGCTTCATCACTGCTAATGCTCATCTCGCCTGCTCTCCTCAGGGTATTTTTGGTTTTAGAAATACCTGCACCCCCCCCCCCCTCCCTTTCTCCCTCTCTTCCTCTCTCGCTCTCTCCCTCTTCCTCTCCTTCACTCCTTTCTCTCAGTGGGGAGCAGATTACTGGCATCACTGTCACTGTGCCTTTCAAATTGATGCTTTTGACAAGGCATGCTGCTGCTTTGATCAAATTTTCATCAAGACGAGCACTGCATGTTCAGTAGAGACAGTGTGTGCATCGAGTGGAAGGGTGGAGACCCTTGTGAAGAGAGATGACTGTCAAGGGGGGCTATTTCTCCTTTTAATTGCAATTAACACAATAACACAGCCTACTCAACCAACATATTCATTACCAGGGAGAAGGTTTTTTTCTCTTCTCACTGTATGCTCATTCTTACTTCCTTGCTCTTTTTCTTAATTTCCTGATTTATTTCTGTTTTTTTCAAGAGTTTTGCTTGTTTATTCCAGCTGATGCGGTCTGATCAAACACAGGCAAAGAATTTTCTAGATGATAAATAGCAATAAACGAGAGAAACAAAACCACAGTGCGTCCGGCAGAGCTGCAAAATAAAAAGCTTGTTATTCACAGTGTTGGCCTCTGCAGCACTCTCTTTTTTTTCAGCATTGTTATTTGTGTGTTTGTGTGTGTGTGTGTGTGTGTGTGTGTGTGTGCTGTAAGTACACTTGCACTGATGTTCCCAGTAAATGCTTAATGGGTGTTTTGATGAATAAAAGTCTCCTAATCTAATAAAAAATTCTCCTAATCGAATAAACCAATACTTTGGGTCAAAATAATTATAAATAATTTTTTTTGTGATGCATTTTTCATTTCATTCATTTTATGACATCATAAAACGTGTGGAGTTTGGCATTATTTCTAAAGTAGTACTTTCACACACATTCACACGTTCAGAATTATTAAGGAAAGAAGGTCAGCTCAACATCTGTCCTGCATCCTTTTATCTCCATTAGCTCTCTCCAACGGGTAAAAGCCAGTACGTGATTTACTCTTGTCTTGTCTTGTCTTGCCTTTCTTCAGTTTCTTTGCAGCCTGCTGCCATAATGTCCACACTGGGAATACCATACTAGCTTCTTCTTTTGGCTAGATGAAGTGTGTGTCTTATAGATTATTGTTGATGTGCTCAGTGTGGCATAGACAAAAACGCCTCCCTATTATAAGTCAGAGTACCAGATAAATGATTGTGAAGCTGTTATTTAAAGGAAACATTCAAGAAAAAAAAATAAAACAGAATTGTCAAACAATCTAAAAATGTTCATTCATCACATTAAGACTTGTGGGATACTGAATAGAGGTTGTGATGCAGACAGTGGTCTGAGGAACGACAGTGATACCTTCAAGGGTCTTGTAGAGTGAGCAGCCAAAAATCATCCATCCACTGGTTTGGCTATAAAGAGATCGGACTCAGAATCACCAACGTGATCACTGTAGCACAAATGAAGCAGTAGGCTAATTGTCTCATCTCTCATTCTGAAAATAGTCATCAGATGCCGTTGACCTGTTTGTCCGACCAGACCTGCTGTGCTCCAGCTGTGTTTGTGTGTGTGTTTTGTACATGTGTTTGTGCATGCATGACTCAGATAGCACCATATCTAGCACAGATGGAGAGCAGGCCAGACAGCAACCCCCCACTGAGGGAATAAGTGGATAAATGCTCGACTGGAGATGTATTTGTGTGTGTGTGTGTGTGTGTGTGTGTGTGTGTGTGAGAGAGAGAGAGAGAGAGAGAGAGAGAGAGAGAGAGAGAGAGCGAGCGAGAGAGAAAGAAAGAGAGAAAGAGAGATGAACTACTGAGGGAATTACACTAGGGTGGAGGAGTTAGTGTTGTTTGGGTCTAAGGGCAAAGCCAGACCCTTCAGGACAGCAACACTCATTAATCTAACAGTCTCTGCTGTACTCCTTCTAAAATGCTCTTTT